>NC_066583.1:422446896-422761740 GCF_024323335.1 Lathyrus oleraceus
TCTCTTAGGGACCAAAATTCGTCTCTTTGTTATTATTTAAGCCCATTTTACCCCGTCGAGACAAAGATTTTAACCTTCACTTCTCCGACTAGAATGACCTTAAATAGGGGCATCTGTAAGACCCCAATTTTGACCCTAAGATCCCTCATCGCATCATAACATTGCATCTGCATTGCCTCAAGGATCTTTAGCATCTTGGTTCCCTTTGCCTTTGGGTGGGACTCCTTGTGATTGGTTTGAGATCACCAAGCATGCTTGAATTATACATCATTGTTTCTCTTATTTTTGTTTACTAACCAAAAGCACAAAAATGTGTCACTAACATCTTTTGTTTGGAGCTTGAGTATCATCCAACAGGTTCAAATGGGGCTTATTCATCATTCAGAACGCTGACCTTGAAGGAGCGAAAATCTGCCTCTGAGCTATCATGCTCGCTAGGCGAGCAGCAGGGTTCGCTAAGCGAACTGAACTGTCATGCTCGCTAAGCGAGCAGATCCTTCGCTAGGCTAAGCGCGTGCATTTTGGAAAATAACAGAAAATTTTGGGCTTGACTCTGAGCCCACAAATCCACCAATATCAGGTTATAAATACCAGAGCTTCATTTGAGAAAAGGAGGCAGGAGATTATTAGACTGGAGATTACAAGAGGCTGGAGACTATTACAAACCCTGGAGAAAAAGAGAAAGAGAGAGGCGAACTAATCTGCAGCAACCTCCAGGCAACTCTGAAAGGTTCATTCGGACTCACACACTTTTCCGCCTCCGCCTCACGCAAACCCCAACATTGCTTTGCAAACCCAGTCGTGCCATTCGATTCTAATCAATCTCTCCAGTCAGGTTTGCCATTATCCTCATTACTCTATGCTTTGAATTTGAATACTCTGAATGTATGAGGTAACATCAGGTTTTGCCCACGGGTTTATAATTGTGCATGAATATGTAAACAATGCCTTGAATGTTTAATAGTTCCGTTTCTGAGATGGATGCCATAGGGTTTGGAGTCCCTAAAATCGTACTGTTATCAATGGGAAATCCAGAACCTGCAGGCGCTCGCTAGCACCTTCGTTAGGCGAGCCTGCAGCGAAGCTTCACTAAGCTTTCGCTAGGCGATGCAGCAGCGATCGCGACAGTAGTTGTTTTTTTTCCCGTTTGCTCTAACCTGTTTTGTGTTTGTTATTGCATTGTTTTCTCATGATTTCATCCTTTTACTCTAACCTGTTTGTTGAGTTTTTGTGAGGGCACATACTCTTGCAGGGATAGCTTGCTTGGTGTTCTACTTTATTTGTGGGGTACCACCTGGAGGTCTATTCCGATTACCTGTACTGACTCACTTTCTTCGATGGTGTTTAGCTTGGGAATCTCTGGGTTTTCTTATTTCTTAATTGTTGTTGCTTCGGATTTTTATCCGCGTGGTACCTTTATTTTTCCCGCATTTTACCGCTTTCTTAGCTGGAAGACCTCGATAGGAGGCAATGTTTTGTGTGTTTACTTTATGCAGGTTCCTTCGTCCAGGACTCCTTTTGCATGAGCATCCCTAAACACCCTAAACTCATTGATTTTTCTTCTCCTAAGAACACGTTATATCCTTCTACTACAGGCGAGTAAGTCTCCAAAGGTCGAGCATCCGGTAGATTGCGTAGTAACGTTGTTCACCCCAAAACACAACCCTTACCCCATAGGTGGTCGAACTACGTTTTGCTCTAATTTTCCTTCCAGATGAGATACGTAGGCATAAGACGCGATGTCTTAGCGAGCACACTTCCCCTTAACCCATAGGTAGCCGAGCTACGAAGACTCTGATTCTCAGATTCAGATGAGATATGTATGCAGTGGATGCGATGTCCGTGCGAGTCATTTTCTTTTGACCCTTCTTTTAGTAAGTAGTACATTAGATAAACATACACGCTTTTCTCATCCCTTCAATCATGTTTGCACAAATAAATTTTCAAAAAAAAAAAATAACAACCTTTGCAACAAATATGAAAAGGGCTCCCTAGGAGTACCTAGGATGTTTTGGGTGCCTAACACCTTCCCATTGCATAACCAACCCCCTTACCCAGATCTCTGACATTTTTACTAGTTTTTTATTCGATAAAACTTTTAGGTTTTTGTTCGCTTTCTAACCATTCCTTTGGATAAATAGAAGTGCGGTGGCGATTCGACTTGTATGATTTACCTTGGATTTAGTCAATATCTCTAATGGTAACGAATACCCCGCTACAATCAGCAATATAGAACTCGACTCTACATCTAGGGTCCATAGTGGTTTCAGGTCGAAGGGTGGTATACACCACTATCACCATGAGAATAACCTATGATATTTTGCATAATATTCTATGTAGTATTCTCATAGTGGGTTAATCCAGTATAAATATTACTCCTAATATTCATACCTATGTCTAAGACTTGATAATTCCTTATCCATGATCCATGATATGTGATCATCAGTCTATATACATAATAGTCGTAATGCTTTAATGTTATCCCACTTCACAATAAAGCTCGACTACGGATACTTTAAGAGTAATGTCCTTATGTTTAATGGGATCCCATGATTAAGTCACACTTAATACATTAAACAGACTAGCTATTCTAGGGACTTTATTAAATAAACATAATAAAGAAAAAACCTTTTATTAATAATAATAATTTGATACAAGTACCAAACGTATTGGCCTCAAGGGCTTACACCAACAAAACGGATAATTGAATATTGTTTCCCACAATTCTAAATCAATGCTTTGAATAAAGAATTTAAATATCGCTTTACATAGTTCAAACCTATCACTATAAAAAGGTGGAGATGTGTTTATGAAATATCTCTTGTTAGAAAAGGTATTGGAAGTCATCTTCCTCCTGAGACGATTAGTCTTTGAATAAGAGTTAGACTCTGATTCCACTTGTTGGACATGTAACTCCATACACAGAACAGGGGGGTAAATTGTGTGGGTTTGAAAAATGGTTGTTTAAAAACATATTATTTTTATTTTCAGAGTTCAAAAATATTTTGAATAAAAAGTTTGAATATAGAAGCAGTAAAACAACAGAAAGAAAATATACGGAAATTAAAAAGTCATGGGAAAAGAGATGACACCAGAATTTATAAAGCGTATCTCTAATGAAGTGATCTACTCCTCTTCACAAGACTTGATCTTAAGAGTATCCAATAATCCTAATAAGATTTTAGTAGGTTGAGCTTGCGAGCCCCCTTACCCAAGGAAGCTGAAGTTCCAGGTTAACTTCCAACCAAATAATGAATGACAAACTGAACCAGATAGTCTTCATTCTAAACACAAACTTGAAGTGGTTAGTCCCCCAGCTAAACCGAGTTTTCTACGGACTTATCTCGAACCAAAGGTCAAGTTTTGAACTGGCTATCCTTTGAATGAAACTGCAGTTTTACACAGGCTAAACTGAACCAAATTAAGATTTTACACCAGGCTAATCTCAAATCATAAGAATCTCAAACCGGATTGATATTTTACATCAGATTAATCTTAAACAAAATGGAGCTTTTACACGGGCCAAGCTCTTGAACTGAACCGATGACTTAACAACTAAATCCCCAAACAAATATTTTAATGAGTTTAGCTTTAAACCCAAACAAGCACTCCCTCAATGGAAAATTATTCAACCAATAGGAAATCCCCTTCACGAATTTACTTTATCACCCTTTCCAGAATGCAAATTTTCTCACCAAACACTAAGACTTTCTCGAAGCACAATGGTTAAACTATATAGTGAGAGAAAGTAGAAAAATATTTTTAGAGAGATATTGAGGAGTGAGATAGAGAACTCACTATTCTGGATGTGAAAATTTGAAGGGGGAGGCCTATATTTATAGGTTAGAGGTTGGCTAGAAAAAGGAAAATATCCATGGTCCAAATTAATGTCCCAGTTGGTTAAGTCATTGTCCAAATTGATTGGATGACCAAATTTAATCGATTATCTAAGCCTAATATGGAAAGACTGGATATAGAGTTGTTGTAAAAAATTAAGACACTATCTTAATCAATTAAGGACACAATTTGAACTTACCAAATAGATTTTGTAAAATGTCCTAAACGATTGGACAGTTCAAAAAATTATCCAAATTATTATGATAGCTCTTGATTCAAGTGACACGACTCCAAAACATTTCTAAGTTGTTTTCTTTGAGAAACATATGTTTTAAAACATGTTTTAGTGTTTTCACGTGTGTGTGTGTGTGTGCGCGCGCGCGTGTGTGTGTTATCTATTCATACTACTTTACGATAATTCTCTAGTGTTTTTATAAAACACAGACCACTCAGACATGACTAGGTGAGCTTTCACATTTCCTTCTTTCACACTTTGGAGCTTCAAGGCTTTGTAGAATAAGCCAATCATATAAGCATAAGCTTGAGTCTTATTAGAGATGAGGCTTGAGATATCTTCAAGTTGAATTCCATCATCATGGGATAGAGATCATCAAGACCCTAGTTCATCAGATTGATTTGGAGGAAAAGGTTAGAAGAAAATTATCTTGTGCATCTTTGACCGCTTAACATAATGCTTGCAACTTCAAAATTTGTCATATATGAAACAAAGTTGTAATCCAAGTTGTCTTCATAAAAAGAACATCATCAAAAGAAAATTATGATAATCATCTTTAGCTTTGATCACTTCTTGAATGTCCTACAAAATATGGTTCCACAAAAATAACCAACTGAAAGAAATCATCTCTAACTAACATAATAAAATAATTAAGGATTTTAAGCATCATAATCAAATATACATTAAATCACATTTTAACACCCTCCCCTCAATATGGAATGGATAAAATCGACTATGCCACATGTTACAATTGTTAATGATATGATTATAATTAGTAGCAAGTGTCACGAATGTGTATTAACAACATGAAAAGTAAGGGTAGTGGGCAAAAAGGCGATTATGCAACTTAGTTGTACCAATCGTCTTTATACTATGGTTCTCCTTGATGATAACAATCCTTAATATTTTGTCAGATTTCTTGAGCTAATTCCATCCATAAGACACTATCGGTGATATCTAGTTTTATAGAGTTTGTAATCCATGCCATAACCATTATATTACAATGATCCCACATTGTGGTTGTTCGGTTAGAGGTGGTTAGACAAATTAGGGTTCCTCAGATGAAATTTAATGTGTTCTTTTATTAGAGAGTTGTTTTGATTAATATGGACCTTGAGTGATGATTGTTGTGGTTGATAGATGGAAGGACTATTGCATGGCCAGGATTATCAAATGGGTGCATGAAATAGGGATCCAACATGTCAGGTTTGTATTTTCGAGGTGGGTTAATACTTTGTATTGTATCAAACTGATTAAAGCATGCCAGGTCTTAAAAATCTTTTGTAAGGCTTAAAAGATTTAAAATTTTAGTTTTAACTTTTGGTCCCTCCTACAACTTAGCGACATGATTAGCGGCATTTTTTTAATTAGCGACTGAATTAGCGATACTTTTAGCGATAATTTTGGCAGGAGAGACCAAAAGTTAAAATTAAAATTTTTAGGAGGATCATTCTTTAAAGAAAATTTTTAGAGAGACTAAAAATTAAATATAAAATATTTAGGAGGACCAAAATCATATTTAACCTCAATAAACTAATTAATACTTTTAAGCCTCACAAAAGACTTAATTATACGAGCCTTTAACAACTTTCTTTCTTTGAATCAAGTTTTTTTTTTCAACTCTTCTATCCTTTGGAAGTAAATACCTAAAAAATGTGTGTATTTTCTACATCTCATTTGAATCCTACTTTTCTTCTCTTTTCTATTAAATTTTTTCGAGAAATATTTAAGAGACTAATCGAAAATATTATATAAAACATATGTATCATGATATTTGAGTGTAATATTTGTTAGGTATTGTCAATTATGGATTGCTAATTTTAAGGGTTAAACATGTTTATGATCTTTCTAAATATCTTAAATTTTGTTTTTAGTTTTTCAAAATATTTCCTTTAAAGAATGGTCGTCATAAAAATTTTCATCCACATTTTTGATCTCTAATAATAAAATCGTCGCTAAGTAATAAATTATCGCTAAAACCGTCGTTAATTCAATCACTAAATTGTAAAAATCATCGCTAAATTACAGCATGATCGAAAAATGTGAATGCAAATTTTTAAAAGAATCATTCTTTGAAGAAAATATTTGAAGGACTAAAAATAAAATTTAAAGTATTTATGAAGATCATAATCATATTTATCCCTAATTTTAATGATGAAATGTGTTTTATTTTATTGAAATAGTTAGTAGAGTAGTTCGGCTAGTTGAAATACAATAAATAAAAATATTTGAAAGAGAAGTTAACAGAAAATAGGAATAGATAATATTTCAAAGAGATAAATAATTTAAAATATAAAAATATTGCAAAATGGTCTTATAATGAGACAGATGGAGTACTTTCTTTTTTATTTGTTGTGGGTAAATTACAAGCAATCAATTATTGTGACGTTTGGACCTAAGACCTTAATTTTTATTTAGAAAACTAGAGAAGTGAATTTAAATACATGACAGACCAAGTATTAGAAGTTGTTGGTTAGGTGAAGTAATTTGTAAAGAACTTGTCTCATTTATTTGTAGATATTATTACAACGATAGAATCCTATTACATTTAATAGTAGAGCCCAAAAGTGTGATTTAAAAAATGTTATCATATCATGGCCTCCTCATACAACAATTCATGTAACTCAAAATATTCCTTCTCTCCTGCATAATCATATAAAACATGAGTTAGAAAACGTCTGCCACCGTTTCTTTTTTTATGTGAAAACCAAAAACTATAGTAGTCTCTCGTGACTATTATAAAAGAAATATTATCTTTTATAATTTATTGAATAATGAATGAATTAGTTTATATATAAATGAAATATATAAGTTATCCATTAATTAATACTGAATGGAAGAGTGTAATTTGTTATCTTAAAGACCTAGATTCCCCATCATTGTATCTCGAAGAATATAGAGCAAGTACAAGCCAACGAACTAGTAACTCAAGGGTGCATTGCCTACCTAGAAATTATGTCAGAAGGACATAAGTAAGACACTTTCAAGCTCATTAACAACATTTTTTGCGCATTTAATTTGGATCTCAACAGAGATACATCTCTTCACCAAACATATCAAATATGGGTATACACCAAACCGAAACACAGATTCTCCCTTAAGGATCTATCTTTGATTACCTACTGAGAAACCTTTAAGCATGTTAAGGGACTTAGAATGGACAATGACATATTCAATCTATCTAAGGGACTCAGAATAGACGATGACATATACAATCTCTCTATTACTAAACCGAATATGATGTTTACCTCTTTTGTGGGAAACACGCTCTTAAAACTAGACACGCTCTTAAAATCTATCTATCTTATTCCTTCCGCCACTAATTCTATTTTTACTAGTAGTAATAATAAAATTATAATAGCAAGCGCTGTTATTTTATATAGTTTTCTTTATCAACATTACACCTAACATTGTATCATGTGCGTTAATCAAGGGGGCACGGAACAAAGTTAGGTGCAGTAGTTGCTCAAAGAATAACATTATATTATATTATTGTTGAAAAGGTCACAAGTATACAATAACAAATTAATATGTAAATGAAATGTTAATTCGCATAAAATGAATGTCTCACCATGACAGGAGGATCTGGATGAGCATGATGATGAAGTTGATGGTGAGTTTGTTGAGGACCAAAATCATGACTATGACCACGACCGTGACCAGGACGATGACGATAATTCGTAGCATTGTTGGCCGCATTCCTATCATTCCCAACACTGAGACGCCTGACTTCAGTTAAATCTGTTTTATGATGCTTCTTGTTTTCGCGAGCTTGGTTGAACACCATGGAGTAATCCGTAGGCACTCCTTTAGGCTTATTTTCCCACCCTCCAAATTGTGGCACAGACATCTTAACAGGCTTCTTCTGCACATGCATAACACATTTTAACTTAGTAACTTAGTCATTTTCCACAGTGAAATTCATATTCTATATATACTTTATCTTGAGTATAAAAACCCTTTCACTTGCATTGGTTAGTGCCCCCTTTTGATCAACGCACATTAACCATTACAAGTAAAAGGTTTCAGATTCCAATACATAATAATAACTTCTCCAACTTTTATTGGTTGACATCCCCATGATTAACGCACGTCAACCAATCCAAGCCCAAGATTACAATAAAAAAATTCGCATTGGATGATTAAACCTATTATATATCATCTCTATACTATAAACGACAACATGGTTATAAGATGACAATGAGGAACCTGCTGCATCAAGAAATTTTTTGTTAGATATATTTAACGAATCGAAAATGAAAACTTTATGAATATATATACATATCATCCAACAGCAATGAGATTTACACCATAATACAAACGTTTATTTTCTGTAAAGATTTAGAGTTACCTCCCATCGTTCCATGGTTGATTCAAAAGCTGAGACTAACCCTTGGAATATTATATATATTCAGGCCTTAAAGCACTTTAAGTTTCTGATTGAAAAGGGTTGGAATTTTCTTGCAATGAGGAAATAAACTTGAACTATATATATGAACTAGGATACTATTTAATAAATTTGTATTTTCCTGTCATATTGTTAATTGCCAGCTTCAACAAGAGTAAAAATAAGGGTCTCCTTTAGTTATGAACTGTTCATTGCTAATTGGAACATTGCCCAAATATAGACATATATAGCTGGAATAAAAAGAGATTTACAGATACAATTTTTTTTCTTTATATTCAAATCCTACACATAAATACGTCATATATGTATTTAATCTTTTAAAAAACACATCTGTTTAAATCAACTTCTACGTTAAAATTCCTATTCTAATTTTTTGTATTTAAATAAAAACACCAAACTAGATATAACTAACATATTTGTGTGATCAATGAAACACTACTTAAAGCACTATCTCTAATATAGGCCAAAGTTTAGTGGGCTGAAAACATAAAATGAGTTTACTGTAGTAAGGACTATATGTCACCCTTGATTTTTAACTGATTTTAGTTTTGAATTTATTATAACTTAATTTCTTTTCCTTTATAAATTCCAAAAATATAACCTAGACAAAAAATTCAGAATTTTTTTTTTAAATATCCAAAAATTTAAAAAAAATTTCAAAAATATACCATTTTTCAAAAAAATTACACAAATGGCCATTTTTGGCCCTAAATTAAACCTAGGCGCCACCCTAGTTGGCGCCTACCCTTAATGGGTAGGGCAAGTCGCCACTAGGAGTGGCGCCTACACCCATTCCCTTTTTTTTTTTTTTTAATATGTTTTATTTTTTATTTTTTTTTAAATTTTTTTTAATTTATAAATTTATATTTTTTATAAATTATATTAATTTATATTAACACATATATATAAATAAAGTTATTTACAAGATATATATATATATATATATATATATATATATATATTAATTTATATATATATATATATATATATATATATATTAATTTATATATATATATATATATATTAATTTATTTATAAGTAATTAATATTTTTGTAAATTTTTGGAAAAAAAATTAATTTATATACGTGTAAAAAAATATTTATACACATGTAAATTAATATATATATATATATATATATATATATATATATATATATATATAAAGATATGATAGACAATATCTTTAAAGATAAAGATAAAGATAAAGATATAAAGATAAAAAACAGAAAATATTTTTATTTAAATAATAGACAAGACAAATATTACAAAGATATGATTAAAATGCATTATTAATTTGGGATTTATCACATATGATGCGGTCCCAAGTACGATCCGCACGGGGGAGGTCTAATTACTCGCCTAGACGGTTCACGTGGTGGTGGTGCTTCCCTATTACCACCCCTAGTCCTAACGCGTCCCCTTGCCGTTTGTCATTGTGGTTGGGTCGAAGTCCCTTCAGTGCTGTAGGAAAGACGGGTCCCCTCTGCGCCCTCAAAGCTTTGTCTCGGTGGGACAAACTGACTACTGCTGGGTGCGCCCTCGAATTGTGGTCTTTGGTAGTTTAGGGTTGAATCGGATTGGCCAAAGAACAATGTTTGTTGTGGTGTGTAGTAGTCTTGTTGGTAGTCCTCTTGTATACCCGTGTCGGGGCTAGGTGGAGGACTGGAAGAGCTCGGGACATTGTCGTGATGGAAGTGTTGGGATTGGTGGAAGTGGGGGGATTGATATTGTGGTAGGTGTTGGGACTGTTGATGGTGGTGGGAATGTTGAGTTTGGTGTTGGTAGTCTTCATGGTATTGGGGTTGAGTTTGTGGTATGTATTGTTGATTTGGTTGGGGGGTGGACATGCTATGTGGTGGTTGTTGTTGGTAATATGGTGGTGGTGGTTGTTGTTGGTAATAAGGTGGTGGTTGTAACACCCCGATAAAAAAAAAAGATAATTATTTAAAATAAGTTAATAATATATTTATTAATTTAATTAAATAATTGGATTATTATTATTGGAATATAATGTTGGAATCAGTAAAAAGAGTCCCATTTGGCAAAAAGAGGTTTTCACGTGAAAACAGAGAAACGACTCTAAAGTGGAAAAAGGGCAAAGAGCCAGAGAACAAGGGTTGAAGAGAGGAAGAGCTCGAAGCCGAAGGATTTGCCAGATTAACTCAGGTAAGGGGGGTTTATCGTCGTTTAATGGGTATTATGGGTTAACATGTAATGGGTAGTGATAAACCATTGATTTGACCCTGATTAGAATGATATATGCTGAAATTTGTGAAATATTGGATGAACGAAATATGGGTTATAACTGAAGAAAATTCGTAGGAATTAGATGTAATAATGTTAGAACTTGTGAAATTGAATAGGGTATGATTCGTGTTAGATGATATGAACGAATACTGTGAAAAATTGGACTGTTGAAGGTTGGATCTGAGAATCTCGTAGCAGAGAAAACCATAGCAGATCTGGAATTCTGGTTTCTGGTCATACGCGTATGGCACTAGGCAATACGCGTATGAGATGGTCTGGTACGCGTATGGCACTAGGCAATACGCGTATGGATGAGGAAGATGATGTTTTTAACGTAGTTTTGTCTCTGTTGGTACGCGTATGAGGAGGTGGTACGCGTAGCATACGCGTATGAGGCAGACAATACGCGTATGGGATTGGCTGAGAAATGGGCCATACGCGTATGGGACTAGGCAATACGCGTATGGGCAGAATTGTGATTTTTCTGAGCTGTTGTTGTGCAGTTTTGGTCATTGCAGCTGGGTGATGTAATTTAGCTGATGTATGATATAGTAGGGATCATTTCCCGTTATTTTGAGCAGTGTAGGTATTAGTAGAGTGTGCTAATACGGTGATTTATTATTTAGCATGATATGATATGATTCTGTGATAAACATGCTGATGAGGTATGATGGTATGCATAATACTGTGAATGTATCTGTTATGTATGCAATTGTGAATGGACTGTTTATGGCTTAGAGTGTGAGCATATGTCTATTTTGAATTGTTGTTGATGTTTGCATGCTAGGTGATTTAGCATGTATATTATGGCCTTTATGGTGGTAGCTAATTCCCATGGTGAGGAATTAGTTTGTGAGTTGTTGTGGATTGTTGTTGATGTTTGCATGTTAGGTGATTAGCGTGCATATCATAGCCCTTGGGGTGGTAGCTAATTCCCATGGTGAGGAATTAGTGAGTGAGTCACTAGGTCTCAAATGAGTGGGACTAGTGAGCTTGGTAGCCGTATCTGGATTTGATCGGTGAGGTTGAACTATATGTTCACGAATAGTCGGTACCGCATGCATGGAGTCTCATTGCATAATATATGTATGGCGTATAATATGAATGGATGTATTCCAATATTATACGTGTGTTTTGTGTTGAGTTGAGTATGATGTTGATTATGAGTTGATGTTACCGTTGTTGAATGTGTGATATGATTAGGGTGATGAAATGTGTTAATTTACTTAGCATTACATGATATTTTATAATGCTTATTATATCAATTGAGGAACTCACCCTTACAACTATGTTTCAGGTAACGAGCAGTGATTGAGTAGAAGCTAGTCCTTTGAGTCTAGTGTAGTTCCTTAGTGGGTCATGCTCTGGTAGATGTAACATCGGGACGGGATGTTTTACTTGTTTTTCATTGTTGATTGTTGAACAAATTTACATGTAATGTGTTACATGTTTTGCATTGTTGTTAGATTTTATCCGCTGCGAATTATGCAAATGTTTTATTTTGATTAAATAAATGAGCATGACAGGATATTTTGATGATTGGTGTGAAGTGTCAAGTGTGACACCCTTAATTGCATATCTACTCTGATTATATTTTGTGGTTTTAATTAAATGTTGGGGTATTTTAGAAGGGTGTTACATTAGTGGTATCAGAGCATAGTCGGTCGAGTCGAGTCGTAATTATTCTGTTCCCCTGTACGGGATAGGTGTTGTGTAACCCTATCAGTACTTATTGTTTTAGCTTGTTGGGTTTTCAGAATAGAGATGGCTGGAAGAGGTAGAGATGATGTTGCGATTGCTGAGGCTCTGGGTATGCTAGCTGGAGTACTTGGAGGAAATCCGAATGTTGTGGGACTGGGAGCTGCTCGTCAACTGAGTGAGTTCCAGAAGAACAATCCTCCAATGTTTAAGGGAGCATACGATCCAGATGGTGCTCAGAAGTGGTTGAAGGAGATCGAGAGGATCTTCCGAGTGACTGAGTGTGCCGATAACCAGAAGGTCAGGTTCGGTACGTATATGCTCTCAGAGGAAGCAGATGATTGGTGGGTTGCTACCCGCACTGAGTTGGAAGCTGCTGGAAGTACTGAAATCACGTGGGCGGTGTTCAGAGAGAGATTCCTGAGGAAGTACTTTCCAGAGGATGTCAGAGGAAAGAAAGAAATAGAGTTCTTAGAATTGAAGCAGGGCAATCGGTCTGTTACTGAGTATGCTGCTAAGTTCACAGAGCTGTCGAAGTATTACACTCCCTATGATGAGGCTACTGGGGAATTTTCAAAAGGTGTGAAGTTTGAGAACGGGTTACGTCCCGAGATCAAGTAGGCCATTGGGTATCAGCGGATTAGAGTGTTTTCTGACTTGGTTGACTGTTGCAGGATTTTTGAACAGGATACCAAGGCCAAAGCGGAGAGCTATCAGCAGAGGGTTGATAGGAAAGGCAAGAATCAGAATGATCGTGGGAAACCGTATGCAGCTGGCAAAGGTTTCGAGAGACAGAGTGGGATGAGAAGACCTAGTGGGGGAGACTCCAGTGCCCCTGCTAAGTGTTACAAATGTGGTCAGGCTGGACATCGTATCCATGAGTGTACCAGTACTGAGAAGAAGTGTTTCAAGTGTGACAAAGGTGGTCACTTGGCTGCAGAGTGCCGGTTGAAGACTGTGACTTGTTTCAACTGTGGAGAAGTGGGTCATATCAGTCCACAGTGTCCTAAGCCGAAGAGAGAGAACCAGTCGGGAGGCAAGGTCTTTGCTTTATCGGGTTCTAAGACTTCTGCAGATGATCGTTTGATCCGAGGTACGTGTTATATTAATGGCTTTCCTCTTGTAGCTATTATTGACACAGGTGCGACTCATTCCTTTATATCTTTGGATTGTGCTGTGAAACTTAAATTAGAGATATCTGAGATGCATGGGAGTATGGTGATTGATACTCCTGCGAAGGGTTCAGTGACTACTACTTCAGTTTGTTTAAATTGCCCTTTGAGTATTTTTGATAGAGACTTTGGGATGGACCTCGTGTGTCTTCCACTAGTGCAGATTGATGTTATCCTGGGTATGAACTGGTTGGTGTTTAACCGAGTTTATATCAACTGTTTTGATAAGACTGTGATCTTTCCTGAGATTGAGGAAGGAAAGAGTTTGTTTCTATCAGCAAGGCAGGTGAATGAGGCAGTAGCAGATGGGGCAGAGTTGTTTATGCTGTTAGCGACTTTGGAGGCTAAAGATAAACTGGTGATTTGCGATCTAGCCGTGGTGTGTGATTTTCCTGATGTGTTTCCTGAAGAAGTGCATGAATTACCGCCAGAGCGTGAAGTTGTGTTCTCGATTGATTTGGTACCTGGTACTAGGCCGATATCGATGGCTCCGTACCGTATGTCTGTTGTTGAGTTAACTGAATTGAAGAGCCAGTTGGAAGATCTGTTGGATAAGGAATTTATTCGTCCGAGTGTGTCACCGTGGGGCGCACCAGTGTTATTGGTTAAGAAGAAAGAAGGTACTATGAGGTTGTGTGTGGACTACAGGCAACTGAATAAAGTGACGATCAAGAATCGGTATCCTTGCCGAGGATTGATGATTTGATGGATCAGTTAGTTGGTGCGAGTGTGTTCAGCAAAATAGATTTGAGATATGGGTATCATCAGATACGTGTGAAAACTGAGGATATTCAGAAGACTGCTTTCAGAACAAGGTATGGACATTATGAGTATTCTGTGATGCCTTTTGGTGTGACTAATGCGCCTGGAGTATTTATGGAGTATATGAATAGGATTTTCCATCCGTACCTAGACAAGTTTGTTGTGGTGTTTATTGACGATATTTTGGTGTATTCGAAATCTGAAGAAGAGCATGTTGAACATTTGAGAGTGGTTTTAGGAGTTCTACGAGAAAAGAAGTTATTTGCTAAACTGTCTAAGTGTGAATTTTGGTTAGAAGAGGTTAGTTTTCTTGGTCATGTGATTTCCAGAGGTGGTGTTACTGTTGATCCTTCTAAGATAGAAGCGGTATCTAAGTGGGAAGCTCCGAAGTCAGTTTCTGAGATAAGGAGTTTTCTTGGACTTGCAGGTTATTATAGAAAATTTATTGAGGGATTTTCTAAGTTGGCGTTACCGTTGACGATGTTGACTAGAAAGGGGCAAGCGTTTGTTTGGGACTCAAAATGTGAAGAAGGTTTTCAAGAGTTAAAGAGAAGGTTAACTACTGCTCCTATTCTGATATTACCGAGTCCGTCAGAACCATTTGAGGTTTACTGTGATGCTTCATTGTTGGGTTTAGGTGGTGTTTTGATGCAGAATAAGCAAGTTGTAGCTTATGCTTCGAGACAACTGAAGGTTCATGAGAGGAACTATCCGACACACGATTTAGAGTTGGCAGCAGTGGTATTTGTTCTGAAGTTATGGAGGCATTACTTGTACGGGTCAAGATTTGAGGTTTTCAGTGATCATAAAAGTTTAAAGTATTTGTTTGATCAGAAAGAGCTGAATATGAGACAGAGGAGATGGTTAGAGTTTCTGAAGGATTATGACTTTGGTTTGAATTACCATCCGGGTAAAGCAAACGTAGTGGCTGATGCATTGAGTCGGAAATCATTGCATATGTCTATGTTAATGGTTAAAGAATTGGATTTAATTGAACAGTTTAGAGACTTGAGTTTGGTGTGTGAGAGTACTCACAATAGTGTTAAATTGGGAATGTTGAAGTTAACGAGTGGTATTCTGGATGAGATTAGAGAGGGTCAGAAATCCGATGTGCTTTTGGTTGATAAGTTGACTCTAGTGAATCAAGGTCAAGGTGGTGAATTCAGAGTTGATGAGAATGGTGTTTTGAAATTTGGTAATCGGGTGTGTATTCCGGATGTTACCGAACTTAAGAAGAGTATTCTTGAGGAAGGACATCGTAGTGGCCTGAGTATTCATCCTGGGGCTACGAAGATGTATCATGATTTGAAAAAGTTATTTTGGTGGCCGGGAATGAAAAGAGAAATTGCGAGTTTTGTTTATTCTTGTTTGACTTGTCAGAAGTCAAAGATTGAGCATCAAAAGCCGTCTGGGCTAATGCAACCGTTGGCTATTCCAGAGTGGAAGTGGGATAGTATCAGTATGGATTTTGTTTCTGGTTTACCGAGGACAATTAAGAATTTTGAAGCTATTTGGGTGATTGTTGACAGATTGACAAAATCGGCTCATTTCATTCCGATCAGAATGGATTATCCGTTAGAGAGATTAGCTGAGTTGTATATTGAGAAAATTGTAAGTTTGCATGGTATTCCGTCGAGTATTGTTTCGGACAGAGATCCTAGATTTACATCGAAGTTCTGGGAAGGTTTGCAGAGGGCTTTGGGAACTAAGCTGAGATTGAGTTCTGCATATCATCCGCAGACTGATGGTCAGACTGAGAGGACGATTCAGTCACTGGAGGATCTTTTGAGGGCTTGTGTTTTGGAAAAGGGAGGTGCTTGGGATTGTTATTTACCTTTGATTGAGTTTACCTACAACAATAGTTTTCATTCGAGCATTGGTATGGCACCGTTTGAAGCTTTGTATGGTAGGAGATGTCGAACACCTTTATGTTGGTATGAGTCCGGTGAGAGTGTTGTGGTTGGACCGGAGATTGTTCAACAAACTACGGAAAAGATTAAGATGATTCAGGAGAAGATGAGGACTGCTCAGAGTCGTCAGAAGAGTTATCACGACAAGAGGAGGAAGTCACTTGAGTTTCAAGAGGGAGATCATGTGTTTCTTCGAGTTACTCCGATAACTGGGGTTGGTCGAGCTTTGAAGTCGAAGAAGTTGACACCTCGATTTATTGGTCCTTATCAGATTTTGGAGAGGATAGGGGAGGTAGCCTATCGTATCGCTTTACCGCCGTCACTTGCGAATTTGCATGAGGTTTTTCATGTGTCTCAGTTGAGGAGGTACATTCCTGATCCGTCGCATGTGGTCCAAGTAGATGATGTACAGGTGAGAGATAACCTGACTGTTGAAACATCACCTATGAGGATCGAGGATCGAGAGTTGAAGCAGTTGCGGGGTAAAGAGATTGCTTTGGTAAAGGTAGCTTGGGGAGGACCAGCAGGTGGCAATGTGACTTGGGAACTTGAGAGTCAGATGAAGGAGTCTTATCCTGAGTTATTCACTTGAGGTATGTTTTCGAGGACGAAAACTCTTTTAGTGGGGGAGAGTTGTAACACCCCGATAAAAAAAAAAAAAGATAATTATTTAAAATAAGTTAATAATATATTTATTAATTTAATTAAATAATTGGATTATTATTATTGGAATATAATGTTGGAATCAGTAAAAAGAGTCCCATTTGGCAAAAAGAGGTTTTCACGTGAAAACAGAGAAACGACTCTAAAGTGGAAAAAGGGCAAAGAGCCAGAGAACAAGGGTTGAAGAGAGGAAGAGCTCGAAGCCGAAGGATTTGCCGGATTAACTCAGGTAAGGGGGGTTTATCGTCGTTTAATGGGTATTATGGGTTAACATGTAATGGGTAGTGATAAACCATTGATTTGACCCTGATTAGAATGATATATGCTGAAATTTGTGAAATATTGGATGAACGAAATATGGGTTATAACTGAAGAAAATTCGTAGGAATTAGATGTAATAATGTTAGAACTTGTGAAATTGAATAGGGTATGATTCGTGTTAGATGATATGAACGAATACTGTGAAAAATTGGACTGTTGAAGGTTGGATCTGAGAATCTCGTAGCAGAGAAAACCATAGCAGATCTGGAATTCTGGTTTCTGGTCATACGCGTATGGCACTAGGCAATACGCGTATGAGATGGTCTGGTACGCGTATGGCACTAGGCAATACGCGTATGGATGAGGAAGATGATGTTTTTAACGTAGTTTTGTCTCTGTTGGTACGCGTATGAGGAGGTGGTACGCGTAGCATACGCGTATGAGGCAGACAATACGCGTATGGGATTGGCTGAGAAATGGGCCATACGCGTATGGGACTAGGCAATACGCGTATGGGCAGAATTGTGATTTTTCTGAGCTGTTGTTGTGCAGTTTTGGTCATTGCAGCTGGGTGATGTAATTTAGCTGATGTATGATATAGTAGGGATCATTTCCCGTTATTTTGAGCAGTGTAGGTATTAGTAGAGTGTGCTAATACGGTGATTTATTATTTAGCATGATATGATATGATTCTGTGATAAACATGCTGATGAGGTATGATGGTATGCATAATACTGTGAATGTATCTGTTATGTATGCAATTGTGAATGGACTGTTTATGGCTTAGAGTGTGAGCATATGTCTATTTTGAATTGTTGTTGATGTTTGCATGCTAGGTGATTTAGCATGTATATTATGGCCTTTATGGTGGTAGCTAATTCCCATGGTGAGGAATTAGTTTGTGAGTTGTTGTGGATTGTTGTTGATGTTTGCATGTTAGGTGATTAGCGTGCATATCATAGCCCTTGGGGTGGTAGCTAATTCCCATGGTGAGGAATTAGTGAGTGAGTCACTAGGTCTCAAATGAGTGGGACTAGTGAGCTTGGTAGCCGTATCTGGATTTGATCGGTGAGGTTGAACTATATGTTCACGAATAGTCGGTACCGCATGCATGGAGTCTCATTGCATAATGTATGTATGGCGTATAATATGAATGGATGTATTCCAATATTATACGTGTGTTTTGTGTTGAGTTGAGTATGATGTTGATTATGAGTTGATGTTACCGTTGTTGAATGTGTGATATGATTAGGGTGATGAAATGTGTTAATTTACTTAGCATTACATGATATTTTATAATGCTTATTATATCGATTAAGGAACTCACCCTTACAACTATGTTTCAGGTAACGAGCAGTGATTGAGTAGAAGCTAGTCCTTGGAGTCTAGTGTAGTTCCTTAGTGGGTCATGCTCTGGTAGATGTAACATCGGGACGGGATGTTTTACTTGTTTTTCATTGTTGATTGTTGAACAAGTTTACATGTAATGTGTTACATGTTTTGCATTGTTGTTAGATTTTATCCACTGCGAATTATGCAAATGTTTTATTTTGATTAAATAAATGAGCATGACAGGATATTTTGATGATTGGTGTGAAGTGTCAAGTGTGACACCCTTAATTGCATATCTACTCTGATTATATTTTGTGGTTTTAATTAAATGTTGGGGTATTTTAGAAGGGTGTTACAGTGGTGGTTGTTGTTGGTAAAATGGTGGTGGTGGTTGTTGTTGGTAATAAGGTGGTGGTTGTTGTTGTTGGGAATATTGTGGTGGTTGTTGTTGTTGGGAATATTGTGGTGGTTGTTGTTGTTGGAAATATGGCTGTTGCATCCGGGGATCGTCCAAATAGAATGGGTCAGACACAATCATTTCTGGATTTGTATTTGCTCTATACCAATCCACATATTCCCTTGTCGGCTTCATTTCGTTGGGCGCCACCGGAAATTGTAGAACATAGTGGGCACGGTCTTTCCACATTTTACGAAACTCCTTAGCAAATTCCTTCCAATTTTTGGCATACCACTGGTGGCTGACTTTTTTTAGATGCCAAGGTTCCATAGACATTGGGGGGCCTGGGATTTCTTGATGCATTCCGAATTGCAGCTTGACACGGTCACTTTGGTGCATCTCCACAGTGGTGAACCGCATTATGGCCGTTTTTGCTGTCCAAACAGCTGCATCTTCGGGGTTGGGTTGATGTTCCAATCCCAAATATGGCCTCCAAATAAACTGCAAAGAAAAAAGCAAATATGTTATTTATCGAGAATGCATGATATTAATAAATCAGTTAGAAGCTGAGTGATTTAGTGGTAATACATCTTGTGCTCGGAGACGATCCAAGAGTTGACGATAAAATATAATTTTACTTTTGGGGGTAAGACTGTAATCCAGTCCGGTTGTAATGAACCTAAACAAAAAAAGATAAATAATATTATTTACAAATATTTATAGAATAAATATACAAAATGAAATAACATCATAAAACAACTCTGTCAAGTTTTATAAGTCATTGATTCAAAATGACATGGAGACAAAATACATGTTTCGTAACCATGAGTATTCTGGTTACGAATACATAGTGTTGTACATTGTGTTGGAACAATTTCAACCAACTCAGAATATTCAGTCACAGGTTATTGATCCTGTGATTGATGACGAACAAGATGTTGAGCACCACGTTGAAGACGATGTGGTTGATGATGCTGAAGACGTGGTTGATGACTTGGTGAACCGTGATTCTGAAGACAAAGACCAAGTTCAAATACCTATAGCGCAACGCTACTCACCGCCTGCGCACTTCACAACACTTAACTTGGGCGAGGATGAGCCCTCATCAGATATGTTCTACAACCCATATATGAGGTCTGATGAGGACTTAAAGAAGGGTGACCAATTTCGGACCAAGGAAGAGTGTCTGTTAGCAATAAAGAACTGGCACTTGAAAAACTGTGTTGACTACGATGTTATCAAATCAAATCCGGAAAGATACGTTATTGTATGCAAAAATCCGGAGTGTGGGTATAGGTTGATGGCATCGTACAAGAAGAAACATAATGCGTGGGTGATAGGGTCCATTTCTCAAGCTCACATTTGCGTCAACACCAACATGGCACAGGATCATCGCAAACTTAGCCATGATATGATCTGCCATTCCATATTACCTCTAGTTGAGGCTGACCCGTCACTGAAGGTCAAAACAATTATCTCCCATTGCGTGGCTGTTTTCAAATATACACTGTCATATAGAAAGGCTTGGTTAGCAAAAACCAAGGCAATTAAACTGGTATACGGTAACTGGGAGGAGTCATATAAACAACTACCACGCTACCTGGCTGCACTACGATTGTATTCACCTGGGACGGTTTCTATAATGGAGACCTTGCCGGCACAATCCCCTGACGGAACTCGTCTAGAAGGTAATGGAATATTCCATAGACTTTTCTGGGCATTCCGTCCCTGCATCATCGGTTTTACATTCTGCAAACCACTTGTTCAAGTCGATGGAACTTGGCTGTATGGGAAATACAAAGGATCGTTACTGATGGCGGTCGCACAAGATGGAAATTCTAATATTTTCCCAATAGCCTTTGCATTGGTAGAAGGAGAAACGGCTGCTGCTTGGAGTTTCTTCCTTAAGAATCTCCGAACGCACGTGACTCCACAAGCTGGCATCTGTGTGATTTCTGACAGGCACGCTTCAATAGACAGTGCATACAATAATCCAGCAAATTGTTGGCATGACCCCCCGTCTACCCATGTCTACTGCATCAGGCATATTGCTCAAAATTTTATGCGGGAGTTCAAGGATAACTTCTTGAAGCAACATTTAATAAACGCGGGGTATGCATTAAACCAACCTGGATTCCAATACTACCGCCGGGAAATAGTGTTGGCAAATTCTGATGCAGGGAGGTGGATCGATAATATCGACAGAGCGAAGTGGACTAGATCATACGACGATGGGGTGAGGTGGGGCCACATGACAACAAATCTTGTGGAATCAATGAATGGCGTCTTTAAGGGCATATGTAACCTCCCGGTAACCGCATTGGTGAGTGCGACCTATTTTCGGATGGCAATGTTGTTCGTAACAAGAGGCAGGCGCTGGCATGAAGTGTTGCAGACGAGTCAAGTATATAGTGATGCCTGCATGAAGTTTATGAGGTAGGAATCTGCCAAAGCCAGCAGCCATCGGGTTACGGAATTCGACCGCCATGGCCACACTTTTAGTGTCAAGGAAACAATTGACCACAACCAAGGGCTGCCCAGACAAGAGTATAGGGTCCTAATACCAGACCGTTGGTGCGACTGTGGTCAATTTCAGGCCTATCGTATGCCTTGTTCCCATGTCATTGCAGCGTGTTCACACAGCCACTTCGATGCATTATCGCTAGTGTCTCCCATCTACAAAGTTGCAACATTGCTCAATGTATACGACAATCCCTTTCCGGTGGTAGCATTGGAGGCGTATTGGCCAGAGTATGACGGGGAAATTGTTTGGCACAACGAATCAATGCGGCGGAATAAAAGTGGTCGCCCAAATAGAAGGCGCATTAGAACTGAAATGGACGTCGCAGAGAAAATGCAGAGGAAGTGTAGCATATGTAGACAACTAGGGCATAATAAGAACAAATGTCCATATCGTGGATCTAGTTCCACAACTTAGTTTTCATATTCATAAATCTGTGTACCAATGCTATTTATCATTAAAGTTTACTTTTTATTCCAAATAGAAGATGACACTTGAACAACAAACACAAACATCTAACATTACAACACCAATTACTAAAACAAAAACAAATACTGGAACAAAAACAAGTACTAAAACAAGAACAAGTACTAGAACAATAACAAATACAACAACAACATGACAAACAACCATTAAAATCTAAGAAATTACAACAGTTAACACTATGTCGTCTGATCCATGCATCATTTGGATGCAATCAATGTCGCTTTCAACTTCAACCCACCAATGTATCGTTTCTCCAGTTTCAAATGAGAACCTTGTTCTAAGCCTCTGAATCCTTCTGATGACTTCACCAGGTTGGTAATCTCCCTCTAACCAAGACATCAAGGACCTTTTTAGTTGGTCCAACGAACGGATGTTCCAAAATTTCATCTCCATTGGGGGTTTCAAAGGCGAGAAAATAACATGCCCATCCCTTTTTAAGATTACTTGTTCAGGATCCGGGCGCCTTGATGATGTTCGCTGCCATAACGACGGTCTTGGGGATGCCATAACGACGGTCTTGGGGATGCCATGAACTCAACTTGATAGAGAAAGTGATAGGAAATAGTGGTGAAGAAAATGCAAGGAAAGAACACTTTATTTATAGGAAAAGATCTGGGTTGTACACCAATCTACGTAACCCTAATTAGTGTCGCACTTGATAAATTAACCTTAACATGATTAACCCTAATTTTCCCAAAAATTTATAAATAATATTAATTACTTATAAATTTAATTAATATATATATAAATTAATATATATATATATATATATATATATATATATATATATATATATATATATATATATATATATATATTAATCTTGTAAATAATTTTATTTATATATATGTATTAATATAAATTTATATAATTTATAATAAATCTAAATTCATAAATTAAAAAAAAATTAAAAAAAAAACATATTAAAAAAAAAAAACAAAAGGAAAAAGAGTGTAGGCGCCACTCCTAGTGGCGACTTGCCCTACCCTTTAAGGGTAGGCGCCAACTAGGGTGGCGCCCATGTACAAAATTAGGGCAAAAATTGCCCATATTTGTAATTTTTTTGAAAAAATGTTTATTTTTGAAATTTTTTTAAAAAACTGGATATTAAAAAAAAAATCAAAAATTCTAGCCTTTTTGTTTAAAGTGGTATCATTTAAAATGTTATATAACGTGATATCGGAATTATATTTGTTACCTCTTAATTTTGTTTTTGACTCATAACTAATAATAAATCCATGTATACATATATAAGATGAAATATAAACAACAATATTATAAATAATATGATTAAAAATAAAAACTATTTAAATTTGTACTAGATAAATTACAAATAAGACAATTATTTTATAATAGAGAATATAATTTTAAAATATATACTCAATATTTTTAAAGCTCCCTTAATTTTTTCACATATTTGAACAAAATTATCGATAAATTTCTATTATTAAATATTTGAATCAATAGTAAAGTGTCCTCGTTTATAACAATAATATTTTTTTACGCATAAAAAATATTTGAATCAACAATGTATTTTTTCTCATATATAAATATTATTTTTGTTTTGACATTATTTTAAAAAAATATTTGAATTAATAGTAAAGTTGTTACCGTATATAAAAATATTTGAATCAATAATTTGTTTTTTTGGTATAAAATATTATTTTTGTTTTAACAATATTTATAAAAATATTTAAATCATTAGTAAAGTTGTTCACGTATATAAAAATATTTGAGTGAACAATGTATATTTCTCGTATATAAATATTATATTTGTGTTGATAATATCTATAAATTTTTTTTTTTTTGAATCAATAATAAAATTTTTCCCGTGTATAAATATATTTGAATCAATAATGTATTTTTTGGTATGTAAATAATATATTTGTTTTGACAACTTTTATAAAAATATTTGAACAAATAGTAAAAATTTCTGAATTTATAACAATAATTGGATCACCAATTATAATAATCTTCATAAATAAATAAAATAATTTATTTAAAAATCTATAAATGAGGTGATAAACTAATTAAAGCTACTATAAATAAAAACAGTACAAAATAATTTCTTTAATTTATCATAAATTTAAATTTTAATATCGTTAATTATATTTTAATATGTTATAGTATTTATAATTATAAAATTACTACTCAATCCTTTTTCATTTTTGTTGGACCAAACTTGAACACAAGTGCAACTATGTAATTTGGTCATACATTCTATAAATATCCGGGAAGTTACTTATGAATGAAAAGAATTCCACCTTTCTAGAGAACAATATCAAAGAAGAGCAGTGTTGAATTTCTCTTATTTATTCACAAAACTCCTTTAGTTAAATAGAGTATCCTTAAGAACATGCCGCAAACAATTAAAGTTTTGATGTAGTCACTCAAGGTCATATATCAAATTAGTAGATTTTTTAAAAATTTATTTTCTTATTATTAACATCAATTTGTCTTAAAAATAAGAAGTAAAGAATACACACATTTTTATATGCACAAAATATAATATAATAATATTTATACAAACAATATACATATTGAGTATACACAATATACACAATGTGCACATATTTACTATACTTTTATTCTATATGACAATCTTTTTAGACTTTTACAATGAGAGAGAGGTCATCATAGAAAATAATACAGTTATGAACATAAAAATAACCATAACGGTTTCTTGTAAATTTTATTGACAAATCCAATTAACTTTTTATGGGTCATTTTTCTTGGTTGGCGAGGTCATTTAGTTCTTGGTTGGCGAGCACATCAAATTTAAGACTGACTAACTAACATAGTAACATGTTACTAACCCGTTCCATTTTTTTTTTAGCAAAAATATTGTTGGAATTAAACCCAAAACTTTGAGTAATTTCGAGTCAATCTTGATGAATAAGATTTAATCAATCGATTCAATTTTTACTTGTTCTTCACTCTTCACTCGAGTGAATAAATCAACATTGCTTGTAAGATTGTATCGCTTCACAATGATGATGGAAACACAAAAATAAAATTGAATAAGAAAGAAGATTAGGGTTTCACGAAATTTGGGGAAGAAGATGATTTTTGCAGAGTCTCTCTGCTCACAGCCTGTGGAAAATCTCGTTAATTTTGCATCTGCAAGTGATTACCAGATTGTTATGAAAACAGGGGTTACTCCCTCTATTTATAATTGAGCTAACTTGCTCCCTAAGATAAAACCAAAAAATTACAAAGGCCTAAAATACCTATTTTGGTTTAATTCGAAATCTTGTGTCAAGCAACCTGCTTCGACACTTCGGCATCTAATAAAACTCGACGCAGACTACATGTTTTGACACATTCTTGTTTCTGTCGAGCACTGCCTGCTTCGACACAAGAAATTACAATTCAACACATCACCTAATTCATTGTGTCTAAGCTATCTACAGTCATCATAGATCTTAACTTCTTAAACACTTCGACCTACACTCCTTTCGTCATGACATCTGCAATCCAATTCTCAGTTTTGTAGCATTCCAAGTTCAGCTTCGCTTCTGCTGTCTGCTCTTGAAGATAGTGGAACCTCATTCGATGTGCTTGCTTCGTTGACGTGCTATCAGATTCTTCGCTAGATTGATAGTGGACATGTTGTCGATCTTCTAGGTAATTGCTTCATGATTATTCCCTGTAGTCTCTTCGACCAGATTCACCATGCACGTTGCTTGGCATGCATAAAGTGAAGAAATTATGTACTCTTCTTCACACGAAGAAAGTGCCACTACTGGTTCCTTTCTCGAACTCCAAGAAATTGGTGCACCACCTAGCATAAACACATAACCAGTTGTGGATTTCTATCCTTAGCATCACTACACCAACTTGAGTCAGAGTATCCCACTAACTTGCATTATTTTCCTTCATCGGTTGTAGGAAACAAAATTCCGTAGTCGATAGTTCCTTTCAGAAGCCTTAGTATCCTCTTCGCCGCTGCTAGGTGTGATACCTTTGGCTTCTGCATGAATCTGCTCACCATACCCACACTATATGCTAGATCAGGCCTTGTGTGACAAAGGTATCGAATTGATCCAATGAGTCTTATGTGTTATGTTGGATCGACACCATCTTCAATTGTGTCTTTCGACAGTTGCATTCTAGGCTCAGTTGGAGTCGAAGTTGAGTTGCAATCTTGCATCTCAAATCTCTTGAGTATTTCGTCTGCATATCTTCTTTGGTGCATCATCAAACCTCTACCACTCTCTTAGAATTCAATGCAAAGGAAATATGAGAGATTTCCCAAGTCTAACATTTCAAACTCCTCACTTAGGTCATGTTTGAAATCTTCGATCTCCTTCTTGCAACTTCCTATTATCAACAGGTCATCGACATAGAGACATAGTATAAACAATTCACTATTGCTTCTTTTTACATATACTCCATGCTCATTTGTGCGCTTTACAAATTAATTTTCCCTTAGAAATCTATTTATCTTCTTATTTCAAGCTCTTGGAGCTTACTTAAGTCCATACATGGATTTATGCAGCATGTATATCTTGCTTTCTTTGCCATGTTTCACAAACCCAACTAGTTGTGCAACATGAACTTCTTCATCTAATGGGCCATTTAGGAATGCATATTTCACATCCATCTAACACGTGTACCGGTTGTTCATGTTTTCTAGACCAACAACCAACCTGATTGTTTCGATCTTAGCATCAGGTGCAAAAACTTCACCGAAGTCGATTCTTTCCTTTTGAAGAAATCCTTTTGCCATAAGCCTTGCCTTGTGTCGAGTTACTTCACCTTTGGGATTCAACTTCACCTTGTATACCCACTTCACATCGATTTCCTTCTTGCCTTGAGAAAATTCGACAAGCGACCATGTGTCGTTGTCTTCGATGGACTTCAGTTCCTCATTCATTGCTTTCACCAACTTTGAATCCTTCAATGTCTTAGCTGCATTGATTGGTTTGACATCTGCATAGAAATCTTAGTGTACCAGCTCACCTTCGTCATCGACTACATCATATGATGTAATCACACATTCTTGAAACCTTGTAGGCATGTGTCTTATTCTTTGAGGTCTTCCTGTGCTTGCTTGACCTTTGACTTCTTCTTGTCGAACTTCTTAATCTAAGGGGCCATTTAGGAATGCATATTTCACGTCCATCTAACACGCGTACCAGTTGTTCATGTTTTCTAGACCAACAACCAACCTGATTGTTTCGATCCTAGCAACAGGTGCAAAAACTTCATTGAAGTCGATTCCTTCCTTCTGAAGAAATCCTTTTTCCATAAGTCTTGCCTTGTATCGAGTTACTTCACCTCTGGGATTCAACTTCACCTTGTATACCCATTTCACATCGATTGCCTTCTTTCCTTTAGAAAATTCGACAAGTGACCATGTGTCATTGTCTTCGATGAACTTCATTTCCTCATTCATTGCTTTCACCCACTTTGAATCCTTCAATGTCTCAGCTGCATTGACTGGTTCAACATCTGCATAGAAATCATAGTGTACCAGCTCACCTTCATCATCGACCATATCATCTGATGTAATCACACATTCTTGCAACCTTGCAGACATATGTCTTGTTCTTTAAGGTCTGCCTGTGCTTGCTTGACCTCTGACTTTTTCTTGTCAAACTTCTCTTTCGACTTCAATTGTTGGTTCTTCATATAAGATTCTCACTGAGTATTTCTGGACATTTTCAGTCTAATTCCATTCCTTAACATCATCTATGATCACATCCATGCTGATCACTACTTGCTTGCTCACTGGGTCGAACAACTTGTAACCTCCAGTCGAATGATATCATATTAGGATCGTCTGACTCGACTTGTCATCAACTTTTCTTCTCAATTGACCAGGCACATGTCTATGTGCTATAGATCCAAATACTTTCAGATGACTCAAGCTAGGCTTGACACCATACCAATATTCTTCTGGCGTACTTCCTTCTAGCTTCTTCTTCGGACATCTGTTCAAAATATATGTTGTTGTCAACACAGTTTCTCCCCATAACTATTTGGGTAAATGCTTGCCTTTCAACATACTACTCACTATGTTCATGATGGTTATATTCTTCCTTTATGTCATTCCATTCTGCTGTGGAGTGTATGGTGACACCACCTCATGCACAATCCTTTCTTTCTCACATAATGCGTCGAAGATTTTCGAAACATATTCTCCACTACCATTAGTCCTCAGAATCTTGAGCTTTCGACTACTTTGTCTTTCGACCATAGATTTAAACTTGGAAAATACCTCGGTCACTTCACTTTTCTTCTTGATCAGGTAAGTCCATAATTTTTGACCAAAATCATCTATGAATGTGACAAAGTATTTGTTACCTCCAATTGAACCCACCTGGATAGGACCACACACATCGTAGTATATGATATCAAGAATTGCCTTCGACTTGCTTCCTGCATCCTTGCTAAAGTTGTTCTTGTGCTACTTCGCCTGCACATATTCTTCAGACACTTCATTTGAAATGTCGATTTCTGGTAACCTTGAAACCATATTCGTTCTCTTCAGATCTCTGATGTCTTTGAAATTGAGATGGCTAAGTCTATAGTGCCGTATCCGTTCACCTTTGCTAGTTGATGTTACAAGGCACTTATGCTCCATCACATTAAGTTCAATCTTGAAGGTTTTATTCTGAGACATAGGTGCCTTCAAGATTAACCTTCCACCTGAGTCGATAACTTTCATCATCTTGTCTTTGATCGACACTTTGTAGTTCTTTTTGACCAACTGCCATATGCTAAGAAAATTACTTTTCATGCCTGGTATGTACAGTAAATTGGAAGTTACCGACCGTTTGCTATGTTTCCTCATAATCATAACATCACCAGTATCTTCAGCTTCTAGAGTATTGTCATTTGCAAATTCTATCATGTTCTTTATTGAGGGTTTCATGTTAACAAACCAATGTTTCCTATCAGTCACGTGTGATGAGCATCCTGAGTCCAAGTACCATTGGTCATAGAATTTTTCTTCATCTCTTGTTGTGATGATCAACAACATCTCTTCTTCTTCATGCTTTATGAACTTTGCATCAGTTTCCCGATTCTTCTATTTTTCAGGACAGTCACTCAAGTATTTGACCATACTTCTAACAATTGAAACAATGAATGTGACTTTTGTCAAGTTTTCGACCACCACCTCTTTGGTTGTTTAGTATGAGGGTCTTCTCTGGTTTGACCAGCCTCCCTCTTGTTGTTTTCGAATAGTCGAATTATTGTAGCCCCCTCTACCTTTTTTGTCAAGCCACTTCGTTTTTGCTTTCTTTTCTCTTGTTGATTGCGTCTGCAAACTTATATCACTCTTCGACTTGTCTGCATCTCTTTCAGCCATTCTTTATTCATGAGATTCAAGCGTCCCTTGAAGTTCTTCCCTTGTCAATGCTGAAAAATATTTCGACTCTTCTATTGATGCTACCACATGGTCGAACTTTGGAGACAATGACCTCAAGATCTTTGAAACAACTTATCTTGATGTCAACACTTCTCCATATACCTTGATTTGATTCACCAATTTTGTAACCCTAGTGAAGAAATTAATTATGCTTTCATTGTCTTCCATCTGAAGCAATTCATACGTTCTTTTGTGAGTTTGTAACCTCACCTCTTTCACCTTCTCTCCGCGTCCAAACTATTTTTCAAGAATTTCCCATGCTTCCATCATTAATTCAACATCACTAACCTTTTCAAAATTTTCAAAATCGACATGTTGATGAATTATAAAGAGAGTTTTATAATCTTTCTTCTTCAATTCTTTATGTGCAACTTTTTCTTCATCCATCATGTTTGTTGAAAGTTGTGTCACTCTCTTCTTCACAAGATCCTAAAGATCCTGATAGCAAAAGACAACTGTTATCTTCTTGCACAAATTCTCGTAATTCTAATTCTTCATAATTGGGAGACTCGCCGGAAAATGCCCGTTCAGATGATTCATCACCATTGTATTTTTCTTTCCACAAATCGCTTATCCAGTGCTCTAGATACCAGATGTTGGAATTAAACCCAAAACTTTGAGTAATTCTGAATCAATCTTGATGAACAAGATTCAATCAACTGATCAAATTCCCACTTGTTCTTCACTCTTCACTCGAGTGAATCAACCAACCTTAGTAGCAAGATTGTATCGTTGCATAATGATGATGAAAACAAGAAAAGAAAACTGAATAAGAAAGAAGATTAGGATTTGACATAAATTGGAGAAGAAGATGATTTCTGCAGAGTATCTCTCTGCCCACAGCCTGTGGAAAAATCTCGTTAGTTTTGCAACTATAAGTGATTCCAAGATTGTTATGAAAATACGGGTTACTCCCTCTATTTATAATTGAGTTACTTTCCTCCCTAATCTAAAGTCCAAAAAATTACAAAATCCCAAAATATCTATTTTGGTCTAAGTCGAAATCATATTTCAAGCAACATGCTTCGACACTTCGACATCTAATACAACTCGACGCACACTACATGTTTCGACAAATCCTTATTTATGTCAAACACTACCTACTTCGACATAAGGAATTACAATTGAACAAACATAATAATAGAATTCCGTTCCACATATCAGGAACACCAGGTATACACCGATGACTACAATCAGGTACATATGGTTTGTCTCTCCAAGTGACCACATGTCCATCACTCCATATGCATACATCGGTGTCAGGTGGAGAACCGTCGCAAGAACATTCAAATTTCTTACTATGTGTCGCATCCGCGAAAAACAACCGGCGAGCTAAAACAAAAAAACAACACAGAGCCGCCACTGCGCGTTATTTATCCCAAGATAGGGAAAGGAAACGCTCAGAGAAACCTGGAAAAAGCATGGTCTCGCGACCAAAGAGAAAGGGTAAGGGAGTCGGTTACGCAAGGGGAAGGTATTAGCACCCCTCACGTCCGTCGTACTCGACGGGATCCACGCTCTAGGAAAAGAAAAGGTTGCTAAAACATCACACACACACAAGGAACGCAGGTGGGGTTAAGAGGAAGAGAGCTCGATAGGACGTCGCATCCTATGCCTACGTATCTCGTCTGGAACGAGAATCAGAGCTGTCGTAGTTCGGCTCACGCACGCCAAACAAACAAACAAACACACCGGCAAACATGGAGCCTGAATGCCAATCCCTGGACTTACATCAGCATCCGAACCAAAACACGCACAAAACGGCAAACGTGGAGCCCGACCGCCAATCACTGGACTTACATCGGCATCTGAACCAAACACACACAATCAGGATACGTACAGCCAATCGCTGGGCTTACGTCCATATCCTGACACACAAGAAGATAACAAGTAAACGCACACAAAAAGAAAAAAAGTGCCCGGAGAGACCTCGCACGGTCTCCTGCCTACATACCTCGTCTGGCACGAGGATCAGGGCGATGTAGTTCCCCTGAAAGGGAAAGAAATTCTAGCCAGAAACCAAGGGAAGACACACTACCAGGGAGCTGTACTCGAGCCTAGTGTTATCATGCATCATTGCCCTATGTTGTGGTTTCTACCTACTTGCACAACATCAAGCTAATCCTATCCAGGAAGAAAGCAAGCATGCAAGCATCAACAGATCAAAACAAGCATTTCAAACAAATATTCACAAAGCACACACTATATCCAGTCAAGTGGGCTCAAACAATGGGTTTGACTGCCTAGGCAAGTCGTTTGTACAGGGGTAGTATTCGCTCTTAACCTTGCCATTGAGGGGCTAAGGTGAAGCAAATGAAAGGTGAGTGAAGGTTAGACTTCACAGCTCTTATCCCTGTCCAGGGAGAGCTTCAGACAAAGGAGCGTGGGTCCAGAATGGAGGGACCCTTCTACGCTCAAGACTCTGACTCGATTGTGCAACAGCACAAGATCTTGGGTTTGTGTCCCAATGCATCAACACACAGCCGTGTGAGCAGAGGGACGACTCAACAGAATATTGGGGGATAGATTGCATATCCCTTTGATCCACCAATTGCCTCATAGAGGTCTTTACCTGCTTGGCACAAATGTAAACAACCACAAACATCGCCTCTTTAGGAGGACTTCAGACAGTTGCCTGGCCAAGTAACAGGCCAGGTCTTCCAGACTACATGGAGAATAGAAGTCCTACCTCAAGTGGTTTAAAAACCAAGTGTAGCACCTCAAATTTGCACCTATCATTGTACATATCATTTCAAGTTAGGTCATTGCATAACATAATCCATTGCATAGCATTTGCATTGTCCTCAGCTGCCTCAAGAGCAAGCAAGCAGGAATTAGGTCAAACTGATCAGGAGGTCAGTCAACCAACCAAGCAAAGTTGTTTCTCAAGGAGCAAAGGTCCTAGGGTTTGTCCTACAAGTTCACATGTCTTGAGACATCATCTGAAGTCAAAGTCTCAAAGAAATTAGGGTTTGGAATTCATCAGAAGTGCACAGTCAAGTCCAAAACCCTAGAAAGTCAAAGTTGGTCAACTGTGGTTGATTCTTTGGATTTGATGGATAGAAATGGTTTGAAGGAGCTTATTCATGTCCTAATAGACCTCATGTGCCATGGCAATCCACATCATGGAAGAATTTGAAGCAAATCAGAAATTTCCCAAAATAGAAAGTGGACTTGTATTTTCAACTGCCAAAAATAGAAACTTCTTGATCCTCAACTTGCATCATGATACAAGCTTCAAATGAATTTTTGCCCAACATGAAAGTTGAAGATCTTGTTCTCCCATTTTCAAAAAGTCCAAGAACTCTCAAATCCCATGTATGGTTGTCAAGATATGATCCAATCATTTTCATCAATTTGTGAACTTCAACTGAGCATATCTCCCAAACCATAAGGCCAAATTTGGTGGGGTTTTTTCCTACAAACCAAATTTTTCATCCTCTTTCCAAAAATATAAATTTCATGACCTAAAACCTTGCCATTCAAAATGGCATTTTTGGACCTCTTTCATTAAAATTCAAAGTTTGACCAAACTTTGACTTTTTGAGTTTTTGAATTTTTCTTGATTTGGCCAATTGGGAAATGTTCCATGTTACATTTGTGACTTGTCTCAAACCTTAAATCATAACCATATCACCATTACACCACCATTTGGGATTAAAATGCAAAACTTGGAAATATGCAAATAACCCCATTTGAGCAAATCAAGTACAGCAGGTCTGCAGCACACAAAACAGCATTTGGCAGGGTCATTTACTGCCTGTCTTAAGGCCCAACTCGACTAAGTTTACACCCTCCATCATTCACTTGTCCATAATTAGCAAAATGGCAAATGTCTCATTTTAAGCAAAACTAACTTAGCATATGATTAAGCAATAAAAAACAGAAGTATAAAAGGGCATTTCTCTGACATTTGAAAACCCTAGGGATTGCAGCCACAGAAAAAATACTCTCACCTTCACACTTTGCATTTTTTGGCATAAAGGAAATTCTGCACGAACCATTCAAAACTCTAGAGTAACCTTCACTCCTTCATCATCCAAGCACCATTGGGAACTTCTTTTCACCTCCATTCCCCTGCTGTAAACCCCTTCCTCACTTTGTTTCTCATCAAACTCAACAATGGCAGGTCAAGTGTTGGAAGTTTTTCAAGAGGTTTTGAGCTAGCATACTTCACTCTTCATCATTGCAAGGCAAAAAGAAGCTACTGTCTAAGCTTGTAACCACCAAAACACCACTGTTCCATTGAATTCTTCATACCAAGTAAGTTTTTCAACCCTCTATTTTCTCTCATCCATGCTATGCCATGTGTAGCCTTTGAATTGCTGATGCCAATGAACTTTAAATCATTCAAAATGGTCCACTATATCATGAGAAATATGGATTCACATTTGTATGCATAAACTTGTTTTGATCGATTCTTGGATGTGGTTGTGTTTTTAATGATTATGTTTGGTTGAATCATGTTGTTTGATGATGTTGATGACCTCAATGTTGATTACATGATAAAACTTGCTGCATAAACCCTGCTGATAAACCCTGCTGCTATTGATGAATGCCTGCTGCTGCAAAACCTCAACTGTCCAGTAATTCTTTCTTGCTGTTGGTCTGATGGTGCATGAGTCGTGCTCCTGTGATTTGTCAATGCTATGCTGTTATGATGGTTGTTCGAAATTTGTTTCATGTTGATGCTTGCATGAAAACATGAATGTGTGCTGCTGTTTTGAATTACATGAACATGCCTAGAAAATCCATACTGTGTATGTGCTGTTGTGTGGATTGGTCGAACCATGATGTTTGTTGTGGTTGATACCATGAACTTGATGCGTAAACAAGCTGCTGTTTGAAACCTCCTGACCATTGCCCTGAACCTTACACAATGAACCTTACACAATGCCATGATGATGATACCCTGTAGCTGCAACCTTAAACCCTGTCCAGGATTTCCATGATTTTTGTTTATGTGGTTGATTGGTTAATGTTTGCTTGATGTTCATTGCACCATGCCCTTGTGTGTTTTTGCTTGAAAACTTATTGGATGATTGTTGAACCATGGATTTGAATTGATAAATGCTGCTATTATTGGTATATGCTGTTGTCCATGATTCGTGTTATAATGATGATGACATGATGTTGATGAACCAAGTTGCTAACAATGCTGTTAAACCCTGCTGCTGTTCATTAACCCCAGCATATCTTCCAAGAATCATGTACATGTGCATATATGTTGGCCATTATTGCTGCTTGTAATCCCATGATGTATCTCATTACCATGATAATTGTTTGATATTTGAATGAGTTTTGTTTGTGGATTACATGAATCTGCCCTGCAATTAACCAATGAACATGCCATGCTCAGAAATCCACATGGATTGTGCTCTTTTGTTTGTGTTAGGATGCTATTCGAGTGATAATGTTATGCTATTGCACTGTGTTTGGTCTGCTATTGAATTTTGTTACTACTATGCTATTGTCTGTTTTGTTTGGATGTTAATGCACACATGATACTATTGCTGACAAAACCTTGCAACCAATTTTGAAACTCCTTAGAAACCTTACTTGCTGTTGCTTATGATAAGTACATAATGATGAATACCATGGCTGCTGTTTAAACCTTAGAATTTGCCAGGATTTTGCATGATTGTGTATGTGTTATAGCTGTCTAGATATGCTGAAAATGATGTATACCCTGCTGCTGTGTTTCAAACCTTAAAACCTACCAAGATTTCGCATGAACTGTTGGTTTTGGCTTGTTGTTTATGATGAGCTTGCGTGAAGAGCCTTACTACTACCATGCTGTGTTGGTTGAATGAGGAATATTGATGTTCAATACCATGTTTGCTTGATGTCTACGTATGATGAGCACATGATGATGGTAATGAATGCTGTTGTTGCTTGAGCCTGCCATGCCTAGATTTCTCCCTTGATTAATGCTTGTTTTGTTGTTGGCTGATGCTGTTTAATAATGCTGTTACACTGTTAATTTTGTTTGGATGTTGATGAATACATGAGCCATGCTGTTACCATACTGTTGAGATATCAATTGATGATTGCATGATGATGATGCTTTGTGCCATGTTTGTTTGTATGCTATTGAATTTCGTGATTGATGATGAATGCATTGCCCTGCTGTTGTTATTGGTATTTGCATGATCATTTGTACTGTTATGCTTGAATCATGAATTGCCCTGCTGTTTTGCTTTTTTTTAATCTGCCCAGAAATCCATGTGGTTCGTGGTTGGTGTGTATAGTTTGTGGCTACTTGGTTTGTTGCATAATTGTTATGATTATATGCTGCTATTCATTTGTTGTTTTTGATCGAATGCCAATGCCATTGCCAAACCCTAATTGCTGCATGAATTTCCTGAAACATGAAAGCTGGTTAGTTGTTCTACTGTTCCATTGGCCTTTGGCCAATGAGAACATTTCGTTTTCATGCACAAAACGCTGAGTTTTGGTTAAGTGAGTCCAGAATTACGCTATTACCATCCTTTGACTTGTGTTTGACCATTAATCATGCTATGTGTTTCATACTTTGTTCAATTATTCATCAAACTTCAACAATTTATTTTTTGCTCATTTTAACTCCAAAAAATCTTAAAATTTTTACACATGTTCACAAATGAGTCTAGAATTTAATTGTGAATTTTAATTAATTTTACATTGGTTGGTTTTTAATTGACAATTATTTTCTCAACATGTGTGCATGAATGATACCCTTGGCCATTTCAATTGTGAAATACTCATGTTATATCCAATGCCTTTGAGTTTTTTTTGTGGTGAAACTAGACATGTTCACCTTCATTTTGGTATAAAGTTTGTGGATTTTCCATTTGTGGTTTGCTGGTTATGAATTTTTGAAGTTGGAGGTTGCATTTGGTGTCATACCATGATCATGCATTTTCCCTAATTTTGTTCACATGCTTCCCTACATCCAAATGACCCCAAATTTTGCATGAATGATCCTTTGTATGTCTAATTGATGTATGAATTTTCTTGGAATTAATCTTGCTGTTTTCCATTTGATTGTGAATTTTCTTCCATGCTTGGTCATGTGTTGACTTTTTGTGCTATGCCTTGCCAAATCCTTTGTGAAATTCTCAAATCATATTGTATGTCCATGAAATTTCATATGTGATAACTAGACATCTCAAGCTTTGCATTGGTGTTAATCTCATTCATTTCTCTTCTGTTTTCAAATTGATATGATTTTTTTGAAGTTGACCCATGCTTGTTGACTTTCATTGTGCTTACTTGAAATTAGTTTGACTTCATGATTTTATTTGACTGCCTTCCTCTCATCCAAATGCCATGAAATTTTACATGTCTACCATGTTAGATGTTAGGATTGAGTGTGATTTATTTCATAATTTTTGGAATTGTTTGAGTTGACTTTTGATGCAAGTCATTCTGTTGACTTTTGTATGCTTTCCTTTGCCATGTTTTGATTTCAAATATCCATGAAATGATAATGATGCATGATTTGAATGTGGGTCCAATTATGATTGCTTGCTGAATGGTTGACTTTGACTTTGAGTTGACTTTTCCTTGCTGCCTTGACTTTTTCTTCCATGCTTGACCCTAGGCTAGTCCTAGGGGTCTTTTAGCTTACAGTTGAGTTCATCTGTTTCAGGTTGAGCACAATGCTTCAAAGATCATTCAAACTTGTTTGAATTTGATTTGTTTGTCCCATGCTAACCTTTTGTTTTGTAGGTGACTCATGTAACTTGAGTCTTGCTTTGCACAGTTGACCTTCTGTGGTTGACTATCTGTCCATTTCCTTTTGATTTGAACTTTTGAACTGTTTGCTGATTGTTTGACTTTTTCAGGTACTTTAGTTGCTTAAGTTCTCTGAACTTGCTTGCTTTGCTATTTTAGCATTTGCTTTTGAGGTATAAATACTTCTTCTTCATGTAGTCTGGAGACCCGGTCTGTTATTTGACCGGGCAAACTGTCTGAAGTCCTCCTTAAGAGGCAATGCCTGTGTTTGTTTAAAAATTGTCCCAAGCAGGAAAAGTCCTCATTTGAGGCAATTGGTGGAAGGTAGGGATAAGCAATCTATCCCCCACTATTCAGTGTGTCTTCTGTCTTGCTCACACTACTGTGTTGATGCACTTCAGATAAAAACCCAAGATCTTGTGCAATTGCACAGTTGAGTCAGTTTTAAATGTGTAGAAGGGTTCCCACTTTCTGAACCCACACATTCTTGTCAAATGCTCTCCCAGGCCAGGGATAGAAGCAATGAGGCACACCCCTCATCTCCTTTCATCTGCTTCACCTTAGCCTCTCAATGGCAAGGTTAAGAGCACACTCACCCCATTCCAGTTGGCCCTAGTGCCTAACCTTTGATGTTCGAGCCCCCTTGTTGGTGTGTTTATTTTATGCTATATGTGTTTGTGATTGCTTTGTTTGCCTCTTTAGGCTTTAGTCTGTGCTTGCCCTTGTGCAATAGGTTTGTGCTTGACTTGCTTCCTGTGCAAGTCAAGTCTGTGTGGCTTAACCCTTGTGTGAGCCATACCTAGGGTTGTTTGGCCGAACTACGGCAACTCTGATTCTCACGTTCCGGTGAGATACGTAGGCACGAGACGCGATGTCTTGCCGAGTTTTGACTAACCACTAACACTAACTCTTTTCTCTCACCCCTGTGTGATTGAGATCTCTCCTTTCTCTCGCCCTCGTTGCGATCGAGACCTCCCCTTTTCTCTTGCCCTATTTGCAATCGAGACCCTTGCTTCCTGTGCAAGTCCTGTCTAGGATAGGTTGGCCCTTGTGCCATTTAGCTAGAAACCATAACTTAGGGTTGATTTTGCATGACAACATCTAGGCTTGAGTCGTAGTCTCCCTAGAGTTGTGTCTCCCTCTGTTATCTGGTTAGGCTAGATCCTTGTCCCTGCGTAGGGGAACTACATCGCCCTGATCTTCACACCAGATGAAGTATGTAGGCAGGAGATTGAGCTGATCTCTCCGGGCGCCTTTCTTTTCTTTTTGTGTTTTGTTTGACAGTTATAGGCTGAGTCCCCGACTCCCTATCTATCTGTTGTGTGTTTTAGGTCCGGATGTCAATGTAAGTCCAGTGATTGGCATTTGGGCTCCATGTTTGCCTCTTTGCGTGTGTTTAGGTTCGGATGCTGACATAAGTCCAGTGATTGGCAGTCGGGCTCCACGTTTGCCTTTGTCTTGTTTTGTTTGTGTGCGTGTCGGCCGAGCTACGAATGCTCTGATTCTTCTCTCGTCCGAGAAGATACGTATGCATAGGATGCGACATCCTAGCGAGCATGTGTCGTCTCCCCAGTCCGAACTACTTCGACTCTGATGTCTATGCTTGATAGACTAAGTAGGCCCAGGATGCGACATCCTGCCGAGTTCAGTTTCAGTCAGTCTCTTTCTATTCTTTCAGCCAGTTGTGTGTGTGTGTTTGAGCAGTGTTTAGCAACCATTTTCCTTTCTAGTGTGCGTGGATCCCGTAGAGTACTACGGATGCGTAGGGTGCCTAACACCTTCCCTTCGCATAACCGACTCCCGAACCCATTCCTCTTTGGTCGCGAGACCATGTTCTTTCCTAGGTTTACTTCGAGCGTTTCCTTTCCCTCTTTTGGGATAAATAACGCACGGTGGCGGCTCTGTTGTTCTTTCTTTTCCCGCCGGTTTTTCGCGCGATGCGACAGCTGGCGACTCTGCTGGGGACAAGAGAAGTTGACCTATGCTGGTCCACCTTCCCTAAGCGAGTCTCTCCTAGCGCTCTCTAGGTTAGGGTTTTGGTTGCTTTTTGCTGTGTTTATTTATTGCATTCATTATTTACTGTTTGCATTCATTGTCTATTGTTTGCATTTATGTTTGTAATTATGTTTGCATACATTCATGTTCATCTGCTGGTTGCCTGTTTGTTGGGATGGGATATTTTGTGAGAAATAAGCCCACTACCCAGGCTTGAGTGCACACATAGGTGTTAGAGTGGATAGTCATGAGGCTTGCGTGGCATGTTGCTACGTTAAGTCGTTCATGAGACCCACATTCCAGACGAGGTTTCTATTGGATATATTTTGTCCTATGGATGTTCCATAACGACAAATATTCCTTTAGAAATCGTCGACTCTGGTGACCATTTCCCGAGAACCCAGTCGAGGCCTCTCCTCCGAGATGTGATTATGTTAGCTCTGGTGGGCGCATTCTCGCTACTCAATCCGAGGACCCCGAGACTGGGAACTTGCTATAGGATATCCTGTTGAGGGGAGTCAGCAGAGGTCTTTCGTCCCGTAATAATACCAAACCTTCAGTGGTAAACGTATTATTCTCGACTGAAGGGCTGAAACTGACAAACTTCTGTTCTTAGAACCTACAAGTGAGGGGCGGGCTAAATTCAGGAAACCTTAACTTCCAACCAACCCGGTTTTCTGGAGCATAGTTGTGGTCTCGTATTTTTATTCTTCAGTGGGTTTTTCTTCAGACAGTGCAACCCGGCAGATGTTTAAGCGGATCCAGCGGTCCTGGTTTCCATATCATTGCATTGCATCGCATCATTTTGCATTCATATCATCTAACACATGTTTATCCATTTCTAGGGGTTTACATCTTCTTCTTGATTCCGGTCGGGGTTTCCTGGTTCTCCTGAGATGGATGTTGGCAGAAAGAGACATGTCGCTTACAAGTTTCCAGTGGTTTGTTTGGAGCCTATTCAACAGCTGATGAAGTCAATGGATCACGTTTCTCTAGAAGGATTCCGGAAGGATTATGGTTTGATTCTAGGCTTCGTCACAGTTCTCTCCAAAGATCAACACGATGCTCTCTTTACACTGCTGCAGTTCTATGACCCTCCATTGAGGTGTTTCACATTCCCGGATTATATTTTGGTCCCTACTTTGGAGGAGATTTCCAGTTTTCTCAGAGTTCCTATTAAGTCACAATTGTTATTCTACAGATCTGAGCTTCTACCCGATCTCAGCGTGGTTGCTTCGGCCACATATTTGGGGAAATCGGTCTTGAAGGATAATATATGTCAGAAGGGAGGAGTCAGTGGTTTTCATTTGAGTTTCTTGTTGGGAGAGGCAAAGAAGAAGCTTGAAGATGGTGACCAGAGGGGTTTCAATGCTGTGTTGGCTCTCTGTGTGTATGGGATTGTCCTGTTCCCTAATGTTGCAAAATTTGTGGACATAGACGCAATACGCCTTTTTGTGTTGGGAAATCCGGTGCCAACCTTACTAGGGGATTTCTTTCATTCGGTGCATCATAGGAACGAGAATAGAAAAGGAGGATTGGTGAATTGTTGTGCGCCTTTGTTCTACAAGTGGTTCAGTTCACACCTACCCAAATCAGGAGCGTTCATTGATGTCGGGGACTCGTTGAGTTGGTCGAAGAGATTGATGGGGTTGAGAGCTGAAGATATTTCTTGGTGGTCTGATCGGAGTTTGCTTAGGGCAGATGTCATTCACAGTTGTGGAAATTTCCCAAATGTACCGTTGGTGGGAAGAAGAGGAGGAATCAACTATAACCCTTCTCTAGCAGTCAGGCAGTTTGGGTATGCTTTAAGGACTCCGCCTTTGGAAATGGATGTGGAAGAATCTCTGTTTTTCCATTCTGCGCCTGATTTGACTGTATCTCGTAAAGCAGCTGAGGCTTGGCTCAAGATGATCAAGCGAGGAGGAGTTGTACTTGGAAAAGGAGATTGTAGGACTTATCCTCTGTATGAAGAGTGGCTTCAAGGAAGAGTTAAAGAGTTTGGTCTGCCGTTTCCTATGGAAGAACCTTTGTATCCGCCGACTCCTGCACAGTCAACAGTGGTGAGCCGGGAGGAATATGACAGATTGAAGAAAGCCATGGAGAAGCTTCAATTCGAAAACTCGGAGCTAAACGTGAAATTGCAAGACTATATGCATCAATTCCATGAGGCAGAATATCAGAAGGCGGAAGCTGTCAGACTGCGAGAGGAAGCAGAGGGAAAATTAGCTGTGGAGGTGGACTTCTTCAGGAAGACGGACAAGGCCTTGGGATCATCCAGCTCCGAGTTGAGGCGAGTCAAACAACAATTAATGGATGCTCAGGGTAAATTAGCCGGGTGGCAAGAACGATGGGATGCATTTTCAATTTCCCGGAAGGCAAAGGAGGAGGAGATGGTGACCGAACTGACTGGTCAGATGGAGAAGTTGAAGACTTTGTTGAAAGAGAAGAACCATGAGCTTTTGTGTGCCCGTTCTACCAATGGTTACATCACCGATCAACTCAATGAGGCTCGGGGACAGATTGAAGAACTTAAGGAGTTGGCAGGTTTGAAGAAATCCAGACTTGTGGAGGTATTCGGAGAGGATGATGAGAATTACTACAGAGAGCACATCAACAAGATGGATGAAGTCATTTACCAGAGGAATCTGCTTATCCGGCGTTTGACAGAATCCCCAGGTCATCCCGACACGATAGCATTACTGGAAGAAGTGAGGAGCAGTCCTCATGGTTTGTACACGGGAGGCTGAGTCCTGTCTATTGCTTTTTACTTAATTGCTTTGTTGTTATACAGTGACGATCCACAGGCTTGTTGTGGAGGTCATCTTTTGATGTAATATTGGCTAAGACCTTTTCTTTTGAATTTATCTATATGAAGACCTTTTCTCTATTGTATCTTAATCTCCGAATTTTATCTATGGCTCGATTTTCTCGTGAGACTGGAATCAAGGATGTAGAATACTCTTTTGAAGTGATAAACATGTCATTGCATTAACATTTCATTTTTGCATATTCTCGCATTACAGGTGTTCTGGTGCCCGACTTCTCACTCTGGTTCCTGTGTTCAGGCAGGATAGCTGATCAAAGACAACACCGCTACTCAACAAGGCTCAACCATCAACGCAACATGGATCAGGTTCAAGCCGAGTTGGCAGAGATGAGGGCCAGCATGGCCCAGTTCATTCATATGATGCAAGGGGTCGCGCAAGGCCAAGAAGAGCTCCGAGCAATGGTCCAGAGGCAAGAAGCTACATTGCCGCCGCCCAACCAGCCTCTGCAAGAAGGAAACCCAGTTCCTGAAGTCCCTGCCGCTGCTATTCCCGTCAACGATTATGCTGTAGGTGAAGAGTTGAGGGGTATCCGAGTCAACGGGCAACCGATTGCTCCAGATGCTGTTAGTCCCAGAGTCATCCATGCTCCGGTCCGTAACAGGATTCCAATTGTTGACAGACAAGAGGATTTGTTTACTATGCTCAGTGAAGACGACAACATGTTGGGTAGAAATGATGCGAGAGATCGCAAAGTAGAGGCCCTAGCTGAGAAGATCCGGGCAATGGAATGTCAAAACTCCCTCGGTTTTGACGTTACAAACATGGGATTAGTTGAAGGACTTAGAATCCCGCATAAATTCAAGGCGCCGTCATTCGACAAATACAACGGTACCTCTTGCCCTCGCACCCATGTGCAGGCGTACTATAGAAAGATATCCGCATATACAGACGATGAGAAGATGTGGATGTATTTCTTCCAGGATAGTCTATCTGGGGCATCCTTGGATTGGTACATGGAATTGAAGCGGGATTCAATTCGGTGCTGGAGAGACCTGGGTGAGGCCTTCCTCAGGCAGTACAAGCACAACATGGACATGGCTCCGACCAGAACTCAGTTACAAAGCTTGTGTCAGAAGAACAATGAGAGCTTCAAAGAGTACGCCCAGAGATGGCGCGAACTAGCTGCAAGAGTTCAACCCCCTATGCTGGAAAGGGAGTTGACTGACATGTTCATTAGCACTCTACAAGGTGTCTATATGGATCGGATGGGAAGCTGCCCATTCGGAAGCTTTTCTGACGTCGTAATCTGCGGCGAAAGAACTGAGAGCCTGATCAAGGCTGGGAGGATCCACGATACTGGTTCCTCATCGTCATCAAAGAAACCCTTCTCTGGGGCACCTCGCCGTAGAGAAGGAGAAACCAATGCTGTACAGCACAGAGGGGGTGCGTACAGAGCTAATGCTAGTAGGGACCAGTATCGTCCAGTAGCTGCAGTGACCATTCCTGCACCTCAACCGCGTCCACAACAACAAAGAGTTCAACAACAACCACAACAACCGCAACGACCTCAACAACAGCAGCAACAGCAGCAACGTCCTTTTCAGCAGAGACAGAGGTTGAATCCTGATAGAAGATTTGATCCTTTGCCTATGTCGTACGCAGAGCTACTACCCGAACTACTCCGGTTAGGGTTTGTAGAGTTGCGTACGATGGCCACTCCTACTGTGCTGCCGCCCGGCTACGATGCAAATGTAAGATGTGACTTTCATTCTGGGGCACCAGGCCACCATACTGAAAGATGTCGGGCGTTTCAGCACAAGGTTCAGGATCTGATTGATTCCAAGACAATCAACTTCTCTCCGGTTCCGAATGTGGTAAACAATCCTATGCCACAACATGGAGGGCATAGGGTTAATAACATTGAAGATGGAGAAGCTGAAGATCTGGTTGTGAATGTTGAAGATGTCCAGACTTCCTTACTGATTGTCAAGGGTCGATTGTTGAAAGGGGGTGTTGACCCGGGCTGTAATGAAGATTGTGTGGGCTGTTCAGAGGTTGTCAACGGTTGTGACCAGTTGAAGACTGGTATTCAGAGGTTAATGGACGAAGGTTGTCTACAGTTTAGCCGTGCTACCAGAGATAATGGGGCAGTGTCTACTGTCACCATTTTTTATAAGCCGGCTGAAGGAAGAGGGCGTGGGGCTGTCAGTACACCCACCACCAGCAATACTCCGGTTACCATCCCAACTCCGGTAACCATCAGAGCACCTACTACTATTGTGGCGTCCGGTAGAGGACAAGTTGGAAATAGTAGAGCTGTTCCGTGGAGTTATGACAATGCCTATCGCCGTGATAGGAGAGCTGGTAATCAGACAAGACCAGCTGTGCAAGCTCCAGTCACTATCAGTGCTCCTGTGAGGATCCCTGCTGTTGCAAGTTCGGTGGTGGACAATGTTGGAGGACAGGGAGGCTTCACAAGGAGTGGACGACTGTTTGCGCCTCAGCCTGTGAGGGATGCTGCTGCTGAGTCATCCGCAAGGGCTAAGGGCAAACAGGCAGTGGTTGACGAAGAACCGGCTCAGAAGGAGGCTGAGGGTTCTTTCCAGAAGGATGTCGAGGAGTTTATGAAGATTATTAAGAAGAGTGATTACAAGATTGTTGATCAACTCAACCAGACTCCGTCGAAAATCTCGATACTCTCCTTGCTGATGTGTTCTGAGGCACATCGGGACGCTTTGCTCAAGATGCTGAATATGGCATACGTCCCGCAAGAGATATCGGTCAACCAACTGGAGGGTGTGCTAGCAAACGTGAGTACCAGGCATGGTGTAGGTTTCACTGACCTAGACCTAACGCCTGAGGGTCGTAATCACAACAAGGCCTTGCATATCACTATGGAATGCAAGGGCGCTGTTCTATCTCACGTGCTAGTGGACACCGGGTCGTCCCTGAATGTCCTTCCAAAGCAAATACTGAAGAAGATAGATGTCGAGGGAGTTGTGCTCACTCCCAGTGATCTGATAGTGCGTGCATTTGACGGATCCAAACGTTCTGTGTTTGGTGAAGTTACTTTGCCAGTGAAGATAGGTCCTGAGACCTTTGACATCGTTTTCTACGTAATGGACATTCAGCCTGCTTACAGCTGTTTGTTGGGGCGTCCTTGGATACACGCCGCTGGAGCAGTCTCGTCAACTCTCCATCAGAAACTCAAATATGTCTGGAACGGTCAGATTGTGACCGTCTGCGGTGAAGAGGAGATTCTGGTGAGTCATCTTTCCTCTTTCAAGTATGTTGAGGTGGATGGCGAGATCCACGAAACCCTGTGCCAGGCATTCGAGACTGTGGCATTAGAAGGTGTTGCTTGTGCTGAGCAGAGGAAGCCGGGCGCTTCAATATCATCTTACAAGCAAGCCAAAGAGGTTGTTGACTCCGGCAGAGCTGAAGGCTGGGGCAAGATGGTTGATTTGCCGGTAAAGGAAGACAAATTCGGCATTGGGTACGAGCCTCTCGCAGCAGAGCAGAGCGTACAAGCAGGTCCGAGCACCTTCACCAGCGCTGGGCTGATGAACCATGGAGACGTCTTTGCTACTGATGGTGAAGACTGTGGTTGTGATTTGGATGTCTGGGTCCGCCCTTGTGCACCAGGCGAGGTCATCAACAATTGGACGGCTGAAGAAGTGGTCCAAGTTACTCTACTGACAGAGTAATTTTCTTTTGTTTTATCATTTTGCATGAAAACCCTACGTTCTGCCCAAGGCGTAGTGGTTCATTGTAGGGCCACATCATGTTCAATGTTTATAAATAAAGGACGTTTTTTCAATCAAATTTTGAGATCTTTGTCTTTCTATTTTCGGTTTTCCACTTTTTCAAAAAATAAAATGACAATGTTTTTGTTTTTGTGACTTTATTGAAATCTTTTTCTAAAAAAAACAAAACATTAAACATGCAGAGATGATCTTTTGGCATCCACTGTGAACGACTCTGTTATGGCTCAGTATGATTTCAACAATCCCATCTACCAAGCTGAAGAGGAGAGTGAGGAAGACAGTGAACTCCCTGCAGAATTGGTCAGATTACTGAAGCAAGAGGAAAGGGTCATCCAACCTCATCAGGAGGAGTTGGAAGTTGTCAATCTGGGTACCGAGGACGCCAGAAGAGAGATCAGAATTGGGGCTGCTTTAGAAGACTCTGTCAAGAGGAAGCTAATTGAGATGCTAAGAGAATATGTGGAGATATTCGCCTGGTCATACCAAGATATGCCTGGGCTGGATACAGACATTGTGGTGCATCGGTTACCTCTCAGAGAAGAATGTCCGTCAGTCAAGCAGAAGCTTCGCAGAACTAGTCCCGATATGGCTGTCAAGATCAAAGAAGAGGTTCAGAAGCAGTGGGACGCAGGTTTCTTGGCTGTAACCAGTTACCCGCCGTGGGTCGCCAACATAGTTCCCGTGCCGAAGAAGGATGGCAAAGTTAGGATGTGTGTCGATTACCGAGATCTGAACAGGGCGAGTCCGAAAGATGATTTCCCATTACCTCACATTGATGTATTGGTGGATAATACGGCTCAATCCTCGGTATTCTCTTTCATGGACGGTTTCTCAGGCTACAATCAGATCAAGATGGCGCCAGAGGACATGGAAAAGACGACATTCATTACACCTTGGGGCACGTTCTGCTATAAGGTTATGCCATTTGGGCTGAAGAATGCCGGTGCTACCTATCAGAGGGCAATGACGACTCTCTTTCATGACATGATGCACAACGAAATCGAAGTGTACGTGGATGATATGATTGCGAAGTCGCAGACAGAAGAGGAGCATCTGGTAAATCTGCAGAAGTTGTTTGACAGACTGGTCAAGTTCAAACTGAGGCTGAATCCGAACAAGTGTACGTTTGGAGTGAGATCCGGGAAGCTCTTAGGCTTCATTGTCAGTGAGAAAGGGATTGAGGTAGATCCAGCAAAAGTCAAAGCTATTCAAGAGATGCCTGAACCGAAGACGGAAAAGCAAGTCCGTGGGTTTTTAGGGAGGTTGAACTACATTGCAAGGTTCATATCTCATCTAACTGCTACATGTGAACCAATTTTCAAACTACTCAGAAAGAATCAGGCGATCAAATGGAATGATGACTGTCAGGAAGCTTTTGACAAAATCAAAGAATACTTACAAAACCCTCCAATCCTGATTCCTCCAGTTCCTGGGAGACCACTGATCATGTACCTATCAGTCACCGAGACTTCGATGGGGTGTGTATTGGGTCAGCATGACGAGTCTGGTCGAAAAGAGCATGCCATATACTACCTGAGCAAAAAGTTTACCGACTGTGAAACAAGATATTCACTGCTCGAGAAAACTTGCTGTGCTTTGGCCTGGGCTGCTCGCCGACTAAGGCAGTATATGTTGAACCATACTACTCTGTTGATTTCTAGGATGGATCCAGTCAAATACATCTTTGAGAAGCCAGCTCTCACCGGACGTGTTGCCCGTTGGCAGATGATCTTAACGGAGTATGACATTCAGTACACGTCTCAGAAGGCCATCAAAGGTAGTATTCTGTCAGACTATCTTGCCGAACAACCGATCGACGATTATCAGCCTATGATGTTTGAATTCCCTGATGAAGACATCATGTACCTAAAGACGAAAGACTGTGAAGAACCGCTTGTCGAGGAAGGACCGGATCCTGATGACAAGTGGACACTGATGTTCGATGGGGCTGTGAATATGAACGGTAACGGTGTTGGGGCAGTGTTGATCAATCCCAAAGGTGCTCATATACCTTTCTCTGCCAGATTGACTTTCGATGTCACCAACAATGAAGCTGAGTACGAGGCTTGTATCATGGGGATAGAAGAAGCCATTGATCTGAGAATCAAAACACTCGACATATTTGGAGATTCAGCTCTAGTGATTAATCAGGTCAATGGAGATTGGAATACAAACCAGCCACATCTGATTCCGTATAGAGACTACACCAGAAGAATACTGACGTTCTTCAAAAAGGTGAAGTTGTATCATGTCCCGCGAGACGAGAATCAGATGGCTGATGCCTTGGCTACTTTATCTTCCATGATAAAGGTTCATTGGTGGAATCAGGTGCCACATGTTGCTGTGAATCGACTCGAGAGGCCTGCATATGTGTTTGCAGCCGAGTCCGTTAATGCTATTGATGATAAGCCGTGGTATTATGACATCAAGAACTTCCTCAAGACTCAAGAGTATCCTGAGGGTGCGTCGAAGAATGATAGGAAGACCCTGAGAAGGCTAGCTGGAAGCTTTTACTTGAATCAGGATGATGTGCTATACAAGCGGAACTTTGACATGGTCTTGCTCAGATGCGTGGATAGACACGAAGCAGACATGTTAATGCAAGAAGTGCACGAGGGTTCGTTTGGTACCCACGCTGGTGGTCATGCAATGTCGAAGAAATTGCTGAGAGCCGGATATTATTGGATGACTATGGAATCCGATTGCTTCAAATATGCTCGGAAATGCCATAAGTGTCAAATCTATGCTGATAAGGTGCATGTACCACCAAGCCCGTTGAATGTCATGAACTCGCCTTGGCCGTTCGCCATGTGGGGCATTGACATGATTGGGAGGATTGAACCACATCGCTTCATCTTGGTTGCGATCGATTATTTCACCAAATGGGTGGAAGCAGTTTCCTATGCCAACGTCACCAAACAAGTGGTTGCTCGGTTCATCAAGAAAGAAATCATCTGTCGTTATGGAGTTCCCGAGAGAATCATCACTGACAATGGTTCGAATCTCAATAACAAAATGATGAAAGACTTATGCAGAGATTTCAAGATTGAACATCACAATTCTTCTCCTTACAGACCAAAGATGAATGGTGCTGTAGAGGCAGCAAACAAGAACATCAAGAAGATTGTGCAGAAGATGGTCGTTACGTACAAGGATTGGCATGAGATGTTGCCTTTCGCTTTGCATGGATACCGTACCTCAGTACGTACGTCGACCGGGGCAACCCCCTACTCCCTTGTGTATGGTATGGAAGCAGTCCTACCAGTTGAAGTGGAGATCCCTTCTCTGAGGGTATTATTGGATGTCAAGCTGGACGAAGCCGAGTGGATTCGTGCAAGGTTTAATGAGTTAAGCCTTATTGAAGAAAGACGTTTAGCAGCTGTTTGCCATGGGCAGTTGTATCAGAGAAGGATGAAGCGAGCCTTTGATCAGAAAGTGCGTCCTCGGACATTTCAAACTGGCGATCTAGTTTTGAAGAGGATCCTTCCTCCCGGTACAGATAACAGGGGCAAGTGGACTCCTAACTACGAAGGTCCATATGTTGTGAAGAAGGTTTTCTCCGGTGGAGCCTTGACGCTTACAACTATGGATGGTGAAGATTTTCCTTCCCCTGTCAACTCAGACGTAGTCAAAAAATACTTCGCGTAAATCGACCCGCTGGACAAAAAGAACAAAATAGTCCAGGCAAAAATGGGCATCCCGGCGAACCAAAAAACAGAAAGAAAAGGTTCGGGCAAAAGTTAGGGATAAAAATGGAAAAATTGTACACCCGGTAAGTCGAAAACCCGCAAGGGCGGCTTAGGCAAAAATGGGTATCCCGGTGGATTGAAAACCCGAAAGGGCGATCCAGCCAAAAGAGGGATTAAAGCGAAGACTACAGTCTGAGTTATCTGTACTTCGTCATGCTTCGTCAGCTACCATCTCGACAGATGTGATCGGTCCAGTCATTCTTCTCAGAAAGCAAGTAAATGGGAGGAAACTGATGATCTATGAGTTATAACAGAGTTGGGAAACAGTGGATGCCGTGTTCACATTGCCATTAGGATAGTTTATTTTCCTTTTGTGCGCAATTACCTCTTTCTAGGAATTGCTTCCCAATGTACTCGCCTTTTCAGGCGCACTTCCAATCAATAAAAGTCGTTATTCAGATAAATTGCTCTTTTGTTTTTATTTTTACTGTTTTGTTTGCAAAAACGTCCGATTTTTGATAAACATTGCATATAAAAACATGAAGGCTATACAATGACGTGCAGAAAGATTAAAACATTTGAAAATCATTTTTGAATGTCGAGGACACTTGAGCGTATCTTGTCCATATACCCCCTGGGGCATCTGTTGTTCTGATTTGCGGGTCGTCACCTGTGAATATTTTCCCAAGTAAGGTCGTCGCCTGTGAGCATTCTCCAGCAGTGCTTTCCCCAGACAGAATCATTATCCTGATCTATGTTTTGTTTAAGTCTTCCCCAGCGAAGCAGTTATCTCTCCAGCAGAGTTTATCCTACCAGAGGATTGGATGAGTTATCGTGGCAGATCGATATCCGCATCCCCAGCTAAGTTGATTTCTACTTGTGAATATTGCGGGTCGTCCCCGGCGGAGTAGCAGTTATTCCCCAAAGCAGTCTGTTTTATCTGAGGTTTGCATGAAGCCTCATCCCCAAAGAGTCGCCTGATTTAGCTTCCCCAGCGGAGTTTTTATTTCCCCAAGCGGAATTTTTGTGGGTTTGATTGGGCTATCCCCAACAGGTTTCCCTTTGCTTTCCCCTAGCAGATTTGATTCATTTCTCCCCAACAGGGTTGCTTTATTGCTCCCCAGCGTGTTGATTTGCTTTCCCCTAGTGGATTTGTGCTGACGGCTCCCCAGCAGTCGTGTTGTTTCCCCCAGTGGATTTATCTTGAAGATTCCCCAGCACCGTCGTCCTTTGTATCTCTCCCCGCAGAGTTCTTATCATATTGCATTGCATATAGTAATCATTGCATCCTCAAAATTGCGTAGCATTTCCATCCCATATGGAGCATTACGCCGTAAAAAATTCAAACATATGCATTCATGTGTTCGAAACCACATCAGACCGTATCCCCCGGCAGAGGCGGATCATTTTTGTCCAACATCAGCACCCAGTCTGCTACAGTTGCTTCGACAGCATTCAAAATTTGATTATCCCCACAGAGGTTTATTTCCTCACCTGATGGTGACAGAGGTTTATTTCCTCACCCGATGGTGACAGAAATTTGTTTCTCCCCAGTGAGACCCCCGCAAGTGATCAGCCTTGCTTCAACATATCCCAGATTCTATTCTTGTGATATCAGTAAGTATCATATCAGCACCCGCGTGTGTTTCTCATTCTTTTTGGTGTCGGTAAACACCATTGTTTCGATGTCGGTAAACATCGAGTTCCACCCAGTCATCGGTAAATGTCTGGTCGTCTTTTTTGGTGTCGGTAAACGCCATTGTTTCGGTGTCGGTAAACATCGAGTCTCACCCAGTCATCGGTAAATGTCTGGTCATTTTTTGGTGTCGGTAAACACCATTGCTTCGGTGTCGGTAAACATCGAATCTTTCCCTCAGTCATCGGTAAATGTCTGATAATCCCCAACAAAAATTCCCAGTAGAGTCATCTGTAAATGTCCTATCTGTTTTTCAGTTGCAAATATTTGTCTGTCTCACCAATAAATTTCTCATCCCAGTCATCGGTAAATGTCTGGTCATTTCTTTTGATGTCGGTAAACATCATCTTTCGATGTCGGTAGACATCGTGTCTCATCCCAGTCATCGGTAAATGTCTGGTCATTCTTTTTGATGTCGGTAAACATCATCTTTCGATGTCGGTAAACATCGTGTCTCACCCCAGTCATCGGTAAATGTCTGGTCATTTCTTTGTTCTCTTGTTAATAAAATCAAAATCCCCAGAGGTCGTCGGTAAACGTCTTGTCTGGCATCACTAAAGATTTTGTTCACTCCCCAAGCGGAGACGCCATCGGTAAATGGCCCAGTTTTCTTCGATATCGGTAAATATCGAATTCCCAGTTGCAGCATGCCATCGGTAAATGGCCTTGGTATCGGTAAATATCAAGTTTGCTTTGAAGCCACCATCGGTAAATGGTCTCGCTTCCTTTCAACATCATTGTTTCCCAGCAGCCATCGGTAAATGGTTTTGCTGAAGTTGATATCGGTAAATATCAAAGTTTTAACCATCGGTAAATGGTTTTGGTTTTCAGAAGTTTGTTTCCCAGCAGCCATCGGTAAATGGTTTTGCTGAAGTTGATATCGGTAAATATCAAAGTTTTAACCATCGGTAAATGGTTTTGGTTTTCAGAAGTTTGTTTCCCAGCAGCCATCGGTAAATGGTTTTGCTGAAGTTGATATCGGTAAATATCAAAGTTTTAACCATCGGTAAATGGTTTTGGTTTTCAGAAGTTTGTTTTCCCCAGCCGCCATCGGTAAATGGTATCGCTGAAGTTGATATCGGTAAATATCAAGTCTCCAGTTTCCAACCATCGGTAAATGGTTTTGCTTTTCTGAAGCTGTCATGCAGTTGTCATCAGTAAATGACGTGGTTTTCTTGTATCTTATCCAGTCGGTGCAAATTTCTACGGTTCTTTTGTATTCAATCTCTGTTTACCCTGAAAGTCTGACAGCAATCGCTATCATCCGTTCGGGTTCCCAGCTGATTGAATAGGGGCAGCTGTAGCACCTCAAATTTGCACCTATCATTGTACATATCATTTCAAGTTAGGTCATTGCATAACATAATCCATTGCATAGCATTTGCATTGTCCTCAGCTGCCTCAAGAGCAAGCAAGCAGGAATTAGGTCAAACTGATCAGGAGGTCAGTCAACCAACCAAGCAAAGTTGTTTCTCAAGGAGCAAAGGTCCTAGGGTTTGTCCTACAAGTTCACATGTCTTGAGACATCATCTGAAGTCAAAGTCTCAAAGAAATTAGGGTTTGGAATTCATCAGAAGTGCACAGTCAAGTCCAAAACCCTAGAAAGTCAAAGTTGGTCAACTGTGGTTGATTCTTTGGATTTGATGGATAGAAATGGTTTGAAGGAGCTTATTCATGTCCTAATAGACCTCATGTGCCATGGCAATCCACATCATGGAAGAATTTGAAGCAAATCAGAAATTTCCCAAAATAGAAAGTGGACTTGTATTTTCAACTGCCAAAAATAGAAACTTCTTGATCCTCAACTTGCATCATGATACAAGCTTCAAATGAATTTTTGCCCAACATGAAAGTTGAAGATCTTGTTCTCCCATTTTCAAAAAGTCCAAGAACTCTCAAATCCCATGTATGGTTGTCAAGATATGATCCAATCATTTTCATCAATTTGTGAACTTCAACTGAGCATATCTCCCAAACCATAAGGCCAAATTTGGTGGGGTTTTTTCCTACAAACCACATTTTTCATCCTCTTTCCAAAAATATAAATTTCATGACCTAAAACCTTGCCATTCAAAATGGCATTTTTGGACCTCTTTCATTAAAATTCAAAGTTTGACCAAACTTTGACTTTTTGAGTTTTTGAATTTTTCTTGATTTGGCCAATTGGGAAATGTTCCATGTTACATTTGTGACTTGTCTCAAACCTTAAATCATAACCATATCACCATTACACCACCATTTGGGATTAAAATGCAAAACTTGGAAATATGCAAATAACCCCATTTGAGCAAATCAAGTACAGCAGGTCTGCAGCACACAAAACAGCATTTGGCAGGGTCATTTACTGCCTGTCTTAAGGCCCAACTCGACTAAGTTTACACCCTCCATCATTCACTTGTCCATAATTAGCAAAATGGCAAATGTCTCATTTTAAGCAAAACTAACTTAGCATATGATTAAGCAATAAAAAACAGAAGTATAAAAGGGCATTTCTCTGACATTTGAAAACCCTAGGGATTGCAGCCACAGAAAAAATACTCTCACCTTCACACTTTGCATTTTTTGGCATAAAGGAAATTCTGCACGAACCATTCAAAACTCTAGAGTAACCTTCACTCCTTCATCATCCAAGCACCATTGGGAACTTCTTTTCACCTCCATTCCCCTGCTGTAAACCCCTTCCTCACTTTGTTTCTCATCAAACTCAACAATGGCAGGTCAAGTGTTGGAAGTTTTTCAAGAGGTTTTGAGCTAGCATACTTCACTCTTCATCATTGCAAGGCAAAAAGAAGCTACTGTCTAAGCTTGTAACCACCAAAACACCACTGTTCCATTGAATTCTTCATACCAAGTAAGTTTTTCAACCCTCTATTTTCTCTCATCCATGCTATGCCATGTGTAGCCTTTGAATTGCTGATGCCAATGAACTTTAAATCATTCAAAATGGTCCACTATATCATGAGAAATATGGATTCACATTTGTATGCATAAACTTGTTTTGATCGATTCTTGGATGTGGTTGTGTTTTTAATGATTATGTTTGGTTGAATCATGTTGTTTGATGATGTTGATGACCTCAATGTTGATTACATGATAAAACTTGCTGCATAAACCCTGCTGATAAACCCTGCTGCTATTGATGAATGCCTGCTGCTGCAAAACCTCAACTGTCCAGTAATTCTTTCTTGCTGTTGGTCTGATGGTGCATGAGTCGTGCTCCTGTGATTTGTCAATGCTATGCTGTTATGATGGTTGTTCGAAATTTGTTTCATGTTGATGCTTGCATGAAAACATGAATGTGTGCTGCTGTTTTGAATTACATGAACATGCCTAGAAAATCCATACTGTGTATGTGCTGTTGTGTGGATTGGTCGAACCATGATGTTTGTTGTGGTTGATACCATGAACTTGATGCGTAAACAAGCTGCTGTTTGAAACCTCCTGACCATTGCCCTGAACCTTACACAATGAACCTTACACAATGCCATGATGATGATACCCTGTAGCTGCAACCTTAAACCCTGTCCAGGATTTCCATGATTTTTGTTTATGTGGTTGATTGGTTAATGTTTGCTTGATGTTCATTGCACCATGCCCTTGTGTGTTTTTGCTTGAAAACTTATTGGATGATTGTTGAACCATGGATTTGAATTGATAAATGCTGCTATTATTGGTATATGCTGTTGTCCATGATTCGTGTTATAATGATGATGACATGATGTTGATGAACCAAGTTGCTAACAATGCTGTTAAACCCTGCTGCTGTTCATTAACCCCAGCATATCTTCCAAGAATCATGTACATGTGCATATATGTTGGCCATTATTGCTGCTTGTAATCCCATGATGTATCTCATTACCATGATAATTGTTTGATATTTGAATGAGTTTTGTTTGTGGATTACATGAATCTGCCCTGCAATTAACCAATGAACATGCCATGCTCAGAAATCCACATGGATTGTGCTCTTTTGTTTGTGTTAGGATGCTATTCGAGTGATAATGTTATGCTATTGCACTGTGTTTGGTCTGCTATTGAATTTTGTTACTACTATGCTATTGTCTGTTTTGTTTGGATGTTAATGCACACATGATACTATTGCTGACAAAACCTTGCAACCAATTTTGAAACTCCTTAGAAACCTTACTTGCTGTTGCTTATGATAAGTACATAATGATGAATACCATGGCTGCTGTTTAAACCTTAGAATTTGCCAGGATTTTGCATGATTGTGTATGTGTTATAGCTGTCTAGATATGCTGAAAATGATGTATACCCTGCTGCTGTGTTTCAAACCTTAAAACCTACCAAGATTTCGCATGAACTGTTGGTTTTGGCTTGTTGTTTATGATGAGCTTGCGTGAAGAGCCTTACTACTACCATGCTGTGTTGGTTGAATGAGGAATATTGATGTTCAATACCATGTTTGCTTGATGTCTACGTATGATGAGCACATGATGATGGTAATGAATGCTGTTGTTGCTTGAGCCTGCCATGCCTAGATTTCTCCCTTGATTAATGCTTGTTTTGCTGTTGGCTGATGCTGTTTAATAATGCTGTTACACTGTTAATTTTGTTTGGATGTTGATGAATACATGAGCCATGCTGTTACCATACTGTTGAGATATCAATTGATGATTGCATGATGATGATGCTTTGTGCCATGTTTGTTTGTATGCTATTGAATTTCGTGATTGATGATGAATGCATTGCCCTGCTGTTGTTATTGGTATTTGCATGATCATTTGTACTGTTATGCTTGAATCATGAATTGCCCTGCTGTTTTGCTTTTTTTTAATCTGCCCAGAAATCCATGTGGTTCGTGGTTGGTGTGTATAGTTTGTGGCTACTTGGTTTGTTGCATAATTGTTATGATTATATGCTGCTATTCATTTGTTGTTTTTGATCGAATGCCAATGCCATTGCCAAACCCTAATTGCTGCATGAATTTCCTGAAACATGAAAGCTGGTTAGTTGTTCTACTGTTCCATTGGCCTTTGGCCAATGAGAACATTTCGTTTTCATGCACAAAACGCTGAGTTTTGGTTAAGTGAGTCCAGAATTACGCTATTACCATCCTTTGACTTGTGTTTGACCATTAATCATGCTATGTGTTTCATACTTTGTTCAATTATTCATCAAACTTCAACAATTTATTTTTTGCTCATTTTAACTCCAAAAAATCTTAAAATTTTTTACACATGTTCACAAATGAGTCTAGAATTTAATTGTGAATTTTAATTAATTTTACATTGGTTGGTTTTTAATTGACAATTATTTTCTCAACATGTGTGCATGAATGATACCCTTGGCCATTTCAATTGTGAAATACTCATGTTATATCCAATGCCTTTGAGTTTTTTTTGTGGTGAAACTAGACATGTTCACCTTCATTTTGGTATAAAGTTTGTGGATTTTCCATTTGTGGTTTGCTGGTTATGAATTTTTGAAGTTGGAGGTTGCATTTGGTGTCATACCATGATCATGCATTTTCCCTAATTTTGTTCACATGCTTCCCTACATCCAAATGACCCCAAATTTTGCATGAATGATCCTTTGTATATCTAATTGATGTATGAATTTTCTTGGAATTAATCTTGCTGTTTTCCATTTGATTGTGAATTTTCTTCCATGCTTGGTCATGTGTTGACTTTTTGTGCTATGCCTTGCCAAATCCTTTGTGAAATTCTCAAATCATATTGTATGTCCATGAAATTTCATATGTGATAACTAGACATCTCAAGCTTTGCATTGGTGTTAATCTCATTCATTTCTCTTCTGTTTTCAAATTGATATGATTTTTTTGAAGTTGACCCATGCTTGTTGACTTTCATTGTGCTTACTTGAAATTAGTTTGACTTCATGATTTTATTTGACTGCCTTCCTCTCATCCAAATGCCATGAAATTTTACATGTCTACCATGTTAGATGTTAGGATTGAGTGTGATTTATTTCATAATTTTTGGAATTGTTTGAGTTGACTTTTGATGCAAGTCATTCTGTTGACTTTTGTATGCTTTCCTTTGCCATGTTTTGATTTCAAATATCCATGAAATGATAATGATGCATGATTTGAATGTAGGTCCAATTATGATTGCTTGCTGAATGGTTGACTTTGACTTTGAGTTGACTTTTCCTTGCTGCCTTGACTTTTTCTTCCATGCTTGACCCTAGGCTAGTCCTAGGGGTCTTTTAGCTTACAGTTGAGTTCATCTGTTTCAGGTTGAGCACAATGCTTCAAAGATCATTCAAACTTGTTTGAATTTGATTTGTTTGTCCCATGCTAACCTTTTGTTTTGTAGGTGACTCATGTAACTTGAGTCTTGCTTTGCACAGTTGACCTTCTGTGGTTGACTATCTGTCCATTTCCTTTTGATTTGAACTTTTGAACTGTTTGCTGATTGTTTGACTTTTTCAGGTACTTTAGTTGCTTAAGTTCTCTGAACTTGCTTGCTTTGCTATTTTAGCATTTGCTTTTGAGGTATAAATACTTCTTCTTCATGTAGTCTGGAGACCCGGTCTGTTATTTGACCGGGCAAACTGTCTGAAGTCCTCCTTAAGAGGCAATGCCTGTGTTTGTTTAAAAATTGTCCCAAGCAGGAAAAGTCCTCATTTGAGGCAATTGGTGGAAGGTAGGGATAAGCAATCTATCCCCCACTATTCAGTGTGTCTTCTGTCTTGCTCACACTACTGTGTTGATGCACTTCAGATAAAAACCCAAGATCTTGTGCAATTGCACAGTTGAGTCAGTTTTAAATGTGTAGAAGGGTTCCCACTTTCTGAACCCACACATTCTTGTCAAATGCTCTCCCAGGCCAGGGATAGAAGCAATGAGGCACACCCCTCATCTCCTTTCATCTGCTTCACCTTAGCCTCTCAATGGCAAGGTTAAGAGCACACTCACCCCATTCCAGTTGGCCCTAGTGCCTAACCTTTGATGTTCGAGCCCCCTTGTTGGTGTGTTTATTTTATGCTATATGTGTTTGTGATTGCTTTGTTTGCCTCTTTAGGCTTTAGTCTGTGCTTGCCCTTGTGCAATAGGTTTGTGCTTGACTTGCTTCCTGTGCAAGTCAAGTCTGTGTGGCTTAACCCTTGTGTGAGCCATACCTAGGGTTGTTTGGCCGAACTACGGCAACTCTGATTCTCACGTTCCGGTGAGATACGTAGGCACGAGACGCGATGTCTTGCCGAGTTTTGACTAACCACTAACACTAACTCTTTTCTCTCACCCCTGTGTGATTGAGATCTCTCCTTTCTCTCGCCCTCGTTGCGATCGAGACCTCCCCTTTTCTCTTGCCCTAGTTGCAATCGAGACCCTTGCTTCCTGTGCAAGTCCTGTCTAGGATAGGTTGGCCCTTGTGCCATTTAGCTAGAAACCATAACTTAGGGTTGATTTTGCATGACAACATCTAGGCTCGAGTCGTAGTCTCCCTAGAGTTGTGTCTCCCTCTGTTATCTGGTTAGGCTAGATCCTTGTCCCTGCGTAGGGGAACTACATCGCCCTGATCTTCACACCAGATGAAGTATGTAGGCAGGAGATTGAGCTGATCTCTCCGGGCGCCTTTCTTTTCTTTTTGTGTTTTGTTTGACAGTTATAGGCTGAGTCCCCGACTCCCTATCTATCTGTTGTGTGTTTTAGGTCCGGATGTCAATGTAAGTCCAGTGATTGGCATTTGGGCTCCATGTTTGCCTCTTTGCGTGTGTTTAGGTTCGGATGCTGACATAAGTCCAGTGATTGGCAGTCGGGCTCCACGTTTGCCTTTGTCTTGTTTTGTTTGTGTGCGTGTCGGCCGAGCTACGAATGCTCTGATTCTTCTCTCGTCCGAGAAGATACGTATGCATAGGATGCGACATCCTAGCGAGCATGTGTCGTCTCCCCAGTCCGAACTACTTCGACTCTGATGTCTATGCTTGATAGACTAAGTAGGCCCAGGATGCGACATCCTGCCGAGTTCAGTTTCAGTCAGTCTCTTTCTATTCTTTCAGCCAGTTGTGTGTGTGTGTTTGAGCAGTGTTTAGCAACCATTTTCCTTTCTAGTGTGCGTGGATCCCGTAGAGTACTACGGATGCGTAGGGTGCCTAACACCTTCCCTTCGCATAACCGACTCCCGAACCCATTCCTCTTTGGTCGCGAGACCATGTTCTTTCCTAGGTTTACTTCGAGCGTTTCCTTTCCCTCTTTTGGGATAAATAACGCACGGTGGCGGCTCTGTTGTTCTTTCTTTTCCCGCCGGTTTTTCGCGCGATGCGACACCAAGCAGCAGCAAGCAAGTTCTTAAAGAACTGTAAGCGACTAAATGTACCTGAAATCAATCAAGTATCATCAGTACTCAGACAAACCAACAATAAACAGCAAATGTTAATCTATACAGACAACACAAGTTAATGCACACAAGTGCAAGCTATAAGCTCAAGCTCAAGCATCAATCCCTACAAAACAAAGTCAAGTTAGTTCATAAACATCAACCAAACTCAATTCAAATTGCCTTGAAGCAATCTCCTTAAGCATTGTGCATTTCATCATGAAAATCCAAACCAAATGTGAGAAACTAGACCACTAGGCCAAGCCTAGGGTCCAAAGGGGGTAAGAAGTTCTAAACAGCAAGTGCAAACCAATCAAAATCACATTAAAACAAATCAAAAGCAAATGCAATTGGTCCCATGCTCATACCATTCACCATTATCATTTCATGCACAATTTAACATCAATCATGCAATTTGCAACTTCAAAAGACCAAGCAGAACTATCTCACTCAAAAGCATACCAAATCAATTCAATTAATTCCACAAAAATTCACACCTAAACAGGACACATTCAATGTATGGCATGTCAATTTTCAGCTCAATTGGACAAAAGAAAGTAGGTCAATGAAAATCTAGAAGTCCAGACACAATTATACAAACCAATTCAAGGCATCCACATAAGCATCATCTTCCATAAATCATAAAACAGTGACAACATATTAGAAATGAATGGGATCAAAACCATGATGTCCTATAATGTGTCTACAATCCACATATCAAATTTCATCTTCATCCAATACACTATGAGAATTTCACAAGAGAAATACAAACATGTGTCACACAATGTTGCAAAATGAACCAACAGAGAAGAAAATTATCAATCAAATTGAAAATGCGACCAAAAATCCCAGCAAAATTCACATGTTATCTTGACAGATCAATGATCATTCATGTAAACAATTGGAGCAATCAAACATTTCTATGCCAGGCAAATAAAATCATGAAGTTGACCTAGCTTGGTGTGACACAAATTGTCACACCTTACTTCAAAAAATCATATCTAATCAACCAAGTATCCAAAAACTACAAACTCTACATGGAAATCACCATCAACATGTCCAGAATAAGCACACAAATTTTCATCCATTTCTTTACAAGTATGAGCATTTCATGATGGATATGGCAAAGTGTATACAAATGTGACATATTCCACAAACCCTAGGCATTTTAATTTTCCATACATGCAAAAAAACCACAAAACCCTAATTTAGACCTCCACATCCTCATATGATTAACGACCAGTCCAATGAAACCCTAGCTTGCATCATAACTTCTTCATCTTCTGACCAAGACTTAGAAGGATGATTTGCACAATGTAACCACATGGTATGCAATATGCAATGCCTAATGACCTAAAAATGCAATGCAATATGTTAAGCTAGTCCCAAGAGAGGAGGGCAAATTTTGAGGTGTTACAGCTGCCCCTATTCAATCCACTGTGAACCTGTTGATATGAACAACCTCGGCTTTCAGATGATCAGGATGAAGAGTGATTGAATACCAAGAACAGACGACCAATTTGCACTCTGATGGGAAAATAATTAACAACGCCTGTCAGAATCGGCGAAGAACACAATCTCGAAACAATCCGTCTGGTACGGAGAAAGTCGGCCTGAACACCGAAACAGCAACGTCGACCTGGATACCAAAATAAATGGTAACGCAGGGATAACCATGACCTGAACACCACATCCGCTGGGGATTACTATCTTCTTCTCCCTTTTTTTTTTGTTTTTCTTGAACCCCAAAATTTTTCTGATAATTGCTCTCTTCCTTTTTTATTTTCTTGAACCCCAAAATTTCCTTTCGCGCAAATGATCCCCGATCACTGCATTTGAACCCCGACATCTTGTTTCCTTGTGATAATTCCGCTGACAACGTCGGAAATAACACCAATCACCACTCTGAGGGCGACATATCAGAGGGTACACCTTCCACCAGACACCGACTGATGACTGGGAAGAAACTCGACGTTTACTGGACATCGAACGATGATGTTTACAGGCACCAAAGAAAACTCGACCAGACACTTACTGATGACTGGGAAATAACTCGACGTTTACTGGACATCGAATGATGATGTTTACAAGCATCAAACAAAGCTCGACCAGACACTTACTGATGACTGGGAAATAACTCGACGTTTACTGGACATCGAATGATGATGTTTACAGGCATCAAACAAAGCTCGACCAGACACTTACTGATGACTGGGAAATAACTCGACGTTTACTGGACATCGAATGATGATGTTTACAGGCATCAAACAATGATGTTGACAGGCATCAAACAATGATGTTGACAGGCATCAAACAATGATGTTGACAGGACATCAAACAATGATCGACCAGACATTAAACAATGAATGGGAAATAACTCGACGTTTACTGGACATCGAATGATGATGTTTACTGACACCAAAGAAAGCTCGACCAGACACTTACTGATGACTGGGAAATACTGTTGCTCCAAACTCACAATGCTGAACTCCTCGGAGTATCGTCTTCACTGTCCGGCAAAACCAAATCTCAAACGGTAACCACGGCTCGAGTCGCGCTGATCGCGTAACATTTCTATCTCTGTCCGACGGAAAAGTTTCCTCCAGCATCGCACTACTGGGGAATGTTGCTGATCTGACATCATGATGCTAAACCCATCAGAGTAGCATCTTCCAACTTCTGTCGAAACCACCTCTCAAACAATAACCACAGCTTGAGACTAGCCTATGCTTGCAATGATGCATGACTTTTTCTGCGTAATGCTCCATAATTATGGAAATGCTACGCGATTTATTATGCAATATGCTATGCTTACTCTACATGATGAATGCATAAAAAGCATCCCCCTCAAGGGATTCTACTGGGGAGCACGAGACACTCCGTTGAGAGGAACTCGACAATACTCCGATCACCACCCTGCTGGGGAATAGCACTGCTGCTGGGAAAAGGTAACCCTTGCTGAGGAAGAACCTCCTTTGCACCCAATCCGCTCGGGAAACTGCAGGGGATAAGAGCCACCAACGCTCTGTGGGGGATACAATAGTCTTTGACTTGCTGGGGATATCAATCCCAACTCTGCTTCGAGAAACCCTCACAGATACCTGACGACTTCACTGGGGAAATGCTCACAGATACTCTGCTGGGAAACAGCCACCTCCAGGCCTGGCAACTGGGGAAGCACCGATCTGACACCTGCTGGGGATAACCATCCTGACCCTGCTAGGGAAGCGAATGACACTCCGCTGGGGACAGCCCATGCAATCCATAGGTAGAATCAACTCAGCTGGGGATGCAAATATCCGTCTGCTACGGAAACTCATTCAATCCACTGGTAGGATGAACACTGCTGGAGATATATTTCATTGAAACCCGCTCCACTCGGGGAGTAGCAACCTTCAGGTCTGGCCGCTGAGGAAACACCGTTTTAAACCTGCCGGGGATAACCATCCTGACTCAGCTAGGGGAACCATAGACCTTGGATCAGCTGGGGATTTGTTCCTCTAATTCTGCTTGGGGACCTAGCTGGGGAAATGAGAAAAGTTGGTACATAACACCCCTCGACTCATCGAACCATGGTATCCACCTCCCAATCTCGTATCGGCTTTCCACTTTTGAGAACTCCCAGACCCGTCTGGACCTTTTCTGCTCCATCATCTTGTACTCCCAACCGCTCCGCGCTCGACGGAGAGCGAACTCCTGGGGATTATACAGACTTTTCAATTTTCCGACTTTGAAGAGTCTTCTTGATTAATTCCAAAGGTCCTCGGACGTCTCTCGTCGTCTCTTCACCGTTCTCTAACTTGCTTGTCCTTGGTCGGACTCCGCGAGGAATTTCCACAGACTTTCCAATCTTTCGACTTTGAAGAGTCTTCTTGATTATCATCAAGGATCGGCGTACGTCTCAACGTTTCTTCATCATCCCTTCACATTCATTCGTCCCTGATTGGACTCCATGAGGATTGGCTTTGTCAAAAGCTTCCGCATCACAACCTACAAGTGAGCGAAAATACCTAACAGCACCTGCAAAACGGACCGTCAGATAAAATCGTGCCCCAGGCGTGTCAAGATTTCAACACTTGGGTCACTCAACCTTCCGAATAAGATTTCAAGCTTTCAATCTTATAAACATGCATTGGAAGGGACCTGTATGTCTTAAAATGCAAGGATTCTTCATCACAAACAATCGGATGTTTTTGCAATCAAAGCGGTAATGAAAAATAAAAACAAAATTATTTGACTGAATATGCATTTTATTGATTGAAAAAGTGTGACTCAAATTGAGCAATACAAAGGAAGCAATTCCTGAAAAGAGGTAATTGCGCACAAAAGGAAAAATCTATCCTAATGGCAATGTGAAACCCGTGATCTCGTCGAGTTCCAACTCGGTTACACCCCATATGTCCTCAGACTCTCCGTGCTTTCTGCCTTCTGAACAAGACGCTTCTGACTGATCCCCACCGGGTATTATCCATGATGCTTTAACCAAAGCGTAAACGATCATGCTAGACGCAGTTGTTCGTTTCAATCCCTCTTTTGCCTGGACCGCCCTCTCGGGTTTTCAGTCCACCAGGATACCCTTTTCTGCCCAAGTCGCCTTTTCAGGTTTTCGACTTGCCGGGTGTACATTTTTTCTTTTTATCCCTAATTTTTGCCCGAACCTCTCTTTCTGTTTTTTGGTTCGCCGGGATGCCCATTTTTGCCTGGACTATTTTATTCTTTTCGTCCAGCGGGTCTTTTTACACGAAGTATTTTTTAACTGCGTCCGCATTCACAGGGGATGGAAAATCCTCGCCATCCATGGTCGTTAGCAACAAGGCTCCGCCAGAGAAAACCTTCTTGACCACGAATGGACCCTCATAATCCGGTGTCCATTTGCCCCTTCGATCGTTTTGAGGAGGAAGGATCCTTTTCAGCACCATATCACCTACGTGATACACCCGAGGTCGCACCTTTTTGTCAAAAGCACACTTCATCCGCTGCTGGTACAACTGCCCATGACAGATGGCTGCCAGCCTCTTTTCCTCAATTAGGCTCAGCTCTTCGTACCGGGTCCTTACCCATTCAGCCTCTTGCAACTTGACATCCATCAGGACTCTCAAAGAGGGAATCTGAACTTCAACAGGTAATACAGCCTCCATTCCATATACCAATGAAAAAGGCGTTGCCCCAGTAGATGTACGCACCGACGTTCGATACCCATGTAATGCAAACGGCAACATCTCATGCCAGTCTCTGTAGGTTACCACCATTTTCTGCACAATCGCACCGTCGGTGCATTCAAACGTTATCCGGGAAACAAAAGCTCATTCACCTTAACCTCCCCATCAGACATCAGAATCCGTTCGGATTCAGGGTCAGGCCCCTCCTCCGGGATCGGCTACTCTCAATCTTTCGATCAGAGCACCTCGAGATATCCTCATCAGGGAACTCAAACTTCATCGGTTGATAATCCTCAACGGGTTGCGGGGCGATGTAATCAGACAATTCACTCCCCTCGATTGCTTTCTGAGGGTATCCCAAATCAGTCAACATTCTTTTGCTCTTTCGCAACCCGTCCGGTTAATGCTGGCTTCTCAGATATGTACTTGATCAGATCCATCTTGAAATCCACAAAGTGATATGAACCAGCACATACTGTCTCAGTCGGCGAGCAGCCTATGCCAAAGTACATCAAGTTTTCTCGAACAGTGAATGTACTGTTTCACAGTCGGTAAACTTTTTGCTTAGGTAAATTGTATGCTCTTTTCGACAAGACTAGTCATGCTGCCCCAATACACCTCGTAGACCCCTCGAGGGCTGTCAAGTACCAGATTAACAGTCTCTCTCCATAGGGAGGCATCGGAATCGGAGGCTCCTGCAACTTATTCTTTTATTTTTCAATGCCCCTTGGAAATCATTATTTCACCTGACCGTTTGATTTTTTTTTTCAATGGCTTGAATAGGTTCCCACGTGGCTGTTAGGTGAGATGTGAACCATGACATGTAGTTCAATCTACCCAGGAGACCACGAACCTCTCTTTTTCCGTTCTCGGTTCAGGCATTTCATTTTTTTTTTTTTATATTTTTTTTAGCAGGATCAACCTCGATTCCTCTCTTACAATGAACCCCAGCAGCTTACCGGATCGCACTCTGATAGTGCCCTCACTTGAACTCAACCTCAGTTTGAATTGTCTCAGCCGGTCAAACGACTCGCCCCGGTCTGCCAGATGCCCCTCTCCTGTCTGGGACTTTGCTATCATGTCATAGCATAGAATTTAACTTCATGATGAATCATATCATGAAACAAAGTCACCATGGCTCTCTGATACAGGCACCGACGTTCTTCTTCTCTAGAGTACAATCTTCTCTCCATGGCAGCTTGTGCACAACGACATCGGTATCCGACCATGGCATATCCTGACATGACCAGGCGAAGGTATCCACATGTCCCTTCAACAGGACTACCATTCTGCTCTCGACTCGCCTCTGAAGCGGCCCCAATTTTTTCCTTCCTGACCTCGGCGGTGCTTGGAATAACAACCTCAACCCGCTCCTCGTGCGGCTGAATCACCTTCTCCTCTTGTTTTGACAACCTGGCTAATTCCAGCAGATCACAATCTTCTTCGCCTTCTTCTTCGGCATGATAGATCGGTTTGTCGAAGTCATATGAGGTGTAACCAAATTATTATCAACGAGATCCGGAGACTTATTTTTGAATTCGGAACGAGACAAATCAAAAAAAGAGAAAAATGAAAATAAACATTGCCATTTTTATTTGTTTTTAAACTGCTAAAATAAATGAAAAACAGGGAACACCGCTTTTTGACTGAAAAACATCCATTTATTTATGATGCAAAATGTTGCAAAATGAAACATGAGGTGGCCCTTACAATGAACCATTACGTGTCGGGCAACACGTATGGCTTTCATGCAAATAAAACTAAAAACAAGAAACATTACTCCTCAAGTAGAGCGACAGTGATGATCTTTTTTAGGCCTTCCAGTTCTGGACTTCCATCCCTGGTACGCACGGCTTTATCCAACCATCAAACTTGCAGTTACCATCAGTCTCTTCACCCATCCCACAGGCGTGATCCGAATCTTCAGCAATTGCACTTACCATTGCCTGACCATGTGCCGGCATGGGATTAGCATTAACATTCGGTGATGGCGCAAAATTGATAGCCTTGGAGTCTACCAGATCCTGAACAACATTCTTGAATGCTCTACAGCCCTCAATGTTATGCCCCGGTGTTCCAGAATGAAATTCGCACTGGGTGTTCTCATCATAGTTCGGAGGCCTCTGATCCGATCTCATCGGAACCATCGCCCTCGGCTGAACCAACCCAAGATCCATCAGCTTTTTGAACAGAACAGCGTATGTCACGGGCGGCTTATCAAAATGACGATCAATCCCTTTACCCCTCACTTGATACCCGACTCTCTGTTGAGGTGGCTGACGTTGCTGTCGTGCTGACTGATTACCAGCAGGGGTGGTTACCGCAACAATGTGCTGGTAGTAACGATCCCTACCGTGTCCTCTCTGGGCATACACAGCACTCGATTCGCCCTCATTCTTGCGCTGACCATTCCCGAATGGCTTCTTTGATCCTGATGATGAAGCATTACCACCCTGGATCTTCCCCATTTTCAGCCAACTTTCAATTCTCTCTCCGGCCACCACAACGTCTGCAAAGTTAGTCACCGGGCATCCAACCATCCTTTCAGCAAAAACCCCCTGCAGGGTACCCATGAAGAGATCAGACATCTCTCTGTCCACCAGTGGAGGTTGAACTCTGGCAGCCAACTCCCTCCACCTCTGAGCATATTCTTTAAACCCCTCATTATTCTTCTGAGACATACCCTACAGCTGGGTACGACTCGGAGCCATGTCAGCATTGAACTGATACTGTTTAAAGAAAGCGTCGCCAAGATCTTGCCAGCTCTTGATATCAGACGACTTAAGCTTGGTGTACCATTCCAAGGATCCTCCAGACAGACTGTCTTGGAAGAACTACATCCACAGCTTCTGGTCTGTTGTATACGTAGAGATCTTGCGAACGAAGGCTTGAAGGTGAGTCTCTGGGCAAGAACTCCCATTATATTTGTCAAATGCGGGCGCCTTGAACTTTTGTGGGATCACAATCCCCTCTACCAGCCCCATATTCGACATGTTGACAAATCCCAGAGTAGCATGGCTTTCTAGAGCCCTGATTTTCTCAGCCAGCAGCTGAATCTCCTTGTTCTGTGGCGGAGCACTGTACTGACCAAAAGGCTCGTTGTGCATGGAGAATTGATCAGCCTCTCGGTCCTCCTCTCTGTCATCGTCAACCCCAAAGAATGGAGGAAACAGGCTATCCTTCAGATTAGGACCCATCGGACCAGGTTGACCCCCTGTAGCAGTGCCAAAACCACCAGCATTATTATTTACCATATCCACAGTTGCTCTTTTTTCACCGTCTCTGGATCCACCCATCCCCTGGTTGGAGACACCATCCAGGTTAACAACACTATTAGCAGCTGAAGCTCGCTCGAGCTTCTCGACCTTGTCTGCCAGAGCTTTCTGACCAACTGCAAAGCCTTGCATGATGTTGATCAGCTCAGTCATCTTGTCCTTCAACTCAAGAATGTCCGTGTTTGGGAGATCCATCAGTCGAGGAGTATTGCGTCTGGTGAAGTATCTGTGAGGATGGGTTGAGTGCAAAGGTACAACTCTACGAGCGCGATCAATGATTCCTGCAAAACAGCAAACAGGTTAATATGCATGAATGCAACGTCTATCCATATGAGGAAGCTTCTGTCTTTCGCTCCTGGTTTCATTGAGACAGATAATATTTTGACATCCGCATTCTGAAATTCAAGATGTCTCTCAACCAGATTCTCAATCAATGATACTCCCCATATGGCTAGACGTAGGTTTGGTGCAGGTGAATGCAAAATGAGAATGATGCAGATGTATGAATGCAATGCATTGTGCCATCCTCCAAGTCATCTGATCATCTGTTGCTCTGAATCACAGCCCTGATCTCTGAACCGATCACAACCATCTGAAGGAAAATGTAACCACAAATCCAACTCAAGGGTTCCGAAATAAACGGAACTGACAGATACACCATCATCATCATCACAAAACAAAACTCTGAGCAGATACCTACAACCTCTGAATCGGCCCGGGGAATCCTGAAATAAACGGACCCCCACTGATAAAATCGGCCCGGGGAATCCTGAAATAAACGGATCCCCACTGATAAATACCACGGACAGCATTTCGGCGTCTCGGCAATAAATGACCATAAATCCGACTTATAAATATGACTCTGATCCACGGAACCAAAAGTCACCATCAAGGTCACCATCTGATCATGCATCTGAAAGAAACACCCTCCCCTCACAGGTAAATTCTAATCAGGTCATCCTAAGGCGGATAATAGTCTCGACAATCGGGCAGAGATACTCAATGGGTTTGCCCTTTCGGGTGTGCCATTGTAGCTCCCTTAAGATCGCCTAAACCAAAGATCCGGGAAATGATCGGTCACCAGAGTCAACAGCTCAAATGCAGTAACTCAACCAAAGTGGAATATTCCACAATGGAAAGCACTATCAGATGAACCTCGTCCGGCTTGTGGCATGTCACGTTGCAACAATATGCTGATTTAGCAAATGAGGAACGTGAGACCACACTAATCCTAGGTGTATACTCGGGCCTGGGTTTTAGCCCCACTCAGAACACCCACCCCAAACAGAGGAACCACCTGCACAGAGGACGGCAACATGATAGTATGATGCATGCAAATATTTATGCAAATATATATGGTCAGAATAATAAATGCAATAAACAACACAAAACAAGCAACCTAAACTATCCTAGAACGCTAGGAAGGACTCGCTTAGGGAAAATGGACCAGCACAGGTCAACATCTATGGAGTCCCCAGTGGAGTCGCCAGCTGTCGCATCCGCGAAAAACAACCGGCGAGCTAAAACAAAAAAACAACACAGAGCCGCCACTGCGCGTTATTTATCCCAAGATAGGGAAAGGAAACGCTCAGAGAAACCTGGAAAAAGCATGGTCTCGCGACCAAAGAGAAAGGGTAAGGGAGTCGGTTACGCAAGGGGAAGGTATTAACACCCCTCACGTCCGTCGTACTCGACGGGATCCACGCTCTAGGAAAAGAAAAGGTTGCTAAAACATCACACACACACAAGGAACCCAGGTGGGGTTAAGAGGAAGAGAGCTCGATAGGACGTCGCATCCTATGCCTACGTATCTCGTCTGGAACGAGAATCAGAGCTGCCGTAGTTCGGCTCACGCACGCCAAACAAACAAACAAACACACCGGCAAACATGGAGCCTGAATGCCAATCCCTGGACTTACATCAGCATCCGAACCAAAACACGCACAAAACGGCAAACGTGGAGCCCGACCGCCAATCACTGGACTTACATCGGCATCCGAACCAAACACACACAATCAGGATACGTACAGCCAATCGCTGGGCTTACGTCCATATCCTGACACACAAGAAGATAACAAGTAAACGCACACAAAAAGAAAAAAAGTGCCCGGAGAGACCTCGCACGGTCTCCTGCCTACATACCTCGTCTGGCACGAGGATCAGGGCGATGTAGTTCCCCTGAAAGGGAAAGAAATTCTAGCCAGAAACCAAGGGAAGACACACTACCAGGGAGCTGTACTCGAGCCTAGTGTTATCATGCATCATTGCCCTATGTTGTGGTTTCTACCTACTTGCACAACAGCAAGCTAATCCTATCCAGGAAGAAAGCAAGCATGCAAGCATCAACAGATCAAAACAAGCATTTCAAACAAATATTCACAAAGCACACACTATATCCAGTCAAGTGGGCTCAAACAATGGGTTTGACTGCCTAGGCAAGTCGTCTGTACAGGGGTAGTATTCGCTCTTAACCTTGCCATTGAGGGGCTATGGTGAAGCAAATGAAAGGTGAGGGAAGGTTAGACTTCACAGCTCTTATCCCTGTCCAGGGAGAGCTTCAGACAAAGGAGCGTGGGTCCAGAATGGAGGGACCCTTCTACGCTCAAGACTCTGACTCGATTGTGCAACAGCACAAGATCTTGGGTTTGTGTCCCAATGCATCAACACACAACCGTGTGAGCAGAGGGACGACTCAATAGAATAGTGGGGGATAGATTGCATATCCCTTTGATCCACCAATTGCCTCATAGAGGTCTTTACCTGCTTGGCACAAATGTAAACAACCACAAACATCGCCTCTTAAGGAGGACTTCAGACAGTTGCCTGGCCAAGTAACAGGCCAGGTCTTCCAGACTACATGGAGAATAGAAGTCCTACCTCAAGTGGTTTAAAAACCAAGCAGCAGCAAGCAAGTTCTTAAAGAACTGTAAGCGACTAAATGTACCTGAAATCAATCAAGTATCATCAGTACTCAGACAAACCAACAATAAACAGCAAATGTTAATCTATACAGACAACACAAGTTAATGCACACAAGTGCAAGCTATAAGCTCAAGCTCAAGCATCAATCCCTACAAAACAAAGTCAAGTTAGTTCATAAACATCAACCAAACTCAATTCAAATTGCCTTGAAGCAATCTCCTTAAGCATTGTGCATTTCATCCTGAAAATCCAAACCAAATGTGAGAAACTAGACCACTAGGCCAAGCCTAGGGTCCAAAGGGGGTAAGAAGTTCTAAACAGCAAGTGCAAACCAACCAAAATCACATTAAAACAAATCAAAAGCAAATGCAATTGGTCCCATGCTCATACCATTCACCATTATCATTTCATGCACAATTTAACATCAATCATGCAATTTGCAACATCAAAAGACCAAGCAGAACTATCTCACTCAAAAGCATACCAAATCAATTCAATTAATTCCACAAAAATTCACACCTAAACAGGACACATTCAATGTATGGCATGTCAATTTTCAGCTCAATTGGACAAAAGAAAGTAGGTCAATGAAAATCAAGAAGTCCAGACACAATTATACAAACCAATTCAAGGCATCCACATAAGCATCATCTTCCATAAATCATAAAACAGTGAAAACATATTAGAAATGAATGGGATCAAAACCATGATGTCCTATAATGTATCTACAATCCACATATCAAATTTCATCTTCATCCAATACACTATGAGAATTTCACAAGAGAAATACAAACATGTGTCACACAATGTTGCAAAATGAACCAACAGAGAAGAAAATTATCAATCAATTTGAAAATGCAACCAAAAATCCCAGTAAAATTCACATGTTATCTTGAGAGATCAATGATCATTCATGCAAAAAATTGGAGCAATCAAACATTTCTAGGCCAGGCAAATAAAATCATGAAGTTGACCTAGCTTGGTGTGACACAAATTGTCACACCTTACTTCAAAAAATCATATCTAATCAACCAAGTATCCAAAAACCACAAACTCTTCATGGAAATCACCATCAACATATCCAGAATAAGCACAAAAATTTTCATCCATTTCTTTACAAGTATGAGCATTTCATGATGGATATGGCAAAGTGTATACAAATGTGACATATTCCACAAACCCTAGGCATTTTAATTTTCCATACATGCAAAAAAACCACAAAACCCTAATTTAGACCTCCACATCCTCAGATGATTAACGACCAGTCCAATGAAATCCTAGCTTGCATCATAACTTCTTCATCTTCTGACCAAGACTTAGAAGGATGATTTGCACAATGTAACCACATGGTATGCAATATGCAATGCCTAATGACCTAAAAATGCAATGCAATATGTTAAGCTAGTCCCAAGAGAGGAGGGCAAATTTTGAGGTGTTACACTATGCTTTTAATCATATATGAAAATGGGTTTTGGTCCTTGCTATTTGTTATGTTCCAAGACTTTTTAGTCACTTTGCAAGCATTGCGGTTATGTCCACTGACCATGGTTTGAAATTGCGGACCGCATCATTTGATGCGGTCGCAATATTGCGGATGCGGACGACACCACAACGGCAACACACTGCAATTGCGGTGTGAAATGAAATCATATGGAATCGCCGCAACAAAACCGCATCACCGCCGCACCGGACTGCATCGCCGCCACACCAGACCGCATCATCACCGCACCGCACCACATCACCGCTGCATCGAACCGCATCACTGCTGCAACAAGAAGTCCTATTCATTTTTATATAATTTTGTGTTTGGTGCGAGTATAAAAGTATTTCACACCGCAATGGCCGCAATTCGCATCACAACAACCATATTAACCGCATCCGCAACACCCGTAACCGCATCCGCAACCGCAATTTAAAATCATGCCACTGACACAAAAAGGAAAAAAAACATCTTAAACTCTTTTCGCCAAGTTCAATAGCTTTAGTGACACCAATGAATTTGTGAAATATAGTCTCTATTTAATTAATTATAATTTGTAGTAAAGCTAGTGCTAATTGAATATTTTTTAACACATAATTACAATGACACATTCTGCTTCTTGCAACTCTTCTCGCTTATGGACATAAATTTGTCTTCCATTTACTCACATATAACAGATAACAAACAAATCTTAATATTTTGAGATATCCAAAGCCAACATCTAGAAGAACCTTGTTTCCATAAGTATCCTTTTTTTTTCCTTTTCAGATTGCATGCTCGCGGAAAATAAGTTCTTGTCCTTCTCCTTCAGCACGGTCGCCGGTATCACCGTGAGAGCTTCCGCCATGAAAACAACTTCACGGTCGAAAACACAAATGAAGGACTTGGAAAATGTCAGTATACGTTCAAACTTATCTTAAAATAAAACACGTTGCAGTAAGTTCAAGTAGGTAAGAGCATTGAGTTTTAGAGTTTTTCATGAAAAGCATAAAAAAATGACATCTACCAAACTTGGCGCAGTAAAGTTTAAGCATGTAGTTCTGTTTCTTGAAGCATTGCAGGTTACACTCTTCACTTTTTATTTTGGAAAAAAAACATGTCAAAAGAAACCTAGGTAGAGTGTGTGATAGAAAATAGTTAAAGACCACATGTATTGGAAAGAAAATTTGCACATATCATAACGGATATATTACAGGTCCAAATATATGCTCTAAATTCATTGTCATTTGTAGTAAAGTTAGCACTAATTGAAGATTTTTGAACACAAAATTACAATGACATATTCTTCTTCTTGCAACTCTTATCGCTTGTGTGTTAAAGGAAACAAATCTTATGCAACTTCTATCTATCATTAGAGTACATCCTTGGTCTTTATACAGACTCAGAAATTTTAGCTATTCTAGAAAATATAATAATTAGTAAATACTATTAATTGACCACTATCTCTTGACCTTCCAACTACAACAGACTCTTAATCTCTCCACTATCTTATTAATAAAACTCATTAACTATAACATTAAAGTTTATTCCACAAAACTCCTCTGTAAACTTCAATGTTTCTTCTATTCATCATGCCTATCAATTTCTTGCCTCTGTCGAAGATTTCTTTTGATAGTGGTTTTGTGAAAATGTCTGCTGCTTGATCTTTGCTTGCTACATGCTTCAATTCGACATTTCCTTCCTTCACGTGTTCTCGAATGAAGTGGAAGCGAACGTCAATGTGTTTGCTCCTTTCATGGTTAACTGGATTCTTTGCTAACTCAATTGCTGACCTGTTGTCAACTTGTATTATTGTTGCACCTTTCTGTTTTAGCTCCATTTTACTCATCAATCTTCTGAGCTATATTGCATGACAAACGCACCAGGATGCTGCTACATATTCTGCTTCACATGTCAAAAGTGTTACTATTGGCTGCTTTTTAGAAAGCCAAGTGAATGCAGTATTTTCCATGAAGAACACATATCCAAAAGTGCTTTTTCGATCGTCTATGTCTCCGCACCAATCACTGTCAGAGTAACCAACCAACTTGTATTTGTATGAATTAGAGTAGAACATCCCAAGTGACACTGTTCCTTGGATGTACCTCTGAATTCGCTTCAATGCTTTCCAATGTGTGTAAACTGGCTCCTCCATGAATCGACTTACAATGCCTACACTTAATGAGATATCTGGTCTTGTACATGTGAGATAGCGAAGACTTCCTACCAAACTTTGATATTTGCCTGCTTCGACATGTTTTCCTCCATCAAATTTCGACAAACTTGTTCCTGGTTCCATTGGCGTCGAAGCCGGATTACAACTTTCCATCTTATATCTTTTCAAGATTTCTTTTGCATATTTTTCTTGTGAGATAAGATTCCTGTTTCTTCTTGTCGAATTTCCAGACCAAGAAAGAATCTCATCAGGCCTAAGTCTGTCATCTCTAATTCACATGTCATTGTGCTTTTGAATTCTTCTATCATCTGATCATTACTGCCCAGAAAAATAAGATCATCGACATAGAGAGCAACAAGTAATACATTCCTTCCATTTTTCTTCACATAGAGGGCATGTTCGTACGGACATTGCTCGAACTCGTTCTCCTTGAAATATGTGTCGATACGTGTGTTCCATGCTCGCGGTTCTTGCTTAAGCCCATATAGCGCTTTCTTCAATTTCAGTACCTTCTTCTCTTCTCCAACTTTCATGTACCCGAGTGGTTGTTTAACATAGACTTCTTCTTCGAGTACACCATTCAGAAAAGCTGTTTTGACATCCATTTGAAATATTGGCCATTTGAATTGAGCAGCTTGAGATATGAGTAATCGAATTGTCTCCATTCTTGCAACAGGTGCAAATACTTCGTCATAATCAACTCCTGCTTTCTGTTTGTATCCCTTCGCAACAAGTCTCACTTTGTATCGTTCTATTTCTCCTTAAGCGTTCATCTTTTTCTTGAATACCCACTTTACACCAATGGGTTGACTACCTTTTGGCAATTCAACTAGCTCCCAAGTGTTGTTGTGGTTAATCGCCCTGATCTCTTCATCCATGGCACTTTTCCACTTCTTGTCTCGTACTGCTTCTTCAAAACTGATGTTTTCAGTATCTGCCAAGAGACATACAAGGTGCACTTCACTTGTCGAATCATACAGGTCTTACAAACTTCGCATTCTGGGTTGTGGAGGTTCATCTTCATTGTCAGAGTTTTCAAGTTTTGTTGAAATGTTTGGTGGTACAGTGACAGATGATTCTTCATCTTCGACGATAACTTCTGTCGAACTGTTCCAGTCCCACTTACTTGCTTCGTTTATTCGAACGTCTCTACTCGCTATCACCTTCTTTCTTATGGGATCAAATAGCTTGTACCCTTTTGTTTTCTCATCATACCCAATGAGTATGTATTTCTGACTTTTGTCTTCAAGCTTCGTTCTTTGTTGATCTGGTACGTGTGCATAAGCTACACTACCAAATACTTTGAGATGAGAAACTGTTGGCTTCTGTCCGCTCCACGCTTCTTGTGGTGTTTGATCTTCTAACTTCGAATGTGGACATCGATTCTGAACATAAATGGCACATTGTACAGCTTCTCCCCAAAATTCCTTTGGCATGTTCTTGCTTTTAAGCATTGAACGAACCATGTCAAGGACTGTTCGATTCTTCCTTTCAGCCACCCCATTTTGTTGAGGTGAGTATGCTGCAGTTAGAAATCTCCTTATGCCCTGCTCTTCACAATACTTCATAAAGGCTGTCGAAGTATACTCACCACCTCTATCAGATCGAACTGCTTTAATGTGTCTGTCGGTTGCCTTCTCCACCATTACTTTGAACCTTTTGAACACCTCGAATGCTTTAGACTTTTCTTTCAAGAAATAAACCCATGTCTTCCGTGAGTAATCGTCGATAAAGGAAATAAAGTATCTTTTGCTACTGAAAGATGCTGGCGTGATTGGCCCACATATGTCGGTGTGAATCAATTCAAGGATATGCTTAGCTTGATATTCTGCCTTCTTTTGAAATGAAGTTCTTGTTTGTTTGTTAAGCACACATTCTTCACAGAACTTTCCTTCATAATCCATATCTGGTAGTCCATGCACCATGTTCTTTTTCGCTAACCTTTTTAAACCAGCGTGATGTAGATGACCAAAGCGTAGATGCCATAGTAACGCTTTGTCTTTGACATTTACTTGTAAACATTTTTCTCGAACGTTTACCAGATTCAGTTTGTACATTCGATTTCTCTCCATTTCGACACGAGCAATCAGATGTCCCAGCTTGTCCTTCAAATGCAGTATCCGTTCTTTCATAAGTATCAAATAACCTTTTTCTGTAAGTTGTCCCAAACTCAAGATGTTGGTCTTAAGATTTGGTACATAATAAACATCTTGAATTGATCCAATCAACCCATCCTTCTGCAAGTAATGGATTGTTCCCTTGCCTTTGAACTTCACTTTCGATGCATCTCCGAAAGACACATTGCCATCTTCAATCTTTCTCATTTCTTTAAACAAGTGTTTGTAACCACACATATGGTTACTTGCTCTTGAGTCAAGATACCAAACATTGTCATTTGTGTTGATCTCATTTTAAACCATCAAGAGAAAACCTTCATTTGCTTCAGCTTATAAAGTTAGATTGGTTGTTTCTTCTACCTTCTTTTTGATTCGACAATCTTTTGCAAGATGGCCCACTTTATCACAGTTATAGCATTTGAATGAGTTGCAATCCTTCGCATAATGACCATACTTCCCACACTTGTAGCATTCAAAGTTGGAATGATTCGACCTACTGTTGGAAAGTATATCTTCGGCAAATATTTTTATATCGTATCCACAGAGATTGGGTAATATTACCGCCGTTCTATAATTCAAATGTTATAATTTTAGAAAGTAACAGGGTTGTTTTGTTTGGAAAAATATTTTGTGAGTGAATGTTAACAAAAACTATGAAATGGTTTTAGTCAAATATAAAAGCTTGGCAAGATTGGAGTTCACTATTTCAAATGTTTATGATTCCTTATGATAAATAAATAGATTCAAGATTAATGATGATGTTCAAGTATCCTCTCAAAGTCATTTATGTCTAAATGATATCGTGATAATCACTATATTGATCCTTAGACGATCTCTCCACCTAACTATCAATATAGTAATCTTTAATGTTTAATACCAAAGAAGAGTAATGAATAAATCTATCTCTACAACTTATTTACTACTTGAAAATCTGTTTTATGTCTAAACTCAAGTAATCTCTCTCGACACCTACTCAAATCTGGTTTTCAAAGTAGAGAAAAAACAGTATTCAATACATCAACAATCTTTATCAAATATATGAATCAAAGTGAATACATAAACATATGAGAATAACTACTACCTCCAATCTTGACAAAATGGAGTTTAGCTCCTCATCATCATTGTTCAAAGCAGAAAGATAAAGAAGAAAAACTCTGTTTTTCTCTCTTACCAAAAAGCTCTCAATATCAATGTGTGAATGATAATGAATGAATGCCCTAGAATAATGTATTTTTCTTTACAAAAAGGGTTGACATTTCCCTAATTGGTAATTCTCATCCAAAGCAGAAAAGCTATTCCAAGGCAGACACCAAAATGGCAACAACAGTTGGCCTTCAAAACAACACTTTTGACCCAAAAATCAGTTTGCTGGATTCGCAGGGTCCGCGGGGCGAACTATGTTCGCGGCGCGAACTGACACTGTCATTCAGTTCGCGGGGCGAACTTTGTTCGCGGGGCGAACTGAAGCTGCCTCAGTTTCCTTGCTTTGCAAGCTTCATCCAAAATCTTCCATATTATGATGCTGCAATCCAAAGCTTTCTCATCCAAAAATTCTACAAAACTAACAAATATGTGAAATAACTATTCAAAACAAAATAAATTAAACCTAATTGCATTTATACAAAATAGTGAGAATAAAAGTGTGTAATTACATCAAAACTTGGTAAAAGGGACCAATAAAATGATATAAAAAGTAGTACTAATTGGTCCCTAACAACTCTCCCCAACTTAGCATTTTGTTTGTCCCTAAAAAAAAGTTTCCACCCTCACAACCAAGACAATAACACAAAAGATTGGAACAAGGATTTACCAAGGACATTCAAATGGTTCAAAAGTGTTTGACAATTTTTCTCAGTCCACCTATCTTAATTCTAGACAAAACACGAATAAGGAAAATGGTTGAGTGCAAAAATCATTCCAATGGAATTCAAAACCATATATGTCAAAATTGAATCAAACTTACACACACATCATAATAATGATGAATAACATGAAGGGTTACTTTCACTCATCCAAGCAATTCAATCAACAACAACTCAAATCATGCGGTTATCACAACAAATACCAAATCATGTGAAAAATGAGAATCAAGAGGTCTTTCAAAGGTTGTAATGTGGCTTAGGTTACAAGAAAGGATATGATTAAGAGAATTTACAAAGTTGCCTATCCTAAGGGAGCATTCCCAAATATTCAACTCTACACAATTTCCATTTCTTTAATCCCTATCTTTTTCTTTTTCTTTTTCTTTCCACATCCACACAACCATGAGCATTTCTTTGTTTTTTTTTTCTCTTCCATATTATGTTGCTCTATGGTTTCAAGGGTGATTTCTTTTTCTTGTTTCTTTTCAAATTTTCACCCTTTCATAAAAAACTCACTTTTCCAAGTTTCTAATCAACTTTTCACTTTACTCTCCCCAACTTTAGATTCCAAAACCAAATTTATTCAATAATGCTCCCTACTTAGACATAAGCAAAAGGCAAAATTTTGCAAACAACTCGGTTTGAGGTTTCAACTGATACGAAAGAAATTAGGATTCATTTATTCCACAATTTTCAATTGATTTTACAATGATCAATCAAATGAATCCTAAACTAAGCTCAAAGGGGTTTAACTAAGGATTATTCCTCACAAGGTTAGTTGATTCAAACTTTTTGGTCGAGTGGTTTTTCTCACAAACAATGCCTCTATCATTTTCAAAATTTTCACAAAAATAGATTGATGCATGATTTAGCATGATAAGAATGAGTGAAAATAATGCTCGGTTTCCCGCTTTTTAGTGTACAATGGAAAGCTTCCTCACAAATGGTTAAGTCCTATTTTGATTCAAAGATGACATACATTTCAATGAGTTTATGATATGAAATTTGCACAAACCATCAAACTACTCATGTTAAGTCTAGAAAGCGATAAAGTGTACCTTGAAATACCGACACTACTTCTTATCATCACCACTCAAAGTGTCTTATGCTTCTTTCTTTGCGATCATTTCTCGGTTGCTTTAAGCTTGACTTAAGAGTAAGAACAATTTAACAGAAATGTTGGTAAACCAAGTTGATTAAAAACACACTTAAATCTCAAATAGTATTCATGCAATTATCAAGACAAACTCTAAAATTCAACAAACTCCTCAATCTTCCTTCAACTCATCGCCATGGGTTACACCACCTCCTGCACCCCCCAAAAAAAATTGGCTTGCCCTCAGGCCACTTAGCATAATCAACAAAATCCTCTTAGGAAGGGAATGGAGAGGGGAAGTTTTGAAATTTGGAGGTTTGGACGTGGAGTAGCGAGGTTGTTGAAAGAATCTCCTAAGTTCGTGAAAATAGGAATGAAACGAAAATGACATAAAACAAAAGTTTTTTTTTTTTTTTTTTTTCAGTTCGCGGGGCGAACTGAAGGAAATTTCAAAAAAATTGGTTCTGCCATTCACTGTTCGCGGGGCGAACCTTGTTCGCGGCGCGAACTGAAGCTGTGAATTCAGTTCGCGGGGCGAACAGTGTTCGCGGGGCGAACGGTAAAAAACAGAACCCAATTTTTTCAAAATTTAACACAGCAGAAATTCACACAACAGAAAAAAATTAAAATGTAGACTTACAACGTTGGGTTGCCTCCCAATAAGCGCTTTGTTTAACGTCGTTTAGAGCTCGACGGTTCAACGGTCTTCACGATCCGGCTTTGTTACGCAACTTCCTCAAGGGCTTGGTTATCTTCAAGAGGTTCATGATGAACCTTCGATAAAATCTGATACCACCCGTTTTCGGAACTACTTGCACAACACTCACTCATTCACCATCGGAGATAGAACAAATCATCCCGGCCTCCAATAGTTTGACAACCTCCTTTTTCAGCACTTGAATCAATTTATCTTCCTCTTTTGTGGACAATGTATTACTAACGACCATCGGTTTAGTACAGTCATCACCCAAGAACAAATACTTCAAATTTGGCTCTAGTTTTGGCTCTTCCACTTCCTTTGTCATATCCAAGCCTTCGTTTGTCTCTTCATGATAAACAAGTTCTCCGCGAGGTTCTAGTTCATGCAACATTGCTTCCATCTCTTCTCCTTCATTTTGGGTCGAAACTTTGTAGACTCCGATAAGAGATTTCTCTGATGGGTTAGAAACATGAGCCTGGTTTGCGATCTCCACTGGTTCCTCCTTGGTGGCATCGATTCGGAACGACTCACACTTGCCATTGAAATGCCTTTTGGCTTCAAAAAGATTGAAGGCTACCTCTTCATCTTGCACCCTCACTTTCATTAGCCCATCATCTATGTCAATCATCATCCGAGCAGTTTTCATAAAAGGTCTTCCAAGAATTAGGGGTACATCACGGTCCTCATCCATCTCTACTAATACAAAATCCACCGGAAACAAAAATTTGTCCACTTTCACAAGCATGTCTTGAGTGATTCCGTATGGTGAGGTGGTAGACTTGTCGGCTAGTTGTAGAGTCATTCTCGTCGATTTAATCTCAACATTCCCCAATCTTTTTACAATGGAGAGGGGGATTAAATTTATACTAGAGCCCAAGTCAATCAAACCATTTCCAACGTATGTGCTTCCAATGGTTACCGGTAGAACAACCCGACCCGGATCAGACTCCTTCCTTGGGAGAGTCTTTTGGATGATGGCGCTACACCGTGCATCAAGCAATATGGTCTCATCTTCCACGTGTCGCCTTTTCTTGGTAAGAATGTCCTTCATGAATTTAGCATACCGCGGCATTTGTTCTAATGCATCAGCAAATGGAATGTTGATTTGGAGTTGCTTGAAGATGTCCATGAACCGTGCATAATGCCTAGCATTATCCTTCTTTGATGGTGCGTGCGGATATGGTAAATGTTGAACTGGACTGACCTTCACTCCTTTCTCTCCTTTCTTCTTCTTCCTTGGTTCGATTTCCTTATTCATTTCCGCTTCACACTACTGCTCTTCCATCAATTGCTGGTTTTGCTGATTTCGCGGCGCGAACTGAGTAGTTTCTGCCACTTTCTTCTTTCCACAAGCCACATACTCATTTTCCAGCATAGCATCCATATCATTATCTATTGTAATTTCCTCACTTTTTTCACCTGTCAACTCTCTACCACTTCTAGTAAATATTGCTTTACAGTGCTCCTTTGGATTGGGTTGAGTGTTAGCGGAGAAAGAAGATCCTGCGTTTTGTTCCGACAGTTGCTTTGCAAGTTGGCCTATTTGAGTTTCCAGATTTTTAATTGCTGCTTCGTTACTCTTCTGATTTGCCATGGAAGCTTGCATGAATTGTTGAAGAGTATCCTCTAGCTTGGAACTTCCTCCTTGCGACTGCTGTCCTTGAGAATTTTGATGTTGGTAAGGACTTTGCTGCTGAAAATTTTGATTGTTGAACCTTGATTGTTCCTTTGATAGCCTTGATTTTGATTGTTCACATAGCTTACTTCTTCCAGTGGAGGACAAAAACCAGTAGGGTGATCCCCTTGACATAATTCGCAACATGCTACTTGATGTTGAACTTGAGAAGCTTGAATTTCCTTCATTTGCTGTGGAAGCTTGGCCATTTGTTGAGTAAGCAACTCCACTTGTTGAGAGAGTAGCTTGTTTTGAGCAAGAATGGCGTCATTGGTATTTAACTCAAGAACTCCCGATTTACGTTGTGAAGGACTACGGTCATGTTGACTTTGACGATCATTGAGTGCCATCCGGTCAATAATAACTTTAGCTTCTTCCGCATTCTTTGACATAAGAGAGCCACCCGCGGTAGCATCCAAAAGTGTTCTGTGAGTTGATTGGAGCCCATTTAGAAAAATATGGATTTGAGTGAGCTCATCAAAACCATGACCCTTGCATTTTCTCAACATTGACTTGAATCTTTCCCAAGCCTCATTTAAAGACTCGTTGCTTCCTTGAGTGAATACTGCAATCGCCGTTTTGGCTTCCATGAATCGGGATTGAGGGAAATATCTTTCTAAGAACTTTTCTTCTAACAAATTCCAATCCGTCATCACTCTTGATTCTTGATCAAGGTACCACTCATTTGCCTTTCCCACTAAGGAGTGTGGGAACATCCTCTTGAATAATGTTTCTTCACCCGCTTCATCAATTCCCGTAGAACCCGCAATCTCATAGAATTTGATGAGATGGGTATACGGATCTTCATGGTCCATTCCGGTGAATGGATTTGCATAGAGAAGTTGGAGGATTCCGGTCTTCATCTCCGTATTTCTTCCTCCACGGGCAAATTGAGCATTTCTTCTTGGACTATTAGCGGACATTTCGGTACGATTATCCTCCGCCATGTTTCCTTCACAAGCCTCTACAACCACTTCTTCGATTGAAACAAGTGCGGAAGTAGATGCTTCTTCTCTCCGGTTCCTCTCTTCGGCTAGTTTCCCTCTTCTTCGTGTTTTGCTATTGAGCTTCCGAAGTGTTCTTTCAATTTCAAGATCGAATTGAAGTTGCTCCTCGGTTGCTTTTCCTCGCATGCACTAGAATCTACAAAACTAACAAACCAAGTGAAATAAAAGAGGGATAGCAGTAAAAGTAACAAAACTTAAAACAATGAATTATTGCAATGCTTGTAATATCGACACCAATCCCCGGCAACGGCGCCAATTTGTTGGAAAGTATATCTTCGGCAAATATTTTTATATCGTATCCACAGAGATTGGCTAATATTACCGCCGTTCTATAATTCAAATGTTATAAGTTTAGAAAGTAACAGGGTTGTTTTGTTTGGAAAAATATTTTGTGAGTGAATGTTAACAAAAACTATGAAATGGTTTTAGTCAAATATAAAAGCTTGGCAAGATTGGAGTTCACTATTTCAAATGTTTATGATTCCTTATGATAAATAAATAGATTCAAGATTAATGATGATGTTCAAGTATCCTCTCAAAGTCATTTATGTCTAAATGATATCGTGATAATCACTATATTGATCCTTAGACGATCTCTCCACCTAACTATCAATATAGTAATCTTTAATGTTTAATACCAAAGAAGAGTAATGAATAAATCTATCTCTACAACTTATTTACTACTTGAAAATCTGTTTTATGTCTAAACTCAAGTAATCTCTCTCGACAACTACTCAAATCTGGTTTTCAAAGTAGAGCAAAAACAGTATTCAATACATCAACAATCTTTATCAAATATATGAATCAAAGTGAATACATAAACAGATGAGAATAGCTACTACCTCCAATCTTGACAAAAGGGAGATTAGCTCCTCATCATCATTGTTCAAAGCAGAAAGATAAAGAAGAAAAACTTTGTTTTTCTCTCTTACCAAAAAGCTCTCAATATCAATGTGTGAATGATAATGAATGAATGCCCTAGAATAATGTATTTTTCTTTACAAAAAGGGTTGACATTTCTCATCCAAAGCAGAAAAGCTATTCCACGGCAGACACCAAAATGGCAACAACAGCTGGCCTTCAAAACAACACTTTTGACCCAAAAATCAGTTTGCTGGATTCGCAGGGTCCGCGGGGCGAACTATGTTCGCGGCGCGAACTGACACTGTCATTCAGTTTTCTCATCCAAAGCTTTCTCATCCAAAAATTCTACAAAACTAACAAATATGTGAAATAAATATTCAAAACAAAATAAATTAAACCTAATTGCATTTATACAAAATAGTGAGAATAAAAGTGTGTAATTACATCAAAACTTGGTAAAAGGGACCAATAAAATGATATAAAAAGTAGTACTAATTGGTCCCTAACACCTACCACCTCTTTGACCACGTCCTCTGCCATACTAATTTTGCTGGCTCGACTGTCCTCTCTCAAAGTTGCTGCCTCTACCACTTCGACCACTGTCACGTCCTCCACGACCACGTCCTCTTCCTCGAAATTTTTGAGAAAAGAGGACCTTTCGTCTTTGATTTGCTCCTTGGTTTGATTTGTGTCCTCTACTCCTTCTTCCTTCTTTTTCATCTTACGTTGTTCGTGTGCTTCGAGGGATCCAGCGAGCTCTTCGACTGAGAGCGTCGAAAGGTCCTTCGACTTTCCTATTGCGCACACAATATTCTCAAATTTATCTGTTAAAGATCTCAAAATCTTTTCAACAACTTGTGCATCAGTTACTGTTTCTCCATTTCTGGTGAGTTGGTTCACCACCTTTTGTACACGCCTGATGTAGTCAGATACATTTTCTGACTCCTTCATCTGCATCCTCTCCAATTCGCCATGAAGAGTTTGGAGTCGAACTTGCTTTACTCGATCTGCTCCTTTGAACACTTTCTCTAGTGTGTCCCACGCTTCTTTCGACGTAGTCGAACCGACAATCTTTTCGAAGCCTGATTCATCAACAGCCCTAAACAGCATGTATAATGTCGTTTTATCCTTCGATCGCGTCTCTTTCAATGCCTTGTTTTGAGCTGTCCTATATCCCACAATATCTGTTGGTTCTTCAAACCCATCTTTGGTCACCTCCCACGCGTCTAGAGATCCGAGAAGAGCTTTCATTTGGATACTCCAGTTTTCGTAATTTAACTTCGTTAGCCGTGGCAACGACATTTGATTCAACATGTTTGCCATTAGCTCTGATGCCAATTTGTTAAAGGAAGCAAATCTTATGCAACTTCTATCTATCGTTAGAGTACATCCTTGGTCTTTATACAGACTCAGAAACTTCAGCTATTCTAGGAAACATAATAATTAGTAAATACTATTAATTGACCACTATCTCTTGACCTTCCAACTACAACAGACTCTTAATCTCTCCACTATCTTATTAATAAAACTCATTAACTATAACATTAAAGTTTATTCAACATTGTGAACACAAGTTTGTCTTCCATTTACTCACAGATAACAGATAACAAATAAACCTTAATATTTTCAAATATCCAAATCCAGTATCTAAAAGAACCTTGTTTCTAGAAGCATCCTATTTTTTGTCGAATTGCATGCTCACAGAAAGAAGTTCTTGTCCCACTCCTTCAGCATGGTTGTCGATATCTCCGAGAGAGCTTCCGCCATGAAAACAGCTTCACGAATGAAAACACAGAAGAAGGACTTGGAAAATGTTAGTATACATTCAAACTTATCTTAAAATAAAACACGTTGCAGTAAGTTCCATTAGGTAAGAGAAATGAGTTTTAGAGTTTTTCATGAAAAGCATAGAAAATGACATCTACCAAACTCGGTGCAGTAAGTGTTGGAAATAAATCCTTTTTGTGTTTAGAGAAAGTGTGTGGGAATAGAGGTTTGAATAGAAATTTGATAGATAGGAGAATTATTTATGGAAGAGAGAACTTTGTATTTTTGTTTGATACAAAAGTGTAGGATTACATCTCTATTTATAGTACTCTAAGGAGAACTCTAGACACACTAATTCTACAGAGTTCTCAACTCTAGATATTCAAAGAGTATTCTAGAAAATATTACAATCTTAAGAAATATCTAGACTATAGTGGGGTTTTCGTTACCTTTAGGTTTATTGACTAAAACCAAAAGTAAACAAACAATTCGAGTCGCCACCGCACTTTTATTTATCCAAAGGAAAGGCTAAAAAGCGAACAAAAGCCAAGGTAAGAAGTTTTTCAAATCAAAAACTAATAAAAATGTCAAAGATCTGGGTAAAGGGGTTGGTTATGAAATAGGAAGGTTTTATGCACCCAAAACATCCTTAGTACTCAAATATGTGTTGTAGGTTGGTATTTATGAAAAGATTTGTGCAAGAGATTGGAGGGATGAGAAGAGAATAGATTATATTTACAAATTTTGTTGTTTGAATGGATGAACCCATTGCCTACGTACCATCACAAAGGAGGATCAAAACCTCGTAGTTCGGGGTAAAAATCTCAAAGAATTGGTGAATTGATTTGACCAAAAGCCTTAAGGTCTTTTGTTATCAAAGGGAGAGAACTCAACCTAAACCAATAATCCACCATGTGAGGAGGGTTTCAACATACTGGTGAGGGGTTAACCATATAATAAGTATGGAAGACTTATAATCCAATCACTAAGGATGAGGTGAGATTTACATCAACCACTATGATAACTCAAACCTATGACTAATGTTTTTGAAAAGGTTTTAATAAGGTGGCCATTGGAACCACAAAAACAACTTGAAGTGAGTTATATTTACAAGTTAGATTTATATACAAAATGAAGTCAAAGTTGGATTAAGATTTATTCACAATGAGTATTTATGAAAATAGTTTTGAAAAGTCAAAGGCATAAGGCCTAGGTTTCTAATTTGAAACAAAGTCAAAGTTTGAAGAAAAGATTTTTGGCTTGGTTAGAGTGGAGAGAAGAAGAGAAGGGCTAGTCCTAAAGCATACAAAGATAAGAGGAGAAAGATAAACCCTTGGAATTGCTTTTCTTGAAGTCATAAAGATGACTCAAGATGCTCCTTTCCTTTGGACTTAGCATACACAAGCGATCAAACAATTGAACTCAAGCTCCTAGGATCTCCATTTGGCTTGTCTCTTAACTTGGATACTCATGACAATGGTCCTCTTTTCACAATCTCAAGATGGAATCCCTATCACAGAGGAACAAACATCAAAAAGTTCACAACACAATAAGGGGAATGGACAAAGAATAAGTTTGGATGGGAAGTTATTTGAGATCAACTTTGAAATTTAGCATTCTAAAGGCATGAGGCCTAGTTTCTCTTCAACAAGTTTAGCATTCTAAAGGCATGAGGCCTAATTGCTCTTGAACTCCTTTTAAGCATAGGTAAGTCCTAATTCTAAGTCCTTTCTCCTTTTGCATTTGGTTCACACAAAACAAACACAAAGCAAACACAATATAACAATATATTTATATACAATAATGGACTCAAATGAGCAAAAGTAAAATGACATAAACATAAAATATGTGCTCAAGTGAGCAAAATGAAAAGCAATATGAATAATGAGTAAGAAATAAATGGCATTAAAAGTAAAGGGGCAAAAAATTAAATGCTCAAATTAAAGTTAGTAATTAGTGGAGGTTATGTTAGCTTGTCATAAGACAATGTAGTGTTATGTTAAGCAATCGTAAGTGGACTAATGTAGTAGTCACACCTATCTGAGGCCGGTCAATAAAAATATAGGCAGAGAACACAAGTTAGAGATCATGACTAGTAAGCCAAGCTCCACAAACTTGCCATGCCAAAACAAAAGGGGAAGGACCTTGTATTGTCTTTAGATTATTTGCTTGACCAAGAAGCAACCTATCTTGGACACAAAACAACTTACTTGATCATGTATCAACTTAAGTTTGGTTTGGATCAAAGATTGTTAAACCTCTCGTTTGTCTAGACCAACCATAAGAACTTAACTCATTGGCCATTGATGGAAAAAATGGGATGAAGATGAAAGGGAATGGAAAAGAAGACAAGTATGAAGTCTAATTAATCAAATGTGAATCAAATCAACATCAACCAATATCAAACAGAAAAGAAATGAAAATAACAAGTCAACAATAATTTTTTTTGGTATTTTTGAATTAAAATAAAATGCAAATATAAAATAAACAAATAAGGTCAAACCTCAAATTAAATTTAAATCAACTTCAACAAGTCCAATTAAATTTTCATAGGTCTAACATGGTCAAACAAGCTTTGACTAATTTTCTAAACAATTTTGGAAGTCAAAAAGTAATTAAAAACAATTAAAACACAAAAAATATCACAATATGAATTAAGATCTCAAATAAATCTCAAATAAAATAAGAAATTGATAAGACTATTTTTCATTGACTTATCATGATCCATAGGTGTTAGGAAAATATTTTTGGATTTTTTAAAAGTCAGAAAGTATTTTAAAATTAATTAAAACTAATAAAAACTAAATAATTCACAAAAAATATTAAATGAAGTCACAAAAATAATTAAAAATCAAAATATGAAACTAGATTTTTCAAGAAATTTTTTTATGAATTTTTGAAAATAAAAGGAATTAACTGAAAATAATTTTTTTATAGAAATAATAGAAAAAACCAGCGCCACAGGATCAAATTCATTAATTGACGTGGCAAGGCTGAATGGCTCAGATGTGAGGATGCAGCGTGTACATTAGTCAAGCGCGCAACATAATGAATTAAAATAAGTAAACACAATTGATGAATGAGATTAAAACGTGGAAGTCAGATCCAAGGGCCAGGAAGCATGACACGGTGTGGTGGTGGTGGAAACTGAAGGTGAGAAAAACAAGAAACGGGGGGTTTGAATTGTTTGGAAAAATAAGCGCTTTTTCAAAATGAAAACCACACAATGATTTTATACTGGTTCGCTTATAACACAAAGCTACTCCAGTCCACCCGGCCAAGGTGATTTCGCCTTCAACAAGGACTTAATCCACTAATCTTGAAAGATTACAAACAACGTCTAAGAGAAAAATCTCTTAGTCCTCTCAAGTATACAGACTACACAGAGTCACTTGAGGAAATCAACAAACAAATAAATGAAAGATTAATGTAATCTAGAATGCTTCTAAGAAAGCAGATATTACAATAGTAAGAACAAGAGTTTTTCACGTAATAAGCAAAAGCTTCGTGAAGATCTTAGAGAGCAAGAGTGTTTTTCTTGAGTGTTGATGTTTCAGTATAATTTTGGCTTGTTAGCTAATACTTGTGTAGTACTGAATGTTGATTTGCAGTCCTTTATATATAGAAGTGAGATAGTAAATGAAACTGGTGGATATTAAAATGAATTTACGCCATCACTTAAATAGCTTCTGCAGGATAACTTTCTCTCCTTGAAATGACTACTTACCACAAGTAGTATCTTCTTTATTGAAAACGGAGATTAACGTCTCTTTCTTAATTAGGAAAACCATTTGCAAATCTTTACTTGACTTTAACGTTACTCTTTCATGATTAGCAATCCATGCTCAGAGTATTTGTGTTTCTGGAGAATCTTCGAATCTTGCTTCTGATGTTGAGTTCAGATAGTTTCTTCAGATAGCGCTGATAACTTCTGGAATCTAGAGATAGTATTGTTCAGAGTCAGAACTTCTAGAGCTTACTTCTTGTTCAGATGCATCTGATACTTGTTGTTTTACTCAGAGTTAGACTTTCTTGAACTTGTTTTCACTTCAGATGCTTCTGATCATTTGATAGTTTGTATCTGATCTGGTTTTGTATCTGATGACATCATCAGATTTCTTCCTTCTTTCTTTAGAATCCTGCACACTTAGCAACTTTTCGTTAGGGTGCCATTTTTGGTTTCATCCTTTGTTATCATCAAAATCAAGGAATCTGTTGTAGAACAATTTTTGTTCTTACAATCTCCCCCTTTTTGATGATGACAAAACAACCTTAATTAGCAGATGAAACATGAATAATATTAGATCAGATAGACAGAAGCTCCCCCTGAGATAGTGCTAGGGAGTTCAGAAGTTCTTACCAGAGTTTCTTAAGTAAAGAGGTTTCTTGATATTTTCTGCAATTTCTTAAGTCCAGGTTAGATAGATTTATTTTTAAGAAAAATATGTTGCAGAATGCTTAAGGTATTAGACAATATTTTCATCAGAGCTATTAATGACTTCTCCCCCTTTTTGTCAGAATCAAAAAGACATAGTAAAAAAAAAATAATGGAAGAGAAAAACATTGTATTAAAATAGAAGCACAAAGGCAACAAGAAATAAGAAAACATCAGATCCAGAGAAGGCAAGAAACAGAAACAACAGGCAAGCAAAATAAATAAAATCCTAAGTGCCTAGGGGTTCGGAGGCGGAGGCATTCTCTGAAGCAGCATTGCAAGCATGTTCTGGATGTTGTCGTTGACAGTATCTTGCTTGTCCATTCTGGCCCGGAGTTCATTCTGATCTTGCTTAAGTTCTTTCAGAGTCTGAAGAACCATAGGGATCACAGAAGAGGACTCCCCCAGAGTCAGAGCCTGCTGAGCTTCAGCTTCAGCAGCAACTTGTGCTTCTGCATCCGCCAGAGCCTTAGCTTCAGCTTCCTTTTCCCTTAGGATTTCAGCTTGACGAGCTTTTTCTTCTTCTTCTAGTCTTCTTGCTTCTTCTTCAGCTTCCTTGGCCAATCTCTCTTCCTCCAGCCTTCTGGCTTCAGCTTCTCTAGCAAGTCTCTCCTGGAGTCTTGCCTCAGCATCTCTGATGTAGCCATTTCTGACTTGTTCAGATATGCTCTTCAGTCTAAAAGACTCAGAGGTCATCCAGCCAATGACTCTGTTCCAGTGTGTCCTTATAGATTTAGGATCATCACTGATTTCAGAGTTAGTGGTCAGAGACTTGACCTTTTGTACTGAAGCTTCTGCTACCTGCATGATGGCTTCCTCAAGGGTAGGTGTAGAAAGTTCAGGTTCATGTTCAGGTTCAGAGGTATGAGGTGGAGAGTTTGGAGGGCTGAGATTTAATGTTTGAGGTTCAGATTCTGATTCAGGTTGAGGTTCAGATTCTGCTTCTGGTTGAGGTTCAGATCTTTGGGGTGAAGCGTAAAGAGGGTTTAAGTCTAAAGGTTTAGTTTCTGGTTCTGGTGCAGCGGAGATGTTTGGTGGGGTGATATCAGAGGTGTGGGGGTCAGAGGGTTGTGTTACAGAAGGTATGGTGGTTGTTTGTTGTGGTGGAGGTGAAGTTGCTTCAGATTGTGTTTGTGTTTATTGTTGTGAAGCAAGTTTATGAGCATAAATTGTGGCTATGGTTGGGGAATCAGGGTCAGAATATTCTGGGTCAGAAGAGATAGAAACATATGGGGGTGATTCTGGTTCTGAGGATGATGAAGAGGAAGTGCTTTGGTGGGTTTGTTTAGGTTCAGAGGGAGGTATGAATGTACGGGCTACATTTAGAACTGGTGAAAGTTGGGAGGTTCTGGTGGTTGAAGGTGGGATTTCAGAGGTAGTAAAAATAGGTTGTGAAGAGAGAGGGTTAGAAGAAGCCATCAGAGGATTAGTGGTAACAGAAGGAACAGACGTACCAGTAGATATATTCAGAGGAGCTGAAGATCTGCTTCCAGAAGCTTCTTCAATTCTTGCCTTCTTTGCCGGAGGTGCTATCTTCTTCTCAGAGAGACCTCTCTTGTATCTGACGAAGTCTGCTTCTGAATCTAGACAATCGTCGAGGCTGAAGTCAGAGATGTCAACACCTTCATCCAGCAGACGATTAAGATAGATGGCCACCGCATATCTGGGTTCGTTCTTGAAGAACCTGGCAAGGCCATGAGGCATCTTCCTCTGATCTTTCAAACAATCCCAGGATGTGTCCAGAGTGGGTCTGACTTGAATCTTCTTAATTATCCCCATACTCTTGAGATTTCTGGCATTCAGAGGCTTCCCAACATCTATTGCCAGATCTAGCATCAGCTTGGTCTTCTCCAGATGATCCACCAGCCCATTCTCAATGAAGACATCAGATAGCAATCTTCCCAGAGGAATGTAGGATCTGGGCTTCATATTGTTTCTGGTTTCTCTGACAGAATCTCTCAGATATCTGAAAAGGAGAGCAGGGAGGCAGATCTTCACACCCTTCTGAATGCAATACAGAATGCATTTCTGGTCTGCATTAATGTAGTCAGAGGAGTTAGAGGCTGGACGGTGGTGAATAGTTCCCAGAATAATCTTCAGCCACACTCTGAGGTTCTGATGCAGCTCTTTGTTCTTTGAAGGATTTCCTTCAGTGTTGGGTTTGAAGATTGTTGGATTGATTACATCAGTGATGCGCTTTGACCTAGGAGGGATGTTGTAAATCCTTTTTCCTCCAGCTCTCTCCATGTTCAGTAAGGAGGCAATTGATCCTTCAGTAATAACAATCTTTACCCCCAGAACATAGGAGACGATGAAGTGGTCATCTGCATCTGCAAATCTCCAGAACTCCTTGATGAGAAGAGGGTAAACAGGACCATAAAGCCTTTGGAAGTAGTTTTCCCATCCTTGTCTGCGAAGCTCTTCAGTAAGATCAACGCCATTTCTCTTCAAGTTGTCGAAATCAACTAGCGATTCACACAACACGTCCAGTCCTTCAAAAGGGGTTGAAAGGTTAATATGGCGTTCACGGTCAAGAATATGGGGTTCTTTGTAAACAGGGGTGATGGTGACGCCTGTAACCGTTGGTGTTGGAATGCTTGAGGTTTGAGCAGTAGAGCTTGATTCCATTTCTTGAGAGAAGTTAAAGACTTGTTGTTGTTGAGCGTCCATGGTGAAGGAGAAGAAGATTGATGAAGATGAAGAGCTTTCAGAGAATGCTTGAGAGAGGTTTAGGGTTTTAGAGTGAGTGAGAGTGATAAGTGTGTGAAATGTGAGAAAAAGTGTTTATATACTCTAAGTAAAACACATGCAAAACGACACATTAAATTGCGTTAGCACAACGCTCAAGTAAGCACGCTTGGGGGGAAAAATGATTACAGCTAATTAATGAATGTCTAATCCCACAGTACGCACACTGCTCAAGGAGATTTCAAACGTTCTGACCTTTGAATTTCTTTTGACAGCTGTCTAGAAGTTCTAGGGTTAGACGCTTAGTGCTCCACGTGTTGATGTATCTGATCTTCAGGAATACCAAAAGATTGATTCCTGGAGATTTCTAACTCAGATATCTTCTTAACTGGTAGAAGTATCAGAGTCAGAGGCAGAAGTGTATTTGTTTTATCAGAGTCTCATTTTACATTTTCAGAGCCATGCTTCACTCAGGGCAATTTTTAATGTTCAGATGTTCTAAGATAAAAAGAAATCTATCTTCAGCTAGAGGCTTAGTAAAGATATCTGCCCATTGATGTTCAGTATCAATGAACTTCAATGTTACTATCCCTTTCTGAACATAGTCTCTGATAAAATGATGTTTTATTTCAATGTGTTTGGCTCTAGAATGTAGAATGGGATTCTTACTTAAACAAATAGCAGCAGTATTATCACAAAAGATAGGAATGTTACTCTCAAAGATTTGCAGATCTTCTAACTGATGCTTCATCCAGAGCATCTGAGTTGTGCACAGTGACGCTGAGATATATTCTGCTTCTGCAGTTGATAGAGCAATTGTTGATTGTCTTTTGCTAACCCAGGATATCAGATTGTTTCCCAGAAGCTGGCAATTTCCAGAAGTGCTTTTTCGTTCTATTCTATCTCCTGCATAATCTGCATCACAATAACCCGAGAGTCTATACTCTGATGTTTTCTCATACATCAGGCCCAGGTTAGGAGTTCCTTTCAGATACTTAAGAATTCTCTTAACTGCTGTTAAATGAGATTCTCTATGATCTGATTGGAATCTGGCATAAAGACAGACACTAAAGAGAATATCAGGACGAGTAGCAGTCAGATAGAGAAGAGAGCCTATCATACCTCGATAGAGCTTCTGACAAACCTTGTTGCTTACCTCTTCCTTTTCAAGAATGCAAGTTGGGTGCATGGGAGTTTTTGCAGAGTTGCATTCAGTCATGTCAAACTTCTTCAGAACGTCTTTAATATATTTACTTTGATGGACGTACGTGACTTCTGGAGTTTGATTAATTTGAATTCCCAGAAAGAACTTTAGTTCTTGCATTAAACTCATCTCAAATTCGGCCTGCATTAACTTAGAAAATTCTTGGCAAACAGAGATATTAGCAGAACCAAAAATAATATCATCAACATAAATCTGGCATATCATGAGATCATTATTAAGGTTTTTACAGAAGAGTGTAGAATCAACTTTCCCTCTGATAAAATTTTGTTCCAGAAGAAAATTGCTTAATCGTTCATACCAAGCTCTGGGAGCTTGTTTGAGTCCATATAAGGATTTCTTAAGTTTAAAAACATGTTCTGGAAAATTTGAATTTTCAAAGCCTGGAGGTTGATTGACATACACTTCTTCTGAAATATAACCATTAAGAAATGCACTCTTGACATCCATTTGATATAAATTGATAGAGTGATTAATAGCAAAAGATACAAGAAGACGAATAGATTCTAACCTCGCGACTGGAGCAAAGGTTTCATTATAGTCAATACCTTCTTGTTGACTGTAACCTTGAGCTACCAGTCGAGCTTTGTTTCTGACAACTTCTCCTTTCTCGTTCAACTTGTTTCTGAAAACCCATCTGGTTCCAATGACATGAGTGCCTCTGGGTTTAGGAACGAGATCCCAGACATCATTCTTTGAGAATTGATCCAATTCTTCTTGCATAGCTGCCACCCAGTCGTTATCCTGAAGTGCTTCATCACAAGACGTAGGCTCAATCAGAGATACTAGTCCCAGAGGAGTATCTTCAAAAGTCCTGAAGGTGGATCTGGTTCTGACAGGTTCGTCCTTGTTTCCCAGAATCAAATCTTCAGATACATTGATACAACTTTTGACTTTCTTTGGGATTTCTGGAGATTTAATTTCTTCAGAGTTCTGAGTGACAGTTGCTTCTGGAGTTTTATCAGATTCTACAAGAGTGATTTCCAAATCTGCAAACTTTTCAACTAGCTTTGACTTTTCAGGGTCAAGCTTATCATCAAATCTGACATGAATTGATTCTTCCACAATTTTGGTTTCTGTGTTGTATACTCTGTAGCCTTTAGAGCGTTCTGAGTATCCTAACATAATACCTTTCTGTGCTTTGGAATCAAACTTGTTCAGATGTTCTTTAGTATTTAATATAAAGCAAGAACATCCAAAAGGATGAAAATATGAAATGTTTGGTTTTCTTCCTTTACACAGTTCATAGGGAGTCTTTTCTAGAATAGGTCTTATAGAGATTCTATTCTGAATGTAACACGCTGTATTTACTGCTTCTACCCAAAAGTGCTTTGCTACATTAGTTTCATTGATCATGGTTCTGGCCATCTCTTGGAGTGTCCTATTCTTCCTCTCTACAACTCCATTTTGTTGTGGAGTTCTAGGGCAGGAGAAATCATGGGATATTCCATTAGAATCAAATAATTCTTCAAAATCTTTGTTTTCAAATTCTCCACCATGATCACTTCTGACTCTAATAATTTTAGAGTCAAATTCTTTTTGCACTTTGGAACAGAAACTGGTGAATACAGAGTGAGACTCACTCTTGTGCTTTAGGAATTTTACCCATGTCCAGCGACTGTAATCATCAACAATGACTAGTCCATACTTCTTTCCATTTACTGATGCTGTTTTCACAGGACCAAATAAGTCAATGTGAAGAAGTTCCAGAGGCTTAGAGGTAGAAACAACATTTTTCTTTTTAAAAGATGTTTTTGAAAATTTTCCTTTCTGACAAGCTTCACACAGAGCATCTGAAGAAAACTTCAGTTTAGGTAGGCCTCTGACTAACTCGAGTTTAGTTAGCTGAGAAAGTTTCCTCATGCTAATGTGGCCCAAGCGTCTATGCCATACCCATTGCTCTTCGTGAACTGACATTAGACATTTAACATTTTGATCTTTTAAATCAGAAAGATTTATTTTGTAAATGTTGTTTTTCCTCTTGCCTGTGAAAAGGACAGAGCCATCGTTCTGATTAATGGCTTTACATGTTTTTTGATTGAAGATTACATCATAACCATTATCACTTAATTGACTTATGGATAACAAGTTATGCATTAATCCTTCTACATAAAGAACATCAGATATAGAGGGAAGAGTACCATTACCAATAGTTCCGGAGCCTCTGATCCTTCCTTTCTGATCTCCTCCGAAGCCTACAAATCCAGCATCTTTATGTTCCAGACTTTGGAACATAGACTTTCTTCCCGTCATGTGTCGCGAGCATCCAGAGTCCAGGTACCATGACTGGTGTCTGAACTTTGCTGCATAGGATATCTGCAACATACACAATCTTATCTTTTGGTACCCAGAATCTCTTGGGTCCTTTCAGATTAGTTTTCCCAGAGTTTCTTATAACTTTGGGTTTTCTAGCATTTTTAAATTTTTGTTCTTGTGTGTGTGTGTAATGATATGAAAAGGGAGACTTAAGTTGGTTACTGTTAGAAGTTTTATCTTCCTTAGAATCATACCCAATTCCCTTTTTATTGTTCTGACTAACTCCATAAATCATGGATGCCATAATACTCCTATCTATCCCATTTTTCAGAAATTCTTGAAAGGCTTCTTCGTATTTATAAATTATTGCATTTGAAGTTTGTGGAGTTTGAGATAACGCTTCTTCTAATTCTAAGCTTTTTCTTTTTGCTCCATCTCTTTCTAATGTTAACAATTTAATTTTATCTTCTTGTGCTAGAATTGTCATCTCAAGCTCGCCACAATCTTCAAATTTTGCTTTAAGACAGCCTTTAATGTTTTTAAACTTTTGTTTTAATTTCTGATATGAGCTAAGAGTTTCTGACAAACAAGATTCTAGATCAGATCGGGAAAGTTCAGAAAATACCTCTTCAGATTCTTCATATGAGCTACTCCTGGATGTGGTAGCCATAAGTGCCACATTGGCCTGTTCATCAGAGTCAGATTCTGATGATCCAGATTCACTATCATCCCAGGTAGCCATCAGTCCTTTCTTTGTCCTGAAGGTATTCTTCTTGAAGTTTCTTTTCTAGGGTTGTCTTTCTTTAGCTTGGGGCATTCATTTCTGTAATGACCTGTTTCTTTACATTCATAACAGGTAATATCTTTGTTAGATTTACCTTTTGAAGTTGATTCAGATCGATCCCCTCTGGGTCTTGGTCTTCTGAAGTTGTTGTTCCTCTTTTTCCAGAGTTGCTTAACTCTTCTGGTTAGTAGGGACAACTCTTCTTCATCATCAAAGTCTTCTGGTTCAGAGTCGTCAGTGTCTTCAGTTTCTGCCTGGAGAGCTTTGGTTCTGTCAGGTTTCCGTCTTTCAGATCTGGACTTTAGCGCTACGGACTTGTTCCTTTTCTGAGGCTCATCATCCTCTAGTTCTATCTCATGGCTTCTGAGAGAACTGACAAGTTCTTCAAGGCTGATAATGTTCAGATCCTTTGACAGCTTCAGAGCAGTAACCATAGGTCTCCATTTCTTTGGCAGACTTCTGATTATCTTCTTAACATGATCTGCAGTTGTGTATCCTTTGTCTAGCACCTTGAGACCTGCAATAAGAGTTTGGAATCTAGAAAACATAGCCTCTATAGCTTCGTCATCTTCCATCTTGAAGGCTTCATATTTCTGGATAAGCGCCAGAGCCTTCGTCTCTTTGACTTGGGAGTTTCCTTCATGAGTCATCTTCAGAGAGTCAAGTATATCTTTGGCTGTCTCTCTGTTGGTGATCTTTTCATATTCGTTGTATGATATAGCATTTAGAAGTATTGTTCTGGCCTTGTGGTGATTTTTGAAGATACGTTTCTGATCTTCTGACATCTTATTTCTGGGAACTTCAGCTCCATTTTCTGAGACTGGAGGTGTGTATCCATCTGTGACAATGTCCCAGAGGTCAGCGTCATAACCAAGAAAGAAACTTTCGATTCTATCTTTCCAGTAATCAAATTTCTCTCCATCAAAAACAGGAGGCTTAGCATTGTAACTATCTCTTTCATTTGAGTGGGCCATGGTTTTTCTCGTACTGGATCTCTCTACACTGTTAAGTGTTTGATTAGAAAATCAATAACAGAGCCGGAGCTCTGATACCAATTGAAGGTGAGAAAAACAAGAAAGGGGGGGTTTGAATTGTTTGGAAAAATAAGCGCTTTTTCAAAATGAAAACCACACAATGATTTTATACTGGTTCGCTTATAACACAAAGCTACTCCAGTCCACCCGGCCAAGGTGATTTCGCCTTCAACAAGGACTTAATCCACTAATCTTGAAAGATTACAAACAACGTCTAAGAGAAAAATCTCTTAGTCCTCTCAAGTATACAGACTACACAGAGTCACTTGAGGAAATCAACAAACAAATAAATGAAAGATTAATGTAATCTAGAATGCTTCTAAGAAAGCAGATATTACAATAGTAAGAACAAGAGTTTTTCACGTAATAAACAAAAGCTTCGTGAAGATCTTAGAGAGCAAGAGTGTTTTTCTTGAGTGTTGATGTTTCAGTATAATTTTGGCTTGTTAGCTAATACTTGTGTAGTACTGAATGTTGATTTGCAGTCCTTTATATATAGAAGTGAGATAGTAAATGAAACTGGTGGATATTAAAATGAATTTACGCCATCACTTAAATAGCTTCTGCAGGATAACTTTCTCTCCTTGAAATGACTACTTACCACAAGTAGTATCTTCTTTATTGAAAACGGAGATTAACGTCTCTTTCTTAATTAGGAAAACCATTTGCAAATCTTTACTTGACTTTAACGTTACTCTTTCATGATTAGCAATCCATGCTCAGAGTATTTGTGTTTCTGGAGAATCTTCGAATCTTGCTTCTGATGTTGAGTTCAGATAGTTTCTTCAGATAGCGCTGATAACTTCTGGAATCTAGAGATAGTATTGTTCAGAGTCAGAACTTCTAGAGCTTACTTCTTGTTCAGATGCATCTGATACTTGTTGTTTTACTCAGAGTTAGACTTTCTTGAACTTGTTTTCACTTCAGATGCTTCTGATCATTTGATAGTTTGTATCTGATCTGGTTTTGTATCTGATGACATCATCAGATTTCTTCCTTCTTTCTTTAGAATCCTGCACACTTAGCAACTTTTCGTTAGGGTGCCATTTTTGGTTTCATCCTTTGTTATCATCAAAATCAAGGAATCTGTTGTAGAACAATTTTTGTTCTTACAGAAACCACCATCTTCTCCGGTGGACCAACAATCTCCGGACACCAGTTGCAGAGAATTTTTTTTTAACAAAAATGAAAAATAAGGACATCAAATTGAAGCTCGTGTGATGGAGATCACCACTGTATCCATGGATCTTCCTCACTCTTCCTATATTGAGAGAAATGTGAAGTGGAAGATCATGGTGTCCAAACTGAAAGTGCACGAAATGGAAAATTGAAACCACCATTGGCTTGCCTCAAGTGTAAGGACATCAGAAAACCACACAAACAAGAGAATACTATATTGAATTGCAAGTTCTAGATCCAAAACGTTTGAAGATATACCTCTGAATTGAAGCTCTTTAAGCCACGAAACCTTCAAGATCTTGACTCCTCTTTACTCTAGGGATGCAGTGGAGATGATATGCTAAGGAATTGAGCTTTGAAAATCAACTAATGATGTTGAATTTCAAACTTGAAAGTGAGAAAAATTTCTGGAAAATTCCTTTGGTATGGTTATGGTTTCAATGCTGCAGCGTTTCAAATCTCCAAAAGGTTACCAAATGAATGAGATTGAGTGTTTATTTATAGCTGAAATTGGCTGTGCATCATGCTTCCCTCATGTGCATGGGATTTGAAAATGGATATGCATGGGCCTAAACAGCCGCATGTGAGGCCCAATGATGGGTGCAAAACCATGCTAAGTTCATTTGAAATGGAATTGGACGTGTACATGAAATGGAACTAGCTTTCACATTAAGTTTCATCATGAAATGTCAAAATGAACATAAAGGAAGAGCTCTTCGAAACTCCCAAATGGTAAGTCCAAAAAAGTAATGTGAGTAATGGTTGGAAAACCCTTGAAATGGAACAAAAGTCATTTTGGAAAAAAAATCATTTGGAATTTGGAAATTAATGAAAACTGGCTGTGAAAATTTAGGTACAAAACATGTTTAAGTCACCTTTGAAAATTTTCACCAAAAGTAAGCCTAATCAAACCCCTCTGTTTTCATGATGCAGGCTTCAAATGGAAAAACCTCCAACATCAAAGTTGTATATATATTCAAGATGGTCAATTTAGACTCAAAGTTTGCATCATTTTGATTTTCTATGACAAAGTTATGGGCATTTGAAGTTACGTACTTTTTCAAATTCAATGACTTAGGTCCAATATGACCTATAATGTTTGGTATTATCACATGAATTTATTTTAGGATTATGAAATTTTGTCCAACATAACATTTGAATTAGACATCTTAAGGTTTCTAATGCATTTGGTCTCACCTAAAAATAATAAAAATTAAGGAAGTTATGTACTTGGTAAGTTGACCCAAAATTAGGGTTTCCGTCAAAATGACCTATGATGTTTTGAAATGAATGATGACCTTCCAACTTTCAAATGGATTTTTGATGAACATTAAAGTTGTTCGTATGCTTCCTAAGAACATTTGTTCTCCTAGGGTAATCTTCATTTGAAAAACACATTAAAAGTTACATCTTAGTGGACTTCAGTTTAGTTAGATGACTTGACTGGTCAACTTTTCAAGGCCAAACTTCCAATCTTGATGAATAAATGATTAAGGGGCCTCACATAGGCTCATATATGCATAAAATAATGAATTAAAGAACTTCCCTTGATTAAATTTGATCATAGGTTGACGTTGCTTCATGAGCAAGGCACAATTAAGGCACTGTTGAATTAGGGTTTCCTTGAGAAACAATCCTCAAGCCCTTTGGGTTGTCTTGATCAAATTGGCAAATTGAGATACTTGGGAGACATATATAATGATTAGGAGCTTTGTGGACCATTGTCATGCTTTTTCTCATCTTCATCTAGCCATTGCATTGGGCTTAGGAGCCTCCTAGGAGCATGGGGGCACATGATCACTTGAGCTTCAAAACAAAAAGAGTTAGTGACACATTTTTGTGCTTTTGGTTAGTAATCAAAATAAGAAAAGCAATAATATACAATACAAGCATGCTTGATGGTCTCAAACCACTCACAAAAGTCTCACCCTAGGGTTAAGGAGACAATCATGCTATGATACTTGAGGCAATGCACTTGTGCAATCACATGATGCCATGAGGGATCTTAGGGTCAAAATTAGGGTCTTACAGATGCCCCTATTTAAGGTCATTCTAGCCGGAGATATGAAAGTTAAAATCTTCGTCTCGACGAGATATAATGAGCTTAAATAATAACAAAGAGACGAATTTTGGTCCCTAAGAGACCTCATGATGCAGATGTATGCATGCAAAATAAAATCTTCATGATGAATAATTGCCACGAAGGAAAAGAAATCAGGAGAAACTGAAGAATCCATAAGAGTAACACACTCACTAGGGAGACAGAGACTCTAGGGGAAATAAGGTAAAAATGCGTGAGCAGGCCACGACTTGAAAACTTCCTGGGAGACACGAAGGGATTCCACGAAAATAAATCGATGGAAAGACTCGAGCTGACGCAAAGATGCAACAAAACTATCCACAAAGGATACATCGGATAAAAATTTGGACTCTGACGGGGATGTCCATAAAGGGCTCAGTTGAGGAAGAAACAAACGAGATATTACCGGTTACTGGGTAATAAACTCAAAGAGAGACATGTTATCAAAACACCGGTTACTGGGTGAGAGAACAACACGCTCAGGGAGAAATCTGACTCCACATGGGACAAAAAGTAATAATAGGGAGCAGAAGGAAGGAACATCAGGGATACCAGTTACTGGGCATATAATAGGTGAGCAACTAGGCGTGAATTGGGAACATATCCAAGACACCCATCATCCGAAAGGAGGGCTGGAAGATTCAAACTCGACTTACAGGATGGGCATTCGATTCCACAAGGAAATACGAATCTTACTCGACTGGGGAAGAAAAAGACTTCGTCTGAAGAGCACATGAGATATATTATCTATTACCGTCATAACGTAGATAACATACTGGCATGGAAGATTATCCACAACCTGTTACTGGGTTAATGAAGGATAAATCCACCGAAAAGAAAGGACATCGGGATACCGGTTACTAGGTATAAAATGATGACCAATTAGGAGGAGAAACAATCATTACCAAACATAGGTAAATGAAAGATGACTCGCCAGGGATAAATTTCCTGATAAAAGCAATTATCCAGGAGATATATCACTGGTTATTGGGTGGTATACTCAAAACGAAGGAATATCAATATCGGTTACTGGGTAATGATAACAAACAAAGAGAGGATTACATCTACCGGTTACTGGGTAGAAAACCACGGAAATAGGACTTACAACTACCGGTTACTGGGTAGAAGGCCACAAGATCCAATGGGGAAAAGATGAACAATTACGGGTTACTGAGCAATTGAACAACTGAACCACAGGGAAATGCAGGGGATAACAAGAAGGGAAGTCAATCTAGGAACAAACTAGAAAGACACAATCAAACAAGACTCAACCCGATGAGGATATAACTCAGGAGAGTAATTCCATCCCGATAGACAACTTGGGGGAGGAAACTGAAACAATAATCATCCACGAGGACATAACTCAGCGGGGAAGAAAGAAGAAAAGATAGACACTTTCTGCCTATGGGGCTGACTCTATATGGAGAGATCAGACACAAACAGCTGCCTGGGGAAGAACATTTCACTAATAGTAGGAGATAACAAGCAAGGATATATGAGAAAGAATGCATCATGAATATCTGAATGCTATGATTATGCATGATTTATATATGATTAATGCTGACAAACAGACATAATTAACACAAACAAGTCCGAGAATCACGAACGGACACCCGACTCAACATCTCGACAAGAAGGGCGAAGCCTATTGGAGAACTCAGTTTGGGAACAACTCGAGCAGGATGAAAATAAATCACCAGGGATATCAAACCCCATCCCAAAGCTACACTCGCTGAGGATACAAAGAAGATGTATTCAAGAGTAGCGAAGGAGGAATAACGAAACAGAGAACTCAAATCTGGTGGGGATTATCTCTGGAAGAAGAATAATCACGGGAAGACGTCAACTACAACTGGGGATGAGGAAAGTCAAAGCTTCCAACTGCAGGAAACAACACTCTGCACAGGAGGAGTCTTCCAGAAGCAAACAATCCTGACATAAGGAGGATGCAGATGATCTGTCCGGGAGATTCCAATAATTCTCTTGGGGACAGGTGATTAACGACGATAAGATCCACCAGAGAAGAAACTCTACTAGGGAAGCTTATCAAGGATCGATATGAAACTCCGTGGGGAACAACCGGCAACCAGATGCACATCAATCAAAACACTCCCTTCTATCTGCTAGAGAAGAAACTCTACTAAGGGGAGAAATAGAATATTGCTACACTGGGGAAGGAAATAAACATCTTCAACACCATCTCTCAATACTAGAAGAAAATCTTCAAACCCGGAGAAGATACCAACATCAAACTCGGATCAGGAAACCCTACTGGGGACAAGCTGCAAATATTCTCGAAGGAACTACTCTGGCTGGAGAGACTGGAGGTGAATCCTTCGTCCACAAGTGACATGCTATGGATGAGGAAGGACACAAGCCCTTAATCAATTGCTCTAGGAAACTTCCTGCTGAGGAGAGAATTATCTAGAAAAATAGCTTTGTAGGGAACACATGCTTACTCCGCTGGGAACTTCTACTCATGCTGAGGAAAGACAAACTTCCTCGTGAGTAGAATAGGATATCAACTTTTATCAATCTATAAGGGAGTTTAGGTCAATCCACACAAGGGATGACAACCATATCATTGATAAAACACAAATGCTAGTGCCTGATATAGAGGGATACACATCTCTAAAAGATCAAAGCAAAAACTAGAACAGAAGGGATCACCTACAAATCAACCATACAACCAAATCATGGATTACTAAGACTCTACGGGGAGAAACAAGCATATATGCACAAACAAACTATCCGAGAACCGTGTTGGATGAATATCTACTAATTCTACTAGGAGAAAACAAACCAATAAGATAGATCCATCTACTGCCCTCAAAGAGAGCTTCTCATATCAGACTCCCTGGGAAGCTGATGACGTATCATTCCTTCTGCGCTCACTGGGGGAGATAACCGAAAGCTGATGAAGAGGATATAAAGATGCCAAAATATGAACATATGTCTTACACTTTGGTGATCATACTATCCTTGGGAAAGCATTGAGGACATTCCACTTATCTTTTCAGCCATTGTGTATGTTCATTTTGTTTAAACAGTTTATTTTTGAAAACTTCATTTGTTTAAAACAATGATATTCATCAATTAAAAACATGCAAACATTTGTTAAACAGAAACAAGTAAGAGTGCAAAGAATTGGATAAAGGCTCAAATTTATTTAATAGAATGGTAGTCCGCAAATGGCGAGACTCCATGGATCTTTACAAATTTGAAATTGGTGATATACATGGAAAAAGGCTACATTGAATATAATGACCGTTTCTCCACCAATTATGAATCCACTGTATTTGAAGCTTCAGTTGATGATGACTAAGCGATAATCTTTAACAGACAACAGTTGTAGAACAAAGTCTTGTCTAGATGCAGTTACTTGCCAGATCCCTAATTTTTGCCTAGATTGCCCCAGGGTGAGGTACTCAATCTAGCGGGTTATATATATATATATATATATATATATATATATATATATATATATATATATATATATATATATATATATATATTCATTTTTTATGTCTCTAACTTTTTCCTGGATCGCCCTTTCGGGTTTTCAATCCACCGAGACGCTCATTTTTGCCTAAGCCGCCCTTTCGGGTTTTCAACTTAGCAAGCTATTCTGTTTTTATTTTTTAGGCGAAGTATTTCTTGACTGCATCTGAATTCACAGGACGAGTGAAATCCTCCCCATCCATAGTTGTAAGCAACAAAGCACCGCCTGAAAAGGCTCTCTTCACAACGTATGAACCTTCGTAGTTTGAAGTCCACTTGCCCCTGGAATCGGGCACGAAAAACAAGACTTTCTTGAGCACGAGGTCACCATCTCGGAACACGCGAGGCTTGACCTTATTATCAAAGGTTTTCTTCATCCTCTGCTGATACAACTGACCATGACACACGGCAGTTAATCTATTTTCTTCACTCAAATCCAGTTGGTCATAACGACTCTGAACCCATTCAGCCTCAGTCAACTTGGCTTCCATCAAGACTCTCATTGATGGGATCTCGATCTCTATCGGGAGCCCAACCTCCATGCCATATACAAGAGAGAAAGGGGTTGCCCCTGTTGAAGTCCGGACAGATGTACGATAGCCATGCAAAGAAAATGGCAGCATCTCATGCCAATCTTTATACGTAACAACCATCTTCTGAATAATCTTCTTGATGTTCTTGTTAGCAGCTTCGACAGTCCCATTCATCTTGGGTCTATAGGGAGAAGAATTATGATGTGCAATCTTGAACTCACTACACAGCTCTTTCATCATCTTATTGTTCAAGTTATATCCATTATCGGTAATGATCTTGTCTGGCACACCATATCGGCATATGAGTTGGTTCTTGATAAACTTCAAAATCACCTGCCTGGTCACACTTGCGTACGATGCCGCTTCAACCCACTTAGTGAAGTAATCAATGGCTACGAGAATAAAATGGTGATCGTTCGACGCCTTAGGTTCAATCATGCCAATTATGTGAATTCCCCACATGGAGAAAGGCCATGGTGAGGAAATAACATTCAGAAGTGTAAGGGGAATATGAATCTTATCCGCATAAATCTGACATTTGTGGAATTTCTTCACAAACTTGTAGCAGTCAGACTCCATTATCAGCCAATAGTAGCCTGCTCTCAGCATCTTCTTAGCCATAGCATGTCCATTGGAATGAGTACCAAATGAACCCTCATGGACTTCAGTTATCAACAGGTCTGCTTCGCGTCTATCCACACATCTGAGCAGAACCATGCCAAAATTTCTCTTGTAAAGCACATCACCATTAAGGTAGAAACTGCTAGATAATATCCTCAACTGCAAACACATGAGTTGGTCTATCCAAACGCGTCACGGTAATATTGGGAACCTCATTCCAATACTTTATTAAAATCATTGAAGCAAGCGTGGCGAGAGCATCTGCCATCTGATTCTCATCTCGAGGAATATGATAGAAGTCAACCTTAGTAAAGAAAGTTGAAATCCTCCTCACATAATCTCTGTATGGGATGAGGCCCAGCGGATTCATCTCCCATTCACCCTTAATCTGATTAACAACAAGGGCCGAATCGCCATAAACATCGAGATGTTTGATCCCAAGATCAATACACTCTTCCAAACCCATAATACAAGCCTCATACTCCGCCATATTATTCATGCATTTGAAAGTTAGCCTTGATGTAAAAGGAAAATGTGTGCCTTAAGGAGTAATAATCACTACCCCAATACCATTTCCATACTGATTGACAGCGGCATCAAACACCATACCCCACTGGGAACCAGGCTCTGGCCCTTCATCGAGCGTAGGCTCATCACAATCCTTCATCTTCAAATACAGAATCTCCTCATCAGGGAAATCATACTGCACAGAGTGATAATCATCAATTGGTTGATGCGCCAAATGGTCAGCCAAGATACTACCTTTAATAGCTTTTTGAGCTCGATACTCAATATCATACTCAGATGACAACATCTGCCAACGAGCAATTCTCCCAGTTAAAGCAGGCTTCTCAAAGATATACATGATTGGATCCATTTTGGATATCAACCAAGTCGTATGATTCAACATATACTGGCGTAAACGCTTAGCGGCCCAAGCCAAAGCACAACATGTCTTCTCAAGCATTGAATACCGAGACTCACAGTCAGTGAACTTCTTACTCAAGTAGTATATTGCATATTATTTCTTTCCTGATTCATCTTGTTGACCAAGGACAAAACCCATAGAATCATCAAGCACGGTCAAGTACATAATCAATGGTCTCCCTTCAATAGGCGGAGACAGAATCAGAGGCTCAGACAGATACTCTTTAATACTGTTAATGTCCTTTTGGCAATCCTCGGTCGAATCATGACGCTGATCTTTCTGGAGGAGCTTGAATATAGGCGCACATGTGGCAGTCATGTGGGATATAAATCTCGAAATGTAATTCAAGCGGCCAAGAAAACCTCGAACTTGCTTCTCAGTTTTGGGCGCAGGCATCTCTCTTTTATTGCTTTGACCTTGGCAGGATCAACTTCAATACCTCTCTCGCTTACAATAAAGCCCAATAACTTGCCGGAACGGACTCCAAATGTACACTTGTTCGGATTCAGGCGGAGTTTGTATTTCCTCAAACGCTGGAAAAGCTTCAACAAGTTCTCTACATGTTCAACTTCCATTTTCGACTTTGCAATCATATCATCAACATACACCTCAATCTCCTTGTGCATCATATCATGAAACAAGGTAGTCATAGCACGTTGATACGTGGCTCCGACATTCTTCAAACCAAAGGGCATCACTCGATAATAGAATGTTCCTTAAGGTGTGATGAATGTTGTCTTCTCCATATCCTCGGGTGCCATTTTAATCTGATTATAACCGGAAAATTCGTCCATAAATGAAAAGACATTGAATTTAGCTGTATTGTCTACCAACATATCAATGTGTGGTAGAGGAAAATCATCTTTTGGACTAGCTTTATTCAAGTCACGGTAATCCACACACATTCGGACTTTTCCATCTTTCTTAGGCACAAACACGATATTGGCCACCCATTGAGGATATGTAGAAGTCACCAGAAACCCCGCATCAATTTGCTTCTGAACTTCTTCTTTAATCTTCACTTCCATATCAGGATGAGTTCTTCTGAGCTTTTGCTTCACAGGCACACACTCAGGCTTCAACGGCAAGAAATGTTGCACGATATCAGTATCTAGACCAGGCATGTCTTTATACGACCAGGCAAAGACGTCGACATATTCTTGTAGCAACTCAATCAACCCCTTCTTAAGAGACTCTTCAAGGAGTGCCCCAATCTTCACTTCACGAATGCAGTCTTCAGACCCCAAGTTGACTGTTTCCAGATTCTCAAGATGTGGCTGAATGATGTTCTCCTCGTGCTCAAGCATACGGGTAATCTAATTAGGGATCTATTCAATAACATCTTCTCCTGCCTCAAATACAGGGAACTCAAACTTAGGAGATGGTGTTGGATCATTATGTTCAATGCGTTTGATTAACCTGCATAATAATTTTGAGTATAAAAGAGATTCCAGAATTCAAACAAGGCAAATCATTATGCAGATGAAAAAATTGATTTTATTATCTTTTTAGGGTTTTATGGTGATCACCAATTTCATGCAAAAAGAAAAAAGGAAAATTAATTTGAGAAAATAAACATTTAACATGCAATTATTGAACGAATATCATTGTATTAATCAATTATGCCAACAATGTCTTCACTTCTCCTTTTGGCATGGGAGAAGGGTTTTTTAAACAAAATGAACATATTATGTTGACTTATGGATAACTGTTGGAACATCAACAACGACCCAATTATTGCAGATTCCTCCAGGTATGACAAAGTTGCCAAGGTCTTCCTCTTCATCATCTTCAACAATGGCAGCAGCTTCCTGATCTTCAACGGTGTGGATGAAACCTCCACTCTAGAACAACCCTAGATCATTAGAAACACCAGAAGAGTACCCTATGCCAGTCCGTGATTTATTATCTTCCAACTTGATCATTTTCCCCAAACTAGTTGTTGCACCATGCTCAATGGCCAACTTTGCATCATTATAGGAGACAAATGAAGAAAGTCCTTTCCTCGAAGGCTCATCAATAGATAAGGCTTGGAACGGAGTCCCAACCTCATCCTCAACATCAATATAGGAAAATGAAGATAAATGGATAACCAAGAGAGCCTTCTCCCCCCTATCACCACCAACATTTTGTTCTTCACGAACTTCAACTTTTGGTGTAGAGTGGATGTCACGGCGCCTGCCTCGTGAATCCATGGTCTGCCAAGCAAACAACTATAAGACGAATGAATATCCATGACCTGAAAAGTGATATGGAAATCACTAGGTCCAATCTTGATCGGGAGTTCTAATTCGTCGATCATAGTTTTGCGCGATCCATCGAAAGCTTTCACTACCACTCCACTATGCCTCATGGGAGGCCCCTGATATGAAAGTTTAGCAAGAGTAGATTTTGGAAATACATTGAGTGATGACCCTGTGTCCACCAACACATTGGACAGGGCATCGTCTTTACAGTTCATGGATATATGTAAAGCTAAATTGTGGTCTTTTCCCTCCTCGGGAAGATCATCATCACAAAAGCTCAAATTGTTGCAGGAAATTATATTTGAAACAATGCTATCAAACTGCTCAATTGTGACATCGTGATCCACGTATGCCACGTCCAACACCCTCTGCAATGCTTCACGGTGTGGCTCTGAATTCATCAACAAAGATAGGACAAATATCTTTGATAGAGTTTGAAGCAACTGATCCACAATATTATATTCACTCCTTTTGATAAGCCTCAGTATCTCATCACCATCCTCTTTTAACATGCCAGACTGGCCAACCAGGATAGGAGTATTATTGGTTTTCACAACAACAGGGTCAACACCCTTCACAATAGGAACAAACTGATTTGAAGAAGAAGTCCCCATGGGACCGGTAGAATTGACAACATCTTTCTTCACAACGTCTTCGTGGGATTTTGGCTGAGCCGAGAAAACACGACCACTACGGGTCACTCCACTAACGTCAGAAATGCTCACGACAGAGGTTAAGGGTAACAATACCTCCTTCCCATCTTATAGCATGACAACATTGTAATGGTATGAAACCGCTTTGTCTGATACATACGGGACAGGACCCGCTAGCTTAATCACAAGAGTTGGCAATACTTTCTTCTTGCTGCCATCATACTTGATAACAACAGGATCAGGCATTTTAAACACAGGGGTGATAACATCAACTTCATCCTCATTACGATTCTGAAGTATCTCGATCATCCCTTGGTCCAACATCTCTTGGATATCCTTTCTCACTTGACGCATCCTCTTTCATTGATAATGCACACCTGGCACCTATCATGATCATGCTCATAATGGTTGTGTTCACACAACAGCTTATGCATCTCGACTAAGGATTGCCTTATGTCATTCACATAAAGGACTTTGTACTTGCCAGGGCACCCCTGAACCATATTGACAGCTGCTTTCCCATGCTCGTGCAATGGGTTCTTCTTCACATTTGGGCCTACGTCCTCAAAGAACAGTATCCCACTCCTCACAAGGTCTTGCACCTTGGTCTTCAATGGAAAGTAATTCTCCACATCATGTCCGGGTGCACCGGAATGATATACACAGTGAAGTTCGGGTTTGTACCACCACTGAGGATTGGCTGGCACAGCAGGAGGATCACGAGGAGTTATCAGCTTCCTATCAATCAAGGAAGGATAAAGCTCAGCATATGTCATCGGAATCGGGTCAAAAGTCACCCTCTTCCTCTCGTAGTTGCTGGTGTTGATGTTGTTATTGTTGCGAGGCTGATAAGCCTGTTGTTGATGATGATGTTGTTGTTGTGGTTGTTGTTGAACTTCTCTGAAAGCAGGTGCTATATGAGCCACCTGGTGCTGGTTAACAGTTGGACGGACTTCTCTCCTCTTCACAGAGGGCCTTCTTTTAACATGGGAAGAAACAACATGAGTCTCCCCGTCTTTCTTCCTAGCAAATCCTCCATATTTCTTTGCTTAGGAACCATCATCACGAGATAAACGTCCTTCACGGACCCCTTCTTCTAGCCTCATCCCCATATTCACCATTTCGGTGAAGTCCGAGGGAGCACTAACAATCATTCGCTCGTAGTAGAAAGAGCTCAAAGTCTTTAGGAAGATCTTTGTCATCTCATTCTCCTCCAAGGGCGACACTATCTGAGCTGCCAATTCTCGCCACCTCTGGGCGTATTCCTTGAAGGTCTCCTTGTCTTTCTGGGAAATCGCCCTCAACTGATCCCTGTCTGGAGCCATATCCACATTATATTTATACTTCTTTACAAAGGCCTCACATAGATCGTTGAAAGTGCGGATGCTTGCACTCTCCAGCCCCATATACCACCGGAGCGCATCACCTGTCAGGCTATCCTGAAAGTAGTGAATCAGCAGTTGATCAATGTCTGTTTGGGTTGACATCTTGCAAGCATACATCATAAGATGGATGAGTGGACATGTGTTTCCCTTGTACTTCTCAAAGTCAGGCACTTTGAATTTAACAGGAATTGTAGCGGGGTATTCGTTACCATTAGAGATATTGACTAAATCCAAGGTAAATCATACAAGTCGAGTCGCCACCGCACTTCTATTTATCCAAAGGAATGGTTAGAAAGCGAACAAAAACCTAAAAGTTTTAACAAAAACTAATAAAAGAGAACAGAGATCTGGGTAAGGGGGGTTGGTTATGCAATGGGAAGGTGTTAGGCACCTAAAACATCCTAGGTACTCCTAGGGAGCCCTTTCCATACTTGTTGCAAGGTTGTTGTTTTGTGAAAATTTATTTGTGCAAACATGATTGAAGTGATGAGAAGAGAATGTACAAGTTTATTTACATTTTATGTTTGGATGGATGAACCCATTGCCTACGTACCCTCTTATAAAATGATTAGGATCAAAACCTCGTAGTTCGGGGTAAAAATCACAAAATGAGTTGGTGAATTGATTGGTCCAAAAGCCTTGAGGTCTTTTGTTATCCAAGGGAGAAAACTCAACCTAAAACCACAAATCCACCATGTGAGGATAGCTTCAACATGCTAGTGAGGGGTTAACCCTATAATAAGCATGGAAGACTCATTGTCCATCACTAAGGATATAGGTGAGTATTACATCTACCACAAGGATAACTCAAACCTAATAGCTAAAGGTTATGGAAAATTTGATTAAGAAAGTGGCCATTGAAACCAAAAAAAAGTCATTTGAATGGGTTATATTTACTAATTAGAAGTATATACAAAATGGTCAAAGTTGACTTAAAGATTCAATTCAAAATAAGTGTTATGAAAAGAAGGTTTGAAAATCAAAAACATAAGGCTTAGGTTTCTAATGTTTGAAAACAATGGTCAAATGTTTGCACAAAAAGTTTTGGCTTGGGTTAGAGTGGAGAGAAGAAGAAGAATGGCTAAGTCCTAATTAAAGAAAAAAGATGAGGGATGAAGAATCAAAACCACAATGGTGTCCCTCTCTTGAGATCATATAGATGATCTAAGTAGCTCCCATCCTTAATGTATCTTGTGTTTTTCACTTTGGATGAACATGGCAATGGTCCTCCAATGAAGCTCAAGTGGGAATTCCCTAGCACAAAAGCACACACATCAAAAGTTTCATGAAGTAAACCAAGGATGGACAAGAATGAGTTTAGATATTTGGTCCATATTCATCATTAAGGTCCTTTTTACTCCAATTTTGCATAGGGAATGTCCTAAGATCTAAGTCCATTTCTCCATTCTTTGCATAGGGTGTGTCCTAGAATCTAAGTCCACTTCTTTGCATTTGGTTCTCAACAATCAAAACAAAAACACAAGCACAATAGTATATACATAATTATGTGCTCAAGTGAGCAAAAGGCAAATGGCATTAACATAAACATGTGCTCAAGTGAGCAAAGAGAAAAACAAATGGATAATATGTGCAAGAATAGTAAATTGCATTAAAAATAAAGAGCAAAAAGTAAATGTTAGTTGTTAATGGTTAATGTTAGTAGTTAGTGTGCCATAAGGCAAATTTAGCGCTATGTTAAGCAATCGTAATTGGACTTATGTAGAAGTCACAACTATCTGAGGCCGGTCAATAATAATGTAGGCAACAACACAAGTTAGAAGTCTTGATTAGTGAACCAAGTTCCAACAACTTGCCATGCCAAGAAGAAAAAAAAAAGAGTTGATCTTGTATTGGTTTAAGTCCTTTGCATGATTTAGAAAACAACCTATCCTTAATGCAAAGTCATTCACTTGATCAAATGATCAAGATGAATTAGATTTGAATCAAGGAAGATTAAGTCTTCCTAATCAATGCTAACTTATCAATCTTCAACTCATTGATCAAAAAGAAAGAAGAAGAAGAAGGAAGAAGGAGATGAAGAATGGATAAGGAAATGGAAAGATCAAAATGCATAAGATGGAATAAGATGTACCAATCCATATGTATTGACCAATTGACATTGAAAGTCAAAGTCAAACAATAAGAAATCAGGAATGAGATGGAGATTGGAGATCAAATAATGAGCATAATATTTTTGGCATTTTTAATATTAAAATAAACTTGAATTAAAAATAAAAGAAAGGTTAAACTTCAAAATTACTTCAAATCAACCTTGAAAGGTCCAAGTAATTTATCCCAAGTTCAACAAGGTCAAACAAAGTTTGACAAAAAATTTCAGCATTTTTAAAAGTCAGAAACTATTTTTAATCAATTAAAAAAGAATAAAAATAACCTAATTGAACTAAAATCTCAAATAAATCTCAAATCAATTAAAAAATTGATGAGAATATTTTTCATAGATTCATCATCATTCAAATAGGTTAGGAAAATATTTTTGTATTTTTTGAATATCAAAAACTCTTTAAAATGAATTAAAAATAACCAGAAAAGAGAAAATTCATAAAAAATATCAAATGACAACATAAAAAATATTAAAAATCAGAAATAGAAACTAGAAATTATTTGGAGACTAATGCAATTGGTCCCATAATTTTTGGATTAAAAATAAAGAAGATATTGATTTTTGAAATAAAAGGGGATTAAAAGAAATAAAGAAAATAGAAATCAAAAATTAAAAAAAGGAAAAAAGGAGAGACGTTGGATGGTGGCTCATTAATTGAGCTGGCATATCACACGGCCTCTGAGCGCGCTTCCACCAAGGTCCTTAGTCAACTGAAACGCAGGGTGCATTATTGGAAGTCATAACAATGTGTGGACGAGATTAGATCTGGAAACTGAGATGGACGGCTCAGATCCAATCTGGAGACCAAACGGTGGCCAGCGCCACCCTCTTCTCTGGCCAACCTCCGGTCACTTCAAAAATTTGCAGAACAAAAAATGGAAACCAAAATGAACGATCTAGGCATCAATCGAAAGAGGAAGTGATGTACATCACTCCTATACCATTCACTTACACTCTATATTTCTATTAAGGGAGAAATCAGAGATGGAAGCTCGATGGTGTTCATCATGAACTTCATGTTTTTACAAAATTGAAAGCACAAATCAGATGCCTCTATTGAGAGGACTTCAACCACACCAAGGAACTCAAGAAATAGGCAAGGATCAAAGAGTTTCGAAGAGAAAAAGTTATGATATCCACCTTTGAAATGCAGGTATGGAGAGCACGATCCTTCACAACCAAAGCTTGCAGTGAGATCTAGTGATGAAGAGGAAGCAAGGCTGAGGATTTATAGGTCTGAAAATCAACCAAGGTAGTTGAAATTCAGATCTTAATTTTTTAGAAGAAAATAGAAATTCCTTTAGTGATGGCTGGGTTTTGATTTCTGCAGCATTTCAGATTGAATCAGGGGTGAATTTTGAATGGGATAGAGCTTCTATTTATAGAGGAAATGGTAAGGAGAAGGTGATAAAAGCCGTGTGCATGAGATTGGACAATCCTTGCATGGGCTTGCATGATCATGCACAAGGCCCAAAATCAATGCCAAATGCAAGCTGAGCTCAGTCTGGAATGAAATGGACGTGTAATTTGCTTTGAATTTGCTTGTGCATGAAGTTTCAACATGAATTCCACAATTGTGACTAAAACTTCATCTCTTCGAAAATACCACTTGAAAAAATGCAACATGGGCATGTGAGTAATGGTTGGAAAGGTCTTTGTATAAGGAACAAGTGTTATGTTGGACAAAAACTCATTTGAAATGTGGAAATTTGTGAAAACAGGCCATGAAGTTTAATGCTCAAAATATGCTTTTGAGAAATTTGTCAAAATGAACCATCTTCAAGCCCTTCTGTCTTGATGATGCAAGCCCCAAATGGAAAAACCTCCAACATCAATGTTGTAGATATTTTCAAGACAATCAATTTGGAATTAAAGTTTTCATCATTTGGATTTTTGATGAAGACGTTATTGGCATTTGAAGTTGGACTTTTTTGCCTTTCAATGCATTTGGCCCAAAGGGACCTGTAATGTCTTGCATTATCACATGTATTTCCTTTGAGATTTTGAAATTTTGTTCAACATGACATTTGAAGTAGACATCTTAAGCTTTCCAATGAATTTGATCTCACCTCAAAATCATAAACAATGAATGAGTTATGTCCTTGGGAAGTTGACCCAAAATTAGGGTTTCAGTCAAAATGACCTATAATGTATTGGAATGGGAGATGGCCTTCCAAGCTTCAAATCAATTTTTGATGAACATGAAAGTTGTTCATATTGTCCTTAATAAATTTTTGTCTTTTAGAACCATCTCCATTTGACCAACACATAAAACGTTAGGTCTCAGTGCATTTCAAAATAGTCAGATGAATTGACTGATCAGCTTCTCAAGGCCATGACTCATATCTTGATGAATTGATGATTGAGGATACTCAAATAAGTTAAAATATGCATGAAATGATGAATTAAAGGACTTCCCTTGATTGCATTTGATCATGGGCTGAGGTTGCTTCAAGAGCAAGGCATTGTGGTGCACAGATGATTTAGGGTTTCTTTGGGGCACAAACCTCAAACCCTTTCACTTGCTTTGATCAAAATGATGAATTGAGATGCTAAGGAGGCATACTTGATGGATGAGAGCTTTGGGAACCATTACCATGCTTGCTATCATCTCCTCTTGGCCTTATCATTGTACAAAAGATCTCCTAGAAGCTTTGGACCTTGTGATTGCTCAAGCTACAAACAAAAGATGTTAGTGACATATTTTTGTGCTTTTGGTTAGTAAACAAAATAAGAAAAGCAATGATATATAATTCAAGCATGCTTGGTGATCTCAAACCACTCACAAGAAGTCCCACCCAAGGACAAAGGGAACCAAGATGCTAATGATCCTTGAGACAATGCAAATGCAATGTTATGATGCCATGAGGAATCTTAGGGACAAAATTGGGGTCTTACAGATGCCCCTATTTAAGATCATTCTAGCCGGAGAAGTGAAGGTTAAAATCTTTATCTCGACGGGGTAGAATGGGCTTAAATAATAACAAAGAGATGAATTTTGGTCCCTAAGAGACCTCACGATGCAGATGTATGCATGCAAAAGTTGTAAAACTTTGTGGGGATATGCGCCCACAAAAGAAAAAGAAATCCGGAGAAACTACAAATCCAAAGGAGTAATACACTCACTAGGGAGACAGAGACTCTGGGGGGAGTAAAGGGAAAAATGCGTGAGCAGGTCACGACTTGAGACTTGCTGAGAGACACGGAGAGAATCCATGAAATAAATCAATGGAAGGACTTGAGTTGAATCGAAGATGCATGTATTGGGGAATATGCCAATACAGCCAAATTATCCGCAACGGATACTTCGGATAAAAATCCGGACTCAGGTGGGGATGTCCACTAAGGACTCAGCTGAGGAAGATCCCAACAGAAACCTCCTGGGGAAACAACGAGGTGAGGTATTACCGGTTACTAGGTAATAAGCTCAAAGAGACGTGTGATCTGAACACCGGTATAAGGGTGAGAGAACAACATACCCCGGAAGAATGAATATCTGGCACCGGTATAAGGGTGAGAGATATCAATAAACCAAATCATCTGAGGAAGACCTAGAAAGGTACATCTCAACTGAGGAAAATCTGACTCCACAGGGGACAAAAAGTAATAATAGGGAGCAGAAGGAAGGAACACCAGGGATGCCAGTTACTGGCCATATAATAGGTGACCAACCAAAGCGTGAATTGGGGAATATTCCCAAAACACTCATCATCTAAAAAGAGGGCAAAAAAGCAAACTCGATTATGGGATGGACGTTCGATTCCACAAAGGGATACGAATCTTACTCAACTGGGGAAGAACAAAAGGCTTCGACCGAAGAGTGCATGAGACATATTATCTATTACCGTCAGAACGTAGATAATATACTCGCATGGAAGATTATCCACAACCGGTTACTGGGTTAATAAAGGATAAATCGACCGAGAGAGAAAGGCATCGGGATACCGAAACTAGGTATATAATGATGACCAATCAAGGGGAGCAACAAACATTACCGACAACCGATAAATGAAAGATGACTTGCTGGGGATAAACTGCCTAATCAGAGCAATTATCCAAAAAAGGGAATATCAACACCGAATATTGGATAATGACAACCGTCAAGGAGGGGATTACATCTACCAGATACTAGGTAGAAAACCACGGAAGAGTAACTGTCATCGATTAGGATGAACAAAAAGGTTAACTCTGCAAAGGGGAGAAAATAAGGCTTACAACTACCGGTATGAGGGTAGAAAACCACAGATTCTGCCGAAGGATAAGATGAATAATTACTAATTACTGAGCAATCATTCATTTATACCATGGGGAAACACAGGAAACAGCCACAAGAAGGCCAATTTAGGATCAAACCAAAGAGGCAAACTGAATCAAGACTCGTCCTAGTGAGGATATAACTCAATAGGGGAACCCATCCCAATATATGTGTTGGGAGGAGACAAAAACAACCGTCGTCCACGAGGATATAACTCAGTGAGGAATGCGGAAGGAAAGATAAATACTTTCTGCTTAACGGGCTGACTCTATATTGAGGGATCAGACGCCGACATCTGCTTTGGGAATGTACTACCAACTAGCAGAGAATAACAAACAAAGATATATGGCAAAGAATGCAATATGAATATCCGAATGTTTGAAAATTATATGCACACAAGCGTGGTTTATGTATGATGAATGCTGACAAACAGACATTTCTAACACAAACATCTCCAGGGAATAAGCACTCAACAACCGGTACTACATCTCAAGAGAGAAAGCTAGACTCCATGGAGAGTATCCAATCTGCCGGGGATCAGAGATACCAAGAAGCAAAGACCTCTGCAGGGGATGAATCATCATTCAATCCTGCTGGGGACAGGAGTTTATTACACAAATAAAATCTGTTGCGTAAGCAACTCCAATGGGGAATCTATCTGAGGGATAAAGGGATTCTGGGGATCAACCACCAAGTACCGTACCCACCAAGGAAATCACATCTGCTGAGGAGGAAAGATCGCTACTCTGTTGAAGGGAAGAGTGGTGAATATCCCAACAAGCATTCCATTCAGTAGGATAAACCACAAAAGGCTCCGGAGGAAGAAGATACAGTCATGCCAGGAAAATGAACAAATGTCTTACCCTGTTGGAGATCATACCATCGTTGGGAAAGCACTGAGGATCTCCTAAGTATCTTTTCGTCGTAGTGAATGTTCACTTTGTTTAAAAACAGGTTATGAAAAATTTGTTTCTTCAAAACAATGATATTTTTTCAATTAAAACATGCAAAACATTTGTCGAATAGAAATAAATAAGAGTGCAAATACTTGGATAATAGGCTCAAATTTATTTGATGGAATGGTAGTCTGCAAATGGCAAGACTCCATAGATCTTTACAAATTTGAAATTGGTTATATATATTGGAAAAGGGCTACATTTAACATAATGACCATCTCTCCACCAATTTTGAATTCGATGTATTCAAAGCTTCGGTTGACGACGAATGGGCGAGTATCTCTGACGGATGACAGTTGTAGAACAAAGTCTTATCAGGATGCAGTTACTTGCCAAATCCCTAATTTTTGCCTAGATTGCCCCAGGATGAGGTACTCAATCTAGCGGGATACTTATATTCATTTTTTATGTCTCTAACTTTTGCCTGGACCGCCCTTTCGGGTTTTCAATCCACCGAGACGCTCGTTTTTGCCTAAGCCGCCCTTTCGGGTTTTCAACTTAGCGAGCTATTCTGTTTTTATTTTTACGCGAAGTATTTCTTGACTGCATCTGAATTCACAGGACGAGTGAAATCCTCCCCATCCATAGTTATAAGTATCAAAGCACCACCTGAAAAGACTCTCTTAACAACATATGGGCCTTCATAGTTTGGAGTCCACTTGCCCCTGGAATCGGGCGGGAAAGACAAGACTTTCTTGAGCACAAGGTCACCTTCTCGGAACACACGAGGCTTGACCTTCTTATCAAAGGCTTTCTTCATTCTTTGTTGATATAACTGACCATGGCACATAACCGTCAATCTCTTCTCTTCTATCAAGTTCAGCTGGTCATAATGACTCTGAACCCATTCAGCATCAGTCGACTTGGCCTCCATCAAGACTCTCATTGATGGGATCTCCACCTCTATTGGGAGTACCGCCTCCATTCCATAAACAAGAGAGAAAGGGGTAGCCCCTGTTGAAGTGCGGACAGATGTACGATATCCATGCAAAGCAAATGGCAGCATCTCATGCCAATCTTTATACATGACAACCATCTTCTGGATAATCTTCTTGATATTATTATTAGCAGCTTCAACAACCCCATTCGTCTTGGGTCTATAAGGAGAAGAATTATGATGCGCGATCTTGAACTCACTACACAGCTCTTTCATCATTTTGTTGTTCAAGTTAGATCCATTATCAGTAATGATCTTATCTGGCACACCATAACGGCATATGAGTTGATTCTTGATAAACTTCACGACCACCTTCCTGGTCACATTTGCATATGAAGCCGCTTCAACCCACTTGGTGAAGTAATCAATTGCTACGAGAATAAATCTGTGTCCGTTGGACGCTTTCGGTTCTATCATGCCAATCATGTCAATTCCCCACATGGAGAAAGGTCAAGGTGATGAGATCACATTCAGAAGTGTAGGGGGAATATGAATTTTATCCGCATAAATCTGACACTTATGGCATTTCTTCACATACTTGCAGTAGTCAGACTCCATTGTCAACCAATAGTAGCCTGCTCTCAACATCTTTCTAGCCATGGCATGTCCATTGGAATGAGTACCAAATGAACCCTCATGGACCTCAGTCATTAACAGGTCTGCTTCGTGTCTATCCACGCATCTGAGCAGAACCATGTCAAAATTTCTTTTGTAAATTATATCACCGTTGAGGTAGAAACTGCCGGACAATCTCCTCAAACTCTTCCTATCTTTCACAGATGCCTCGGGCGGGTAAACCTGGTTCTGAAGGAAACACTTGATGTCGTAATACCATGGCTTATCATCTTTCACCTCTTCTACCGCAAACACATGAGCTGGTCTGTCCAAGCGCATCACAGTGATATTAGGGACTTCATTCCAAAGTCTGACTACCATCATTGAAGCAAGTGTAGCAAGGGCGTCTGCCATCCGATTCTCGTCTCGAGGAATATGATGGAAGTCAACCTCAGTAAAGAATGTTGAAATTCTCCTCGCATAATCTCTATATGGAATGAGACCAGGCTGATTCGTTTCCCATTCACCCTTAATCTGATTAACGACTAGGGCTGAATCACCATAAACATCAAGATGCTTGATCCTTAGATCAATGCATTCCTCCAATCCCATAATACAAGCTTCATACTCAGCCATATTATTCGTGCATCTGAAAGTTAGCCTTGTTTTAAAAGGAATATGTGTGCCCTGAGGGGTAATAATCATTGCCCCAATACCATTTCCATACTGGTTTACAACGCCATCAAATACCATACTCCATTTGGAACCAGGCTCTGGCCCTTCATCGAGTGTAGGCTCATCACAATCTTTCATTTTCAAATACAGAATTTCCTGATCTGGGAAGTCATACTGAACTGACTGATAATCCTCGATCGCCTGATGTGCCAGGTGGTCAGCCAAGATACTACCTTTAATAGCCTTCTAAGCTCGATACTCGATGTCATACTCAGATAACAACATTTGCCAACGGGCATTCCTCCCTGTTAAAGCAGGCTTCTCGAAGATGTACTTGATTGGGTCCATTCTGGATATCAACCAAGTCGTATGATTTATCATATACTGGCGTAAGCGTTTAGCAGCCCAAGCCAAAGCACATCATGTCTTCTCAAGCATTGAATATCGAGACTCACAATTAGTGAACTTCTTGCTCAGGTAGTAAATAACATACTCTTTATTTCCCGATTCATCTTGCTGACCCAAGACACAACCCATTGAATCTTCAAGAACAGTCAGATACATAATCAATGGTCTTCCTTCCACAGGCGGAGACAGGATTGGAGGTTCGGACAAATACTCTTTAATTCTATCGAAAGCTTTCTGGCAATCCTCGGTCCAATCATGAGACTGATCTTTATGGAGGAGCTTGAATATTGGCGCACATGTGGCAGTCATGTGGGAGATGAATATGGAAATATAATTCAAGCGGCCAAGAAAACCTCGGACTTGCTTCTCAGTTTTGGGCGCAGGCATCTCTCGTATTGCTTTGACCTTTGCAGGATCAACCTCAATACCTCTTTCACTGACAATAAAACCCAATAACTTGCCGGAACGGGCTCCAAATGTACACTTGTTGGGATTCAGACGACGCTTATATTTCCTCAAACGCTGAAAAAGCTTCAACAAGTGCTCTACATGTTCAACTTCTATTCTTGACTTAGCGATCATATCATCGACATATACCTCGATCTCTTTATGCATCATATCTTGAAACAAGGTGGTCATAGCTCGTTGATACGTGGCTCCGGCGTTCTTCAAACCGAAGGGCATCACTCGATAACAGAATGTTCCCCAAGGTGTGGTGAATGTTGTCTTTTCCATATCCTCGGGTTCCATCTTGATCTGGTTATATCCGGAAAATTCGTCCATAAATGAGAAGACATTGAATTTAGTTGTATTATCTACCAACATATCAATATGCAGTAGAGGGAAATCATCTTTCGGACTAGCTTTATTCAAGTCTCTATAGTCCACACACATTCGTACTTTTCCATCTTTCTTAGGCACGGGAACAATATTGGCCACCCATTGAGGATATGTAGAAGTCACCAGAAACCCCACATTAATTTGCTTCTGAACTTCCTCTTTGATCTTCACTGCCATATCAGGATGAGTTCTTCTGAGCTTCAGCTTCACAGGCACGCACTCAGGCTTCAAGGGTAAGAAATGTTGCACAATATCGGTATCTAGACCGGGCATGTCTTCATATGACCAGGAGAAGACGTCGACATATTCTCGTAGCAATTCAATCAACCCCTTCTTAACAGATTCTTCAAGGAGTGCCCCAATCTTCATTTCTCGCACACAATCTTCAAACCCCAAGTTGACTGTTTCCAGATTCTCAAGATGCGACTGAATGATCTTCTCTTCATGCTCCAGTAGATGGTTAATCTTGTCAGGAATCTCTTTAACATCATCTTGTTCCGTTTCAAATACAGGGAATTCAAAGTTGGGAGATGGTGTTGGGTCATTATGTTCAATGGGTTTGATCAACCTGCATAATGATTTTGGATATGAAAAGCTTTAGAATTCAAACAAGGCAAATCATTATGCAGATGAAAAGATTGATTTTATTTTATTTTATCTTTTAGGTTTTATGTGATCACCAATTTCATGGAAAAAGCGAAAAGGGAAAAATAATTGGAAAAACAAACATTTAGCATGAATTTATTGAATGAAAATATCATTGTATTTATGCGCCAACAATGTCATCACTCCTCCTTTTGGCATGGGAGGAGGGTTTTCAAACACAATGAACATTACTTCGACTTATGGATGACTGTTGGAATATCCACAGCGACCCAATTATTGCAGATTCCCCCAGGGATGACGAAGTTGCCAGAATCCTCTTCGTCCTCTTCCGGAATGGCAACAGCCTCCTCATCTTGACTGGTGTGGATGAAACCTCCACTCTTGAACAACCCTTGCATGTTAAAAACCCCAGACGAATAACCTATGCCAGCCCGAGACTTGTTGTCTTCTAGCTCAATCATCTTCCCTAAACCAGCAGTTGCACCACACTCAATGGCCAACTTTGCATCTTTATAGGAAGCAAATGAAGGAGTTCTCTTCTCCATAGGCTCATCAATAGATAAAGCTTGGAAAGGAGTTCCAACTTCATCCTTAACATCTATGTATGAGAAGGAAGACAAATGGCTAACCAGGAGAGCCTTTTCTCCCCCTACCACCACCAACTTCTTATTCTTCACAAACTTCAGTTTCTGGTGTAGGGTGGATGTCACGGCGCCCGCCTCGTGAATCCATGGTCTGCCTAAGAGACAGCTATACGACGGGTGAATGTCCATAACCTGGAAGGTAATTTGGAAATCACTTGGTCCGATTTTGACTGGGAGATCAACTTCCCCAATCACAGTTTTACGAGACCCATCGAAAGCCTTCACAACTACTCCACTCTGCCTCATGGGAGGCCCTTGACATGACAGTTTCGAAAGAGTGGTTTTTGGCAATACGTTTAGTGATGACCCAATGTCCACCAGTACATTGGACATGGCGTCGCCTTTGCAACCCATAGATATATGTAATGCCAAGTTGTGGTCTCTTCCCTCCTAGGGGAGATCTGAGTCACAGAAGCTCAAGTTGTTACAAGCCGTAATGTTTGCAACAATGCTATCGAATTGTTCTATCGTGACATCATGATCTACATATGCCACATCCAAAACCTTCTGCAGAGCCTCTCGGTGTGGTTCTGAATTCAGAAGCAATGATAACACGGATATTTTGGATGGCGTTTGTGGAAGCTGGTCTACAACATTGTACTCGCTTCTCTTGATGAGCTTCAACATCTCATCACAATCTTCTTTCACATTGCCGCTTGGGCCAACAGAAGCAGGAGTTTTCAATGTAGAGGAGGGCTTAACAATAAGTGTCGGATTCGGAGTGCTCACTGCATTCCCAATCAGGCGTTCAACACGAGTATCAGCATTAGCTTGGGTCAAACCACTAACATCCGTAATGTTAACAACAGAGGAAGATGGCAAGGACACTTCTTTCCCATTTTCTACTGTGACAACATTGTAGCGATAGGGAACCGCTTTCTCAGAAGAGTATGGTATTGGGCCAGCTGGCTTGATGGTTAATGTAGGAGAAACCTTTTGCTTGCTACCATCATACTTGATGATAATAGGTTCGGGTATCCGGAATACTGGAGAAATTACGTTGACCTCGTCAGCATCTTCGTCAACATTTCTGTTTTGAAGGATCTCAATAACTCCTTCATCCAGCATTTCCTGAACATCTTTACGCACCTGGTGACAACCCCTTTGATTGACAGAACAAACTCGGCATCTATCGTGGTCATGCTCATAATGACTATAATCACACAGCAAACTATGCATCTCGACCAGTGATTGTCGAATATGACTGACATATTTGACTTTGTACTTGCCAGGGCAACCCTAGACCATGTTGACAAATTTCCCATGCTCGGGCAATGGGTTCTTCTTCACATTAGGACCTACGTCCTCGAAACACAGAATGCCACACCTTACAAGGTCTTGAACCTTGGTCTTCAAAGGGTAACAATTCTCCACGCCGTGGCCGGGAGCACCAGAATGGTAAACACAGTGTAATTCGGGCTTATACCACCACTGGGGGTTAGCAGGTATAGCCGGTGGGTCTCGCGGAGTAATCAACTTCCTCTCTATCAAAGAGGGATATAATTCTGCATATGTCATTGCAATAGGATCGAAGGTGACCCTTTTCCTCTTGTAACTCGTGCTGGTTTGATTACTATTTCGAGGCTGGTAGGCCTACTGTTGCGAACGGTTTTGTTGATGTTGATATTGCGGATGTGGTTGCTGATTGTTGTGATGTTGCTGGTACTGCTGATTATCTCTGAAGACAAGTGCTATATGAGCCACCTGGTGCTGGTTACCGGCGGGACGCACGGTCTTCCTCCTCACAGAGGGTCTTCTTGGTTTCTCATGGGATGTCACAGCATGTGCCTCTCCATCTTTCTTCTTTGCAAATGACCCATAACGTTTGGCAGAAGAGCCCTCTTCTCTGGTCAGACGTCCTTCTCTAACCCCTTCTTCTAGACGCATCCCGATATTCACCATCTCGGTGAAGTCGGAAGGAGTGCTAGCAATCATCCGCTCATAATAAAAAGAACTTAAGGTCTTCAAAAAGATCTTAGTCATCTCTTTCTCTTCTAGCGGAGGCACGATCTGTGCTGCTAACTCTCGCCACCTTTGGGCGTAGTCTTTGAACGTTTCCTTGTCCTTCTGTGACATGGTCCTCAATTGATCCCTATCGGGAGCCATATCCACATTGTACTTGTACTGCTTGATGAAGGCCTCGCCAAGATCGTTGAAGGATCGAATGTCCGCACTGTCTAAACCCATGTACCAACGCAGAGCGGCGCCAGACATACTGTCTTGAAAGTAGTGGATGAGCAATTGGTCGTTGTCGGTCTGAGTCGACATATTCCTGACATACATGACCAGATGGCTGAGAGGGCAGGTATTTCCCTTGTATTTTTCAAAGTCAGGGACCTTGAATTTCACAGGGATCTTCACATTAGGGACCAAGCAGAGTTCGACAACAGACTTGCCGAAAAGATCCTTTCCTCTGAGAGTTTTCAATTCCTTGCGAAGCTCAAGAAATTGATCATTCATAGCGTCCATCTTCTCATAGACATTTGGACCCTCAGACGGCTCAGAATGGTAGATGGTGTCATCTACTCTAGGCAAAGTATGCACGACAGGAGGAGGAACAGCAAGAACCGGGCTAGATGCCGGCATAGAAGCAAAGGTGGGAGCAGGTCCCTCGGGCATGAAATTGGGAGGCATCCCCCACGGGAGTCTGGCTGGCATGGACGCTGGAGCAAAGTGTGCAATGACTGCAGGCACAGTTGAGGATACAATCTCAGAGATGACTGTCCTCTGGGGAGGAGTTGAAGGTGTCGGAGAAGACTGGCTTTGAGCAGCCAAGAATGATTCCATCAAGGCACTTAATCTGGCCACTTCCTCTTTCAGCTCGCGGTTTTCTTGTTCCAGATGATCCATCAGTCTTGAAATGTTGGCTCTGGTGAAGTACCGGTGAGTCAGCTTGTCTTCGAAATAAATGAAGAACACAGAGTTAGACCACAAGACAAGGAGCCGGGAACAAAACCTGCTTATGGACATGATGCATGCAATGCTCGTGCATATGATTTTTCTTTTATTTTCAAAGGAACTTTAGGGTTCTATTTGCAAATTTTGGAAATATTAAACATTTATCACATATGGAAATATCTCATCAAATAATATCAGGGAAAAGAAGTACAACATTGTCAATCATATACAAGAGAAAAGGAAACTAATCATCCTATGGATCCCTAGAAACAATCATCCAAAGCTCGGGAACCGGAAGATAGGATGCACGAAGCCTCTTCACCTCCCTCTTGTAGGCTGCCTCCATATCTGCTTTCTCCTTGGCGAGTCGGTCGTACTTCCTCTTCCAAAACTTGGAAGACTGAGGAAGTAGAGAAGTCCATGCATCATCAGGATCATCAATAACCTGATGCTCGAGAAACTCTATCAAAGCATCCTTCTCCTTAATCTGCTGAAGTAACTCTTCTCATTCACGGATCCAGGCATGTGAACGGTCTTTGTCTCTCAACTCCTCAACTCCTTGGTCAAGGAGGGTTGAAGGCCCAGCCATAACCAAAGGTGTAGGTCTCGGATACTCGTAAGGCATGATATACTTAGACGCTCTCTTCCTAACCCAAGCAGTGTAAGGTTCCATAGCAACACAATTCTTAGGACCCAACTCTTTCCTTCCTTTCCTATGAATCTTGCGCCAAGCGCGGACCATTCTTCCCTTCAAGCCTTGGGGATCTTTACCCTCCTGGAAGAACATACCCTCTAATAAAATGTTATTGGGTTTATCCTTTAGGTGGAACCCAAGCTGACGACGTGCCAAAACAGGGTTGTAGTTAATCCCACCACATGTACTAAGAAGAGGTACATTGGAGAATTCACCACAAGAGTCGATAATCGGTATACCATCATACACACGTTTATACCAAGAGATATCATCATTAGTGAGAGACATAAGTCTCGTGGACCACCGTAGACATCCTTTGTTCTCCTTGAAAGCGACCGTCTGAGGTAAGTGAGAAATAAACCACTTATACAACAGAGGCAAACAACACACAATGGCACCACCACCCTTTGCATTCCTCATATGCAAAGAGAAATAGGCATCTCCCAACAAAGTCGGAACGGGATTAAGAGTAGAGAAGATCCTAATAGCATTCACATCCACAAACTTGTCGATGTTGGGAAACAATACCAACCCATAGATGAGAAGTACAAATAGGGCCTCAAAGGCATCCTCACTCATGGCCTTCCCATACATAGTAGCTTGAGCGATGAGGAGCTCAGAAGGGAGACCTTGAATTCCACCTTTGGCAGTCATATGAGCACCAACCAGAGATTCATCTATGTGTAACATGTCTGCTATCTCTTGAGAAGTAGGAATACTCTCTAAGCCACTGAACGTCAACTAGTCTAGAATAGGTATACCCACAAGGTAGGCATACTCCTCAAGTGTAGGCAAAAGCTGGAAATCCGGAAACGTGAAGCAACGGTACAGAGGGTCATAAAACTGCACCAATACACTCATCAACCTTCGTCCACCTGAGTAGTCAGAAGAGGAAGAAACTTCCCAAAACGAGCCTTGAAACCCAAGGGATCTAATACATAGGATCTCAAATTCCTTAGCTCTTTCAAGTCTGGTTGTCTGAAACTGTACTTCTTTGTATTCCTTTTTTGTCTTTCCATGTCTGAAAATTTGCAAATAGACCCCTTAAGTTCCTTGAAAATTTCTTTATTATTGATGATATGGATGCAAATGGGTGCATGAATGCATGAATGCAACAATCACACTCAAGGATCAAGCAAAGCACACCAAACAAAGGTCATGGGATGGATCATATTATCCTTAATATCAATCATCCATTTTGGTGGATTATGGTTTACACCTTATCAACACCCAAGTTCCATTGATATTAAGATACATGAACGAATCAACCATGAATCAAGGGTTTGTTGCAAGTCACGAGCATGGAGTCTTAGTTAAGAACCACCCAAAGGGAGTGTACTAGGGTTTAAACCTGCCAAACATGTTCTACAAGAGGTTCCCATAGTCATCATCCCATCTTTCGGATATTATCTATTAAACGACTACTCGTATTCCATAAATATTCTCAAGAGAGACTCTTATGAGTGTAGTATCATGTAACAATCGTATCAAATCTTACACTTGAACGACTTCCGCACTACATCCTAAGAATAGGCCAAGATGGGCTTGGTAAACTAAAGTCCTTGGCTTCTAAGGTCTATATTGGAAAGAGTAATGTCTAACCACAACTTACTTGTGTGACATTATTGATCCCAACATGACCTCCACCAAGTGAATGGGCTTGCAAGTCAACTTGCTAAGGAATAACTCCACACAAGTCAACAAGACTATGCCATTCTCCTATCCTAAGTGCACTCGAGTTCGGGTATAGAACTCATCTCACAAAGATCACCAAGCATACAAGGAATTAATATCAAGCAAATCAATCATTACATACAATACAGTAATCCCAAATTGCACAAAAATATGTCACAAAACAATACAATACAACAAAATATGAAAAGTAGGCAAAACCCACTAGGCAAAAGAGTCCCCAGCAGAGTCGCCACTTTTTTGTAGCGGGGTATTCGTTACCATTAGAGATATTGACTAAATCAAAGGTAAATCATACAAGTCGAGTCACCACCGCACTTCTATTTATCCAAAGGAATGGTTAGAAAGCGAACAAAAACCTAAAAGTTTTAACAAAAACTAGTAAAAGAGAACAGAGATCTGGGTAAGGGGGGTTGGTTATGCAATGGGAAGGTGTTAGGCCCCCAAAACATCCTAGGTACTCCTAGGAAGCCCTTTCCATACTTGTTGCAAGGTTGTTGTTTTGTGAAAATTTATTTGTGCAAACATGATTGAAGTGATGAGAAGAGAATGTACAAGTTTTTTTACATTTTATGTTTGGATGGATGAACCCATTGCCTACGTACCCTCTTATAAAAAGATTAGGATCAAAACCTCGTAGTTCGGGGTAAAAATCTCAAAATGAGTTGGTGAATTGATTGGTCCAAAAGCCTTGAGGTCTTTTGTTATCCAAGGGAGAAAACTCAACCTAAAACCACAAATCCACCATGTGAGGATAACTTCAACATGCTAGTGAGGGGTTAACCCTATAATAAGCTTGGAAGACTCATCGTCCATCACTAAGGATATAGGTGAGTATTACATCTACCATAGGGATAACTCAAACCTAATAGCTAAAGGTTATGGAAAATTTTATTAAGAAAGTAGCCATTGGAACCACAAAAAAGTCATTTGAATGGGTTATATTTACTAATTATAAGTATATACAAAATGGTCAAAGTTGACTTAAAGATTCAATTCAAAATAAGTGTTATGAAAAGAAGGTTTGAAAATCAAAAACATAAGGCTTAGGTTTCTAATGTTTGAAAACAATGGTCAAATGTTTGCACAAAACATTTTGGCTTGGGTTAGAGTGGAGAGAAGAAGAAGAATGGCTAAGTCCTAAGTAAAGAAAAAAGATGAGGGATGAAGAATCAAAACCACAATGGTGTCCCTCTCTTGAGATCATATAGATGATCCAAGTAGCTCCCATCCTTTGGAATAAGCAATCACACAAAGCATAAGCAATCATCAAACAAGCCTCTTAAGAGATCCTTTATGTATCTTGTGTTTTTCACTTTGGATGAACATGGCAATGGTCCTCCAATGAAGCTCAAGTGGGAATTCCCTAGAACAAAAGCACACACATCAAAAGTTTCATGATGTAAACCAATGATGGACAAGAATGAGTTTAGAGATTTGGTCCATATTCATCATTAAGGTCCTTTTTGCTCCAATTTTGCATAGGGAATGTCCTAAGATCTAAGTCCATTTCTCCATTCTTTGCATAAGGTGTGTCCTAGAATCTAAGTCCACTTCTTTGCATTTGGTTCTCAACAATCAAAACAAAAACACAAGCACAATAGTATATACACAATTATGTGCTCAAGTGAGCAAAAGGCAAATGGCATTAACATAAACATGTGCTCAAGTGAGCAAAGAGAAAAACAAATGGATAATATGTGCAAGAATAGTAAATTGCATTAAAAATAAAGAGCAAAAAGTAAATGTTAGTTGTTAATGGTTAGTGTTAGTAGTTAGTGTGCCATAAGGAAAATTTAGCGCTATGTTAAGCAATCGTAATTGGACTTATGTAGAAGTCACAACTATCTGAGGCCGGTCAATAATAATGTAGGCAACAACACAAGTTAGAAGTCTTGATTAGTGAACCAAGTTCCAACAACTTGCCATGCCAAGAAGAAAAAAAAAGAGAATTGATCTTGTATTGGTTTAAGTCCTTTGCATGATTTAGAAAACAACCTATCCTTAATGCAAAGCCATTCATTTAATCAAATGATCAAGATGAATAAGATTTGAATCAAGGAAGATTAAGTCTTCCTAATCAATGCTAACTTATCAACCTTCAACTCATTGATCAAAAAGAAAGAAGAAGAAGAAGGAAGAAGGAGATGAAGAATGGATAAGGAAATGGAAAGATCAAAATGCATAAGATGGAATAAGATGTACCAATCCATATGTATTGACCAATTGACATTGAAAGTCAAAGTTAAACAATAAGAAATCAGGAATGAGATGGAGATTGGAGATCAAACAATGAGCATAATATTTTTGGCATTTTTAATATTAAAATAAACTTGAATTAAAAATAAAAGAAAGGTCAAACTTCAAAATTACTTCAAATCAACCTTGAAAGGTCCAAGTAATTTATCCCAAGTTCAACAAGGTCAAACAAAGTTTGACAAAACATTTCAGCATTTTTAAAAGTCAGAAACTATTTTTAATCAACTAAAAATGAATAAAAATAACCTAATTGAACTAAAATCTCAAATAAATCTCAAATCAATTAAAAAATTAATGAGAATATTTTTCATAGATTCATCATCATTCAAATAGGTTAGGAATTTTTTTTTGTATTTTTTGAATATCAAAAACTATTTAAAATGAATTAAAAACAACCAGAAAAGAGAAAATTCATAAAAATATCAAATGACAACATAAAAAATATTAAAAATCAGAAATAGAAACTAGAAATTATTTGGAGACTAATGCAATTGGTCCCATAATTTTTGGATTAAAAATAAAGAAGATATTGATTTTTGAAATAAAAGGGGATTAAAAGAAATAAAGAAAATAGAAATCAGAAATTAAAAAAAGGAAAAAAGGAGAGACGTTGGATGGTGGCTCATTAATTGAGCTGGCACATCACACGACCTCTGAGCGCGCTTCCACCAAGGTCCTTAGTTAACTGAAATGCAGGGTGCATTATTGGAAGTCATAACAATGTGTGGACGAGATTAGATCTGGAAACTGAGATGGACGGCTCAGATCCAATCTGGAGGCCAAACGGTGGCCAGCGCCACCGTCTTCTCCGGCCAACCTCTGGTCACTTCAAAAATTTGCAGAACAAAAAATGGAAACCAAAATGAACGATCTAGGCATCAAACGAAAGAGGAAGTGATGTACATCACTCCTATACCATTCACTTACACTCTAGATTTCTATTAAGGGAGAAATCAGAGACGGAAGCTTGATGGTGTTCATCATGAACTTCATGTTTTCACAAAATTGAAAGCACAAATCAGATGCCTCTATTGAGAGGACTTCAACCACACCAAGGAACTCAAGAAATAGGCAAGGATCAAAGAGTTTCGAAGAGAAAAAGTTCTGATATCCACCTTTGAAATGCAAGTATGGAGAGCATGATCCTTCACAACCAAAGCTTGCAGTGAGATCTAGTGATGAAGAGGAAGCAAGACTGAGGAATTATAGGTCTGAAAATCAACCAAGGTAGTTGAAATTCAGATCTGAATTTTTTAGAAGAAAATAGAAATTCCTTTAGTGATGGCTGGGTTTTGATTTCTGCAGCATTTCAGATTGAATCAGGGGTGAATTTTGAATGGGATAGAGCTTCTATTTATAGAGGAAATGGCAAGGAGAAGGTGATCAAAGCCGTGTGCATAAGATTGGACAATCCTTGCATGGGCTTGCATGATCATGCACAAGGCCCAAAATCAATGCCAAATGCAAGCTGAGCTCAGTCTGGAATGAAATGGACGTGTAATTTGCTTTGAATTTGCTTGTTCATGAAGTTTCAACATGAATTCCACAATTGTGCCTAAAACTTCATCTCTTCGAAAATACCACTTGAAAAAATGCAACATGGGCATGTGAGTAATGGTTGAAAAGGTCTTTGTATAAGGAACAAGTGTTATGTTGGACAAAAACTTATTTGGAATGTGGAAATTTGTGAAAACAGACCATGAAGTTTAATGCTCAAAATATGCTTTTGAGAAATTTGTCAAAATGAACCATCTTCAAGCCCTTCTGTCTTGATGATGCAAGCCCCAAATGGAAAAACCTCCAACATCAATGTTGTAGATCTTTTCAAGACAGTCAATTTGGACTTAAATTTTGCATCATTCGGAATTTTGATGAAGACGTTATGGGCATTTGAAGTTGGACTTTTTTGCCTTTCAATGCATTTGCCCCAAAGGGACCTGTAATGTCTTGCATTATCACATGTATTTCCTTTGAGATTTTGAAATTTTGTTCAACATGACATTTGAAGTAGACATCTTAAGCTTTCCAATGCATTTGATCCCAGAAAATGAATGCGTTATGTCCTTGGGAAGTTGACCTAAAATTAGGGTTTCAATCAAAATGACCTATAATGTATTGGAATGGGAGATGGCCTTCCAAGCTTCAAATCAATTTTTGATGAACATGAAAGTTGTTCATATTGTCCTTAAGAACATTATTGCTTTTGGAACCATCTCCATTTGACCAACACATAAAAATTTAGGTCTCAGTGCATTTCAAAATAGTCAGATGAATTGACTGATCAGCTTCTCAAGGCCATGACTCATATCTTGATGAATTGATGATTGAGGATACTCAAATAAGTTCAAATATGCATGAAATGATGAATTAAAGTACTTCCCTTAATTTCATTTGATCATGGGCTGAGTTTGCTTCAAGAGCAAGGCATTGTGGTGCACAAATGAATTAGGGCTTCTTTGGGGCACAAACCTCAAACCCTTTGACTTGATTTGATCAAAATGATGAATTGAGATGCTAGGGAGGCATAATTTATGGATGAGAGCTTTGGGAACCATTACCATGCTTGCTATCATCTCCTCTTGGCCTTATCATTGCACAAAATATCTCCTAGAAGCTTTGGACCTTGTGATTGCTCAAGCTACAAACAAAAGATGTTAGTGACATATTTTTGTGCTTTTGGTTAGTAAACAAAATAAGAAAAGCAATGATATATAATTCAAGCATGCTTGGTGATCTCAAACCACTCACAAGAAGTCCCACCCAAGGACAAAGGGAACCAAGATGCTAATGATCCTTGAGATTATGATGCCATGAGGGATCTTAAGGACAAAATTGGGGTCTTACAGGAATTTTAACGTTGGGCACCAGGCACAACTCAGCAACACTTTTCCCAAAGAGGTCCTTACCCCTCAAAGTCTTCAGTTCCTTACACAACTCAAGGAATTGATCTTTCATTTCTTCCATTTTCTCATATACGTCAGGGCCCTCAGATGGCTCGGAATGATAAATGGTGTCTTCTACTCGCGGGAGAGTGTGCACAACGGGAGATGGCACAGACAGGACCAAGCTAGATGCCAATATAGAAGCAAGAGTAGGAGCAAAACCCTCTGGGATGAAATTAGAAGGCATTCCCCAAGGGAATCCGGCTGGCATAGTTGGAGCGAAGTGGGGTGTAGCAACAGGCACTGTCGAAGTAGCTACTACGGAGATAACCGTCCTCGTAGGAGGCGTTGCAGTAGTTGGTGAAGCTTGACTTTGCGTGGCCAGAATTGACTCCATCATGGCAGTCAGTCTAGCGATCTCTTGTTTCAGGTCCCTGTTCTCTTGCTCGAGATGTTCCATTATCTTTGGATGATTTGCCCTGGTGTTATACTAGTGTGTCAACTTGTCTTCAAAATAAATGAAGAGCAAAGAGTTAGACCACTGATCAAGAGCTCAGAACAAAACTTGCTTATGCACATGATGCATGCAATGCTTGTGCATATGATTTGTTTTTTTTATCAGAGGGACTTTATAGAGATCTATTTGCAAATATTTGGACGTTTTGAACTTTTAAGACATATATGGAATACTTATAGCAATAATATTTGGAAACTTTTTACACCAACGAAGTAGTACAGTTTTGGTAACCAAATACAATATAAGAGAAAAGGAGAATAAACATTCTATGAAGCCCTAGAAGCAATCGTCCAAAGCCTTCGAGATCGGAAGATAAGTAGCACGGAGCCTCTTTACCCCTCTCTCATAAGCTGCTTCTATGTCGGCCTTCTCCTTGGCGAGCTGATCATACTTCCTCTTCCAAAACCTAGATGAGTGAGGAAGAAGAGAAGTAACCACATCATTAGGCTCATCAATAACCTGATGCTCTAGAAATTCTATCATTGCATCCTTATCTTTAAGCTGTTGAAGAATCTCCTCACGCTCACGAACCCATCCATGCGACCCGTTTTCGTCTCTCAACTCCTCTACTCCTTGATTAGGGAGGGTTGAAGGCCCAACCATAACCACAGGGGTAGGTCTCGGATACTCGTACGGCATGTGGTACTCAAGATCTCTCTTCCTTACCCAAGCGGTGTAAGGTTCCAAAGCAACACAATTCTTCGGACCAAGCTCATTCCACCCTTTTCTATGAACTTTGTGCCAGGCGCGGACCATCCTATCCTTCAATTTTTGGGGATATTTACCCTCTTGAAAGAACAAGCCCTCCAACAAAATGTTGGTAGGTTTATCCTTTAAGGGGAACGCAAGCTGACGGCGAGCCAAAGTAGGGTTGTAGTTAATTCCACCACATGTACCAAGAAGACGTACATTGGAAAACTCACCACAAGAGTCAATAATCTGAACGCCATCATAAACACGATTATACACAGAGATATCATCATTAGTGAGAGGCATAAGTCTCGTGGACCACTGTAGACATCTCTTGTTCTCCTTGAAGGCAAGCGTCTGGGGCAAGTGCGAAATAAACCACTTGTACAACAGAGGCAGACAACACACAATGGAACCACCACCTTTTACATTCCTCATGTGCAAAGAGAAATAAGTGTCACCCAACAGAGTAGGAACGGGATTAAGAGAAGAGAAAATCCTAATAGCGTTCACATCTACGAAGTTGTCGATGTTGGGAAATAACACTAGCCCATAGATGAGGAGTACAAATATGGCTTCAAAAGCTTCGTTACTCATGGCCTTCCCAAACAAAATAGCTTTGGAAATTAGAAAATCAGACGGGAGACCTTGAATTCCACCTTTGGTAGTCATATGGCACCAATGTCAGATACATCCACATGAAGCATGTCAGCAATCTCTTGAGAAGACGGAATCTTCTCCAAACCACTGAATGGTAACTGATCTAGAATAGGTATACCCACATGATAAGCATACTCCTCCAATGTAGGCAGAAGCTGCAAATCCGGAAAAGTGAAGCACCAATATAGAGGATCGTAGAACTGCACCAACACACTCATCAGACCTTCATCCACCATAGTAGAAAGAATAGACAGAAGCTTCCCATGGAGAGCTTTGAACTTCAAAGGCTCTAATACATAAGATGTCAAACTCCTTAACTCTTTCAAGTCGGGTTGTCTGAAATTGTACTTCTTCGTATTCCTTCTTTGCTTATCCATGTATGAAAATTTGCAAATAGACCTCTTAAGTTCCTTGAAAAATCTTATTATTGATGATATGAATACGGATGAATGCATGAATGCATGGATGCAACAATCACACTCAAGGATCAAGCAAGTCACACCATACAAAGCTCACGGGATGGCTCAAGTCATCATCAATATCAATCATCCATTTTGGTGGATAATGGTTTACACCTTATCAACACCCAAGTTCCATTGATATTGAGGATATACGAGAACGGATCGACCGCGAATCACGGGTTTGTTGTAAGTCACGAGCATGGAGTCTCGGTTAAGAAACACCCAACGAGAGTGTACTATGGTTAAACCTGACAATCATGTTCTAAAAAGGTTCCCATAGTCATCATCCCATCTTTCGGATATTATTGGATAAAACGACTACTCATATTCCAAAAATATTCTCAAGAGAGACTCTTATGAGTGTAGTATCGCATAACAATCGCCTCAAGTCTTACACTTGAACGACCTTCGCACTACGTCCTAAAATTGGCCAAGATGGGCTAGTTGTCTAAGGTCCTTGGCTTCTAAGGCTTATATTGGAAAGAGTAATGCCTAGCCACGACTACTCGTGTGACATTATTGATCCCAACAAGACCTCCACCAAGTGAATGAGTTTGCAAGTTAACTGATTAAGGAATAACTCCACACAAGCCAACAAGACTATGCCATTCTCATCTAACAAGAAACCACCAAGCATACAAGCAATATATATCAAACAATTCATACATTACAAACAATACAGTCATCCCAAATTTGCACAAAAAAAATGCCACAAATAAATATAAACATACAACACATACAAGCAAAAAGTAGGCTAAACCCACTAGAGAGATGGAATCTCCCCAGCAGAGTCGCCACTTTTCTGTAGCGGGGTTTTTGTTACCTTTAGGTTTATTGACTAAAACCAAAAGTAAACATACAATTCGAGTCGCCACCCCACTTTTATTTGTCCAAAGGAAAGGCTAAAAAGCGAACAAAATCCAAGGTAAGAAGTTTTTCAAATCAAAAACTAATAAAAATGTCAGAGATCTGGGTAAGGGGGTTGGTTATGAAATGGGAAGGTTTTACGCATCCAAAACATCCTTAGTACTCTAAGGGAACCCTTTTTGCAAATATGTGTTATAGGTTGGTATTTATGAAAAGATTTGTGCAAGAGATTGGAGGGATGAGAAGAGAATAGATTATATTTACAAATTTTGTTGTTTGAATGGATGAACCCATTGCCTACGTACCATCACAAAGGAGGATCAAAACCTCGTAGTTCGGGGTAAAAATCTCAAAGAATTGGTGAATTGATTTGACAAAAAGCCTTAAGGTCTTTTGTTATCAAAGGGAGAAAACTCAACATAAACCAACAATCCACCATGTGAGGAGGGCTTCAACATACTAGTGAGGGGTTAACCCTATAATAAGCATGGAAGACTTATAATCTAATCACTAAGGATGAGGTGAGATTTACATCAACCACTATGATAACTCAAACCTATGACTAATGTTTTTGAAAATGTTTTAATAAGGTGGCCATTGGAACCACAAAAACAACTTGAAGTGAGTTATATTTACAAGTTAGATTTATTTACAAAATGAAGTCAAAGTTGGATTAAGATTTATTCACAATGAGTATTTATGAAAATAGTTTTGAAAAGTCAAAGGCATAAGGCCTAGGTTTCTAATTTGAAACAAAGTCAAAGTTTGAAGAAAAGATTTCTGGCTTGGTTAGAGTGGAGAGAAGAAGAGAAGGGCTAGTCCTAAAGCATACAAAGATAAGAGGAGAAAGATAAACCCTTGGAGTTCCTTTTCTTGAAGTCATAAAGATGACTCAAGATGCTCATTTCCTTTGGACTTAGCACACACAAGCAATCAAACAATTGAACTCAAGCTCCTAGGATCTCCATTTGGCTTGTCTCTTAACTTGGCTACTCATGACAATGTTCCTCTTTTCACAATCTCAAGATGGAATCCCTATCACACAAGAACAAACATCAAAAAGTTCACAACACAATAAGGGGAATGGACAAAGAATAAGTTTGGATTGGAAGTCCTTTGAGATCAACTTTGAAATTTAGCAATCTAAAGGAATGAGGCCTAGTTGCTCTTCAACAAGTTTAACATTCTAAATGCATGAGACCTAGTTGCTCTTGAACTCCTTTTAAGCATAGGTAAGTCCTAATTCTAAGTCCTTTCCCCTTTTGCATTTGGTTCACACAAAACAAACACAAAGCAAACACAATATAACAATATATTTATATACAATAATGGGCTCAAATGAGCAAAAGGAAAATGACATAAACATAAAATATGTGCTCAAGTGAGCAAAATGAAAAGCAATATGAATAATGAGCAAGAAATAAATGTCATTAAAAGTAAAGGGGCAAGAAATTAAATGGTCAAATTAAAGTTAGTAATTAGTGGAGGTTATGTTAGCTTGTAATAAGACAATGTAGCGTTATGTTAAGCAATCGTAAGTGGACTAATGTAGTAGTCAAACCTATCTGAGGCCGGTCAATAAAAATATAGGCAGAGAACACAAGTTAGAGATCATGACTAGTAAGCCAAGCTCCATAAACTTGCCATGCTAAAACAAAAGGGGAAGGGCCTTGTATTGTCTTTAGGTTATTTGCTTGACTAAGAAGCAACCTATCTTGGACACAAAACAACTCACTCGATCATGGATAAAGTTGAGTTTGGTTTGGATCAAAGAAGGTTAAACCTCTCATTTGTCAAGACCAACCATAAGAACTTAAATCATTGGCCATTGATGGAAAGAATGAGATAAAGATGAAAGGGAATGGAAAATAAGACAAGTATCAAGTCCAATTGATCAAATGTGAATCAAATCAACATCAACCAATATCAAACAGAAAAAAAATGAAAATAACAAGTTAACAAGTCAGCAATAATTTTTTTTGGTATTTTTGAATTAAAATAAAATGCAAACATAAAATAAACAAATAAGGTCAAACCTCAAATTCAATTCAAATCAACTTCAACAAGTCCAATTAAATTTTCAGAGGTCTAACATGGTCAAACAAGCTTTGACTAATTTTCTCAACAATTTTGGAAGTCAGAAAGTAATTAAAAACAATTAAAAACACTAAAAAAATATCACAATATGAATTGAAATCTCAAATAAATCTCAAATCAAATAAGAAATTGATGAGACTATTTTTCATTGACTTATCATGATCCATAGGTGTTACAAAAATATCTTTGGATTTTTCAAAAGTCAGAAAGTATTTTAAAATGAATTAAAACTAATAAAAACCAAATAATTCACAAAAAATATTAAATGAAGTCACAAAAATAATTAAAAATCAAAATATGAAACTAGATTTTTCAAGAAATTTTTTGGCATTGGTCTCATATTTTTATGACTTCAAATAAATTTTTTATGAATTTTTGAAAATAAAAGGAATTAACTGAAAATAAAAAACTAGAAATAACAGAAAAAACCAGTGCCACAAGATCAGATTCATTAATTGACGTGGCAAGGCTGAATGGCTCAGATGTGAGGATGCGACGTGTACATTAATCAAGCACGCAACATAATGAATTAAAATAAGTAAACACAATGGATGAATGAGATTAAAACGTGGAAGTCATATCCAAGGGACAAGAAGCATGACACGTTGTGGTGGTGGTGGTGGAAACCACCATCTTCTCCGGTGGACCAACAATCTCCGGCCACCAGTTGCAGAGAATTTTTTTTTAACAAAAATGAAAAATGAGGACATCAAATTAAAGCTCGTGTGATGGAGATCACCACTGTATCTATGGATCTTCCTCACTCTTCCTATATTGAGAGAAATGTGAAGTGGAAGATCATGGTGTCCAAACTGAAAGTGCACGAAATGGAAAATTGAAACCACCATTGACTTGCCTCAAGTGTGAGGACTTCAGAAAACCACACAAACAAGAGAATACTACATTGAATTCCAAGTTCTAGATCCAAAAAGTTTGAAGATATACCTCTGAATTGAAGCTCTTTAAGCCACAAAACCTTCAAGATCTTGACTCCTCTTTACTCTAGGGATGCAGTGGAGATGATAGGCTAAGGAATTGAGCTTTGAAAATCAACTAATGATGTTGAATTTCAAGCTTGAAAGTGAGAAGAATTTCTGGAAAATTCCTTTGGTATGGTTATGGTTTCAATGCTGCAGCATTTCAGATCTCCAAAAGGTTACCAAATGAATGAGATTGAGTGTTTATTTATAGCTGAAATTGGTTATGCATCATGCTTCCCTCGTGTGCATGGCATTTGAAAATGGATATGCATGGGCCTGTACAGGCGCATGTGAGGCCCAATGATGGGTGCAAAACCATGTTGAGTTCATTTGAAATGGAATTGGACGTGTACATGAAGTGGAACTAGCTTGCACATTAAGTTTCATCATGAAATGCCAAAATTAACATAAAGGAAGAGCTATTCGAAACTCCCAAATGGTAAGTCCAAAAAAGTAATGTGAGTAATGGTTGGAAATATCTTGAAATAAGTAACAAAAGTCATGTTGGGAAAAAATTCATTTGGCATTTGGAAATTAATGAAAATTGGCAGTGAAAATTTAGGTACAAAACTTATTTAAGTCACCTTTGAAAATTTTCACCAAAAGTAAGCCTAACCAAATCCCTCTGTTTTCATGATGCAAGCTTCAAATCAAGAACCCTACAACATAAAATTTGTAGATATTTTCAATATGATCAATTTAGACTCAAATTTTGCATCATTTGGATTTTGTATAACAAAGTTATGGGGATTTGAAGTTAGGTACTTTTTCAAATTCAATGACTTAGGTCCAATATGACCGATAATGTTTTGTATTATCACATGTAATTATTTTAGGATTATGAAATTTTATGCAACATAACATTTTAAGTAGACATCTTAAGATTTTCAATTCATTTGGTCTCACCTCAAAATCATAAAAATTAAGGAAGATATGTCCTTGGTAAGTTGACCCAAAATTAGGGTTTCAGTCAAAATGACCTATAATGTTTTGAAATGAATGATGACCTTCCAAATTTCAAATGGATTCTTGATGAACATGAAAGTTGTTCGTATGGTTCTTAGGAACGTTTTTGATCTTGGGGTCATCTTCATTGGACAAACACATCAAAAGTTACATCTTAGTGGACTTCAAATTAGTCATATGACTTGACTGGTCAATTTTTCAAGGCCAAACTTCCAATCTTGATGAATAAATGATTAAGGGGCCTCACATAGGCTCATATATGCATAAAATAATGAATTAAATAACTTCCCTTGATTAAATTTGATCATAGGTTGAGGTTGCTTCATGAGCAAGACACAGTCAAGGCATAGTTGAATTAGGGTTTCCTTGGGAAACAATCCTCAAGCTCTTTGGGTTGTATTGATCAAATTGGAAAATTGAGATACTTGGGAGACATATATGATGATTAGGAGCTTTGTGGACCATTGTCATGCTTTTTCTCATCTTCATCTAGCCATTGCATTGGGCTTAGGCGCCTCCTAGGAGCATGGGAGCACATGATCACTTGAGCTTCAAAACAAAAAGAGTTAGTGACATATTTTTGTGATTTTGGTTAGTAATCAAAATATGAAAAAAAATAATATACAATACATGCATGCTTGATGGTCTCAAACCACTCACAAAAGTCTCACCCTAGGGTTAAGGAGATAATCATACTATGATCCTTGAGGCAATGCACTTGTGCAATCACTTGATGCCATGAGGGGTCTTAGGGTAAAAATTAGGGTCTTACATAGACACTTTAAATACTACAAGATTTTTATAAAAACATTACCTAAAAAACATTAAGCCCAAATAACTAAGCCCAAAATCAAATCATAAATTAGGATCAAATCAAGTTTAACATTTCAACATCCCCCCTTAAACTTGATTTGTGACTCCAAGCATTTTCCTTAGCTTCACGAAAGTTTCCAACTTTAGTGGCTTGGTGAAAATGTCAGTAGATTGATCTTGAGACAATACATACTTCAACTTCACCTTGTACACCCATCTTATTCCAATTTCTTTATGTCCTCGTGGAAGTGAAGTAAGTTCCCATGTATCATTATTCGTGATTGACTTGATTTCTTTGTCCATAACGTCTCTCCACTTTACGTTTTCAATTGCTTCTTGTTAGCTTAAAGGCTCGAAATTACCCAAAAGGAAAAAAAAGGTTAATGTCATTTATGTTTTCGGTTACCTCATAAAGCTCTTCAATACTCCTTAGTCGTGGTGTCCTCTCACTTGAGCTTGTTTCATCCAACCTTGGTGTCGGTGAGGCCGGTGGTGTAATATTTTCCTCTATCATTGGTTGTTCCATTTCGTCTTCTTCTTCAAAGTAAGGAAGAAAATTGTACATGTCTTCTTGAACACTCAAATCCCAACAATCTTCTTCTTCGAACTCCACGTCACGACTTATGAGGATCTTTCCACTATTTGGATTATAGAGCTTGTACCCTTTGGAGCTTGAGTCATAACCGACGAATACATATTTCTCACTTTTATCATCGAACTTTGTTCTCCTTTCATCAAGAACGTGAGTATAGGCAATTCTTCCAAACACTTTGAGGTGAGAGATCCCAGGATTCCTTCCACTCCATGCTTCTTGTGGTGTCTTCTCATGCACGCTTCTTGTTGGGGAATGATTTGTCAGATAAACCGCACATGCCACTGCTTCAGCCCAAAACTCTCTCCGCATCTTCTTGCTCTTAAGCATGCTTCGCACCATGTTAAGTATGGTTCGATTCTTTCTCTCTGCTACTCCATTTTGTTGTGGTGATCTTGGCACTATTAGTGGGTAGCGGATTCCATGGTCTTCACAATATTTTTGGAACTCATTTGAAATGAACTCTCCTCCTCGGTCAGATCTCATGGCCTTAATGGAAAGACCACTTTCTTTCTCCACAAGGGCTTTGAACTTCTTAAAGTTTTCAAACACTTATGACTTCTCCTTCAAGAAATAAACCCATGTTTTTCTAGAATAATCAATAATAAAGAGGAGTGAAATTCTGGTATCAGATATAAGATGTCGAAGGTAATGTCACGACACTGATATCTGTTAACACACAATAAATAAAATATACAGAATGGTAAAGCAAATAACACAAGCAATTGTTAACCCTGTTCGGTGCAACTCACCTACGTCTGGGGGCTACCAAGCCAGGAAGGAAATTCACTAAAATAGAATTAGTTCAAAAACTCTCTGTACACTTCAACAAGTTACAGTCTTTCTCACCTAATCTCTACCCGTGAAATTTCTACCTAAGCACTCTTAGATATGAGAACCCACTCACTTCCCTACAATCACACACCAGTGATTTTAAACAACAATCCCTTGAGAAAAGAAAATACTTTTCAATTACACACTCTTGATTTTACTTCACAATTTCAATCAAGAGAACACACTCTTAATCTTGCTTCACAACTTTGATCAAGAAGACACACACTCTTGCTTAACAACTTTAGAGTGACAAATTACAACCACAAATCAGTCCAATTCAATCATCAACGGATGCCTTGAATGACCTACAAGTCTCACGACTAAACAGACACAAACCCTAGCTCTCTCTCAATATTTCGCTCAGTATTGGTTGTGTGTTCAAACAAGTTTTCTAAGTCCCTTTTTATAGAAGCATCCAGCTGGGCTTGGACATCTTGAAAACCCTAAATCTATTTTCCAATCAAATCTTTTTATAACAGCTGGTTAGATCTCCTTGGAAAATAAGTAAATCTGGTTGTAATCCATGATTGAATGGGCCAGCTAATCATATCTTCAATCATACAAAGATTGCCATTAATTGTGCAATCACAAAACACCAGACATTCATACTGAATGTTCTGTGTACAGGATGTCATGACATCGGGTCTGACATCCTGGAAAAATCCTGCATAATCCAATAATTCCTTTTATAACTTCCAGTAGGTACAGCCATATCAGATGTCATGACCTTGTGTATGTCATCTGAAACAATCCTGCATGAACATGTCTTTCATTTAAGCTCCAACAAGTACATCCAATATCAGAAGCCATGGCATTGTATGTGGCATTCTGAAACAATCCTGCATGAACATGTTCTTGAACTCCAGCAGGTACATAGGATATCTCATGTTAAGACATCACACATAACATCTTGTGAACACTCTTTATTTTACCAAAATTGCTGCCAACACTTAGAATCAACAAACTCCCCCTTTGGCAAATTTTGGCTAAAACATATATTTGTCCTTTTTGTTCACAAGGTAAACTATCAGCAGTTAAACAACATAACAATAGTTTAATCAGCAGCAGAAGCAAAACAATTACTAGCTATGGCTACTAGTAATACACACATGCACAAGGGTACTTCTCCTCCCCCTAAATCTGTGCAACAGAAACAGAATTACTAGTTATGGATGCAACTAAAAAGACATACAAATGCACAAGGTTACTTCTTCTCCCCCGAAATTTGTGCACACAACAAACAGTCTCCATGAACATAACAGCTACTGTAACTCCAGCACCTGTACCAGCCAAAATGTCATTCTAACATTTGCTTCAATCATCAACACCTGTGCACCATATCAGACATCCTCTTTGACATCTGTAAACAAAACAACATTTTGTTTTAACACCTGTGCACTTCCTTTAATAATAGTTGTCCTCCAGCTACATACATATCACAACTTCCACAACAACTTCCATATCAACACTTCTCCCCCTTTTTAGTCAAAATTGACCAAAGGTGACCAATCAGACAAAATAAATGTCTATTAGCCTAGCCGAGAATGTTAGATCAGCTATTATAACATTAAGCATGTTAAAACATAATATTCAGGAAGTACACACCATCATTATACACAACTGATAGCTGAGATAATGAACAAATCCAAGGAACTCTTTAAGAGCCCTAAATATTACATAACAAGCATCAATGAGGACTACCACAAGATACATAATTCAAAAAAAAACAATAAAGACAACAACCTTCCAAATAGAAGACCAGCTTCCATCAATCTTTCCAGCACACCTCACAGACTTCACCTTACCAGTCTTCAACACAGGAAGGAACCATTAATCAGAAGAAGAAGTATCACCTTCACCTTCACCTTCAGAGTCTTCAGAGCTTCCAGAACTGCCACTGGATTGGGATTTTGATCTTGCATTTGAGTCCTTACCAGCCTTCTCTACTTCTTCCTTTTCCAGGCTACAGATAAGAACTTCTAAAGCTTCTTTTCTAGCCTTGGCCACCCTTATACCATTATCCAATTCCTTGCAGGTTTCTTTTAGTTGATCAACCAAGCTCCCTTGAGATGTAGGCTCCCTTCTGGCAGAAGTCATGACATCATTGACATGACTTCCCTCAAACAGCTTATAATGAATGGACAAAGGGGATTTTCTCCTGCTTGGAATGTCACTTGTACTCAGGATGCCTGGTTGTTGGCTCAGGATAATGCTACAAATAAGGGAGGGGAAGGTAATGGGTAACTTCACAGCATTTGTAGAAGCATGTCTAATGGTTTGATCAAATATTAACTTGCCAAAATTATAGTTAACCCTTGTTCCAATTGCATGAATGATTCTTCCAACACTAATGGAGATGGTAGAGACATGATTAGTAGGCACCCAATTAGCTGAACCAATCTTGTGTAAGATGGCATATTTAACAGTGAGCTTCCCAGCTGATAAGTGATTCCTACTAGGCCATTCCTTAACTTGGCCAGTTGTGATAACCCTACAGACCTCATTTTTTGTAGTCTCTAGGTCCACTCCTCCATCAGTTCCTCTTCCTAGGAACTTGTTGATAATACTTGGTGAGAATTTCACACATTTTCCCCTTACAAATGATAACATGAAATAATATCACATTCTAGGACTCGATTTAATTAAATTATATTATTATTTACTTCAATTTACTTCATTTTATTCGATATTACTCGGTATTTTCTTTCTATTTATCTCAGGTAACTTATTTGAAGCACAAGTGAAAAAGGAAGAAAAGGAGGTGCAAAAAGAAATGAAAAGAAGCAAATTCCACCAAGCCAAAGCCCAGCCCAAAAGCAAGGCGCTGCGCCCGTGACGAGCGTCACACAAGCAGTGACGAGCGTCACGCCCTACCCACTTGTGTTACGAGCGTAACAGATGGTGTGACGGACGTCACACCATTCCCCTATATTTTTGGCTTCAGAAGCGCAACAAAGACGTTGAGGCCTATTGTTACGCTTGACCATTTGCAACGTGAAGACTCTTTACACGAAAGACCTTTGGAAACAGTTACAACAAGTGACCAATATAAATAGTAGCTTTTGGCAAACCCTGCGAGACACTCCGCTTCGTTCAATTTTCTTCTTCCAGCCGTGCAAGCATACCATTATTTTTCCTTTACTGTTTTTGCTTTTAATTGCAATTCTTATTTTTACTTTCCTTTCCAGTTAATCTTTCAGCACTTAATTAATTTTTTGCACAATAGTTTCTACACTGGAAACTATTGTGTATCTTTTACTAGATCTAACCTTACGTTAGACCCTAGATTTTTATTCCTTCACTTTTATTTTTCTGTCCGATTGAAGAATTCAAGAACAAATCCAACCGGTTTGTGGTGGAGTGTTCAAGATTGCTATAAATTATTCAGGTTCTTTAATTATTGTTTGAATTTATATATGCTCATCTTTACTGTTTATTTATATTATTTGCCTGAGATGGAATTAGTTATGCATGCTGATTATTTAGATCTGTTAAGCATGTCTGGCTAATTTATTTAGGTATCGGTATGTAGAGTAAGCGGAATGAAGGAATCAAAACCAAGTTGGTTTAATTACATTTAAAAATAAAATCACTCTTTTTACGGTCTCAATTTACAGGTTTAATAACAAGGTTTTGTACGAAAGTAAAAGACATAAAGAAGTTAAAATCAATAGAACGAGAGTTTGAGTTTTTAACTGGACAGTGTAAATTGGACATTAATTCTAGATCAGGGCGAAAGCAATTTTTAGAGTTAATTAAATTCTAATCTTTTTCAAAAAGTATTTTTAAAGGTTGAATGTGAGGACGAGAGTTAAGCATTTGAATTTAATTATATAATCTAAGTCAACAGAGCGAGAGTTTGAGACAAGGATGTTTAAACGTTTAGTGTTTTCTTAAAAAGAGTTTCTACGGATTCTATTTGTCATACCCCGATTTTGACCCTGAAATTTTTTCATTTTTTTTTCATTTTTTATTTGGCACTTGGCCTAAAATTCATTTTTGCATACATTCATTCCCAAACCCATATTACATTGTATAGGCCTTTTTGATCATGGTGCTTTTGATTATAAAATGGATTTGACTTTCTAAGTTTCAATTTGATTTTAATTTCAAATTAAGTTTAATTCCAAATTTCAATTTAATCTTAATTGTTTATTTTATTAATGATTCAAACTCTAATCGATTTTAATTTCCAAATGAATGTTAGAGTTGGTATCCAAGTAATTTTAAATGAATTATAGATTAATTTGTTGTTTTTAATTTGGTTTTTGCTGATTTGTTATTATTAATTAAATTGATATTCATACTGATATTGGATTATTCCTAAAAATCCACATCCATTTTTATAATCAAATATCCAATAACCCAACTCTATTTTTAAACCCATTTTTGTTTCGAACTATACCCAAAATCCACATCCATTTTCATTATCCATTTGGAACCAAAATCCATTTCATATCCATTTCACATCCAAATCCATTCATAAAAATTAATCAATTAACCCATAATTCATTATCCAAAACATTTTCCATTTATCCAATTCATTTTTCATTAGTACATTTCATGATATTTTATATATCCTAATAAGACAAAATGAAGAAAAAAAAAACAATTGGAATTGATGAGCAGGATAACATGAAGCCCACGGTGGTAGCTGGTACGGTGCAAATGCAAGGAATGAAATGGAAAATGCATCATGACAATCCATGCACTTTTGTACATAACAGCATAACAAGGAAGTTTCCATAATATAATTCATGCTAAATTCACATGATAAACTCATTTTTAATAGCCAATTCAAAAAACAACTAAGCAACCATTAGTTCAATCTTATTTTTATGACAGTATGCTGGTTTTGCCTAAACAGTTTCACAACACCCCAAAATGCCGCACGCCGACGCCGAAAGCCACAACTTCAAACAGCTGCTACCAAACAACAACATGCCAAGCTGCTATACCAGAAGCATCACAAAAATGGCGGCATCACCGTAACCACAAAGGCTGAACCATTTCACAAATCCAGTTGCATAATGCATGACGGTAGACTGCATATGGCCTGTGATAATACCTGCAGAACCATATCAACCGTGTCATGGAATCTCGCGAAACATAAGGAAATGCTTTGTTGCAATGCAGTCGACCAATCAGATCATAAATCCATACTGCCAGTCAACATATGCTATGCACATTGATTATGAGCCTAAGGCTGCGGACAGTTGCGGAATGAGAGAAATTTTTACCTGTTGCAGACATGCGCTTAACCTCATATCCATAAGCACCAAGCAAACCGTGAAAGGTCTGATGCAAGACAGAATGTTAGCAAATAGCAAGCCAAGGTGAGCCATAAACCAGGACAACAATGAGTAAAAACAGAGGATCTTGGATTTTGCCCATAGTGCAAAACAGCCCAACTGAGTCACTTTACAAGAAGCAAAAAAAAGTTGCACAGGATGAAAGCATGGTCGAGCATATGAATAAGGAGGATATGGATAAGCATATCACAAAACTGACCGATGAGCTCGAGTCTGCAAACAGGAAGTGTGAAATCTACCGGTCCAATTTGCTCTCTATTTTAAAAGCTGTGAAGGATGTATCTAAAATTCTGTACTCTCCGGTGACCGCCATATGCAAAGAAGTGCAAGCATTAATGGAGACTTGTATCTAAGATTACCTACTTCGCCGTTGTCATTCACATCGAACAATATTAGTATTTCCGGGTCACCTGCAATGAATGGTTCCTCAGTTCAGTACAGCAGAATTCTCATCAAGATCATAAGGCTCACCAATTGCAACAGAATCAACAGAAGCTGCAGAGTGCTTCAAGTTCTATGGATTTGCCTGCTTTTCAAAAAGGACCATCTACAGAAGAAAAAATACTGAGAACAATGATAAGAGCGAAAATAGCGTAAACAAGGAACAAAAGAGTACCATTTGTTGTCGTGAGATTCCCCAAACCATAGCAATCCAAAGCTGCAACAAACACCACAAACCTTGGCCTAAGTCAATGCAGCAACCTAATCATGTTTATTCACAGCCTGTAGAAACATTTTGAAAACAATTCCTTCTGCTGGAATTTTTAGAGAGCCTATGACACCAGTTAATGATACCACACTTGCGGTACAGAGTCCAAGCTCACATAACCTGCAAAGACCAAACCAAATCACATCAGTCTTCATGACCTCCGAAGCCATTCATGCGTTAAGCATTTTTCACTGCAGTAACAAAACCCAGAGTAATCAGTCAAAGCATTAGAATCCAGAAATTTCCCAATTTGGGATTAAGGCAAAAGCGATTAAAAAGCTAAGTACAGATTACCATTTTCGAATTGTAGCATCAAAAAAGACAACTCGTTTCTGAGCAGCAAAAGCGATTCTGGAAACTTTCTCCTTTCGAACCTTGAGCATCAAACCGAAACCCTAAGCTGCAGGATAAATAGGAAAACGAGTTGGTGAGATAAGGGGGAGACGAAAAAAAACGGCGAAGAGATCTCAAGACGAAACCCTAAATCCCAAAATTGAAACCTTCACCGCCGCACCTCACATCCCCCCGTTGCTCAAGCTATTTCCCGGCCAGCCTCTCCACGCCTTTCACCACCGCCGTGAAACCTATGTGAGAACTTTTCCTTCTCCTTTTATCCTTTTCGTGTGCTTGTTGTTGGAAGTGTAGGATTATATTTTTTTAGTTGGTGATTTGAGGAAATACGGTTTAAGGTTAGGATAGTGAGAGAGGTCGAGAGACTGTTTGGGAAAAGAGAAGGTTGAAGATGAATGATGGAGAGCGTCGAGAGATGAGTGAAAGAATGAGAGGGAAGGACGTTTGAGATACTGTTTTGCGTCCTCTTGTTTTCTTTTCTCGTTTAGTTATTCAAGGCTTTATTCTTTTTTTAAGAACAGATTTTTAATTCCCATTTAGTGAGTGTTTAGAGTTTTTTAGGTAGGTCATTAACTATGATTTTATTAGTTTAGGATTTAGTTAATTGTTTTTTAATATTCCCAACCTCTAAAATCCAATAGCCAGGCGGCTGGATTTTTTGGGGTAACCCAACAGTCCTTTTTATTGTTATTATTATTATTTTGGTTTTATTTTCTTTAATTTCTTTGTTCCAATCTTTTTGATTTATAAAGTCCATTTGACATTGTAAATAACAACTAATCCTAAGTGGTCTAATGGAGAGGGTTGGTTTTCTAGATCTTTAGTGTAGTGGGTTCGATACTCCTAGGCATAGTTTTTCTTTCTTTTAATATTTTCTTTTATATTGATGCTTTATTGTTCATATTTCTTTTTTATCATTGTTTAATAATATAGATTTGTTTTTTCTTTAATTGCATCATGCATTCGAAACCATTTATTTAACTTATGAAAATCATATTTTCTCGATTTAATATCGAGCCCTTTTCACACCCTTGTAAGTCGATTGCTTTTTTAAGCATCGCCATCAACCTCACATAGCTTACTCTTGGGCTTTCTTACAATGAGCCGGTTCTCTTGCACTTACACTCATGCATTATTTGTTGTTTGGGCCCGATTTTATTATTTCATGATTTTTTTAATCCCCATTTAACAAAATGTACCCCATTCCCCCGATGTGTAATAATCTTGTACTGTTTCATTTCTTTATTGCTTGGTTGTTTAGTTAGCTACTAACGCAAGAATAAAATCAACCATTTCAAAAAATACAAAAATATGACTCGATCCAACGTCGAGTATTTTCTCAATAAATAAATCAATTCATTTCTCCCTCCTATTCTATTCCATTTCTTTCAAACTTTCACCAAACGCTTGATCTAACGTCAAGCCACTTTTTCTAATAAAAACTCAAAAAATATTAATTCATATTCAAGACCTTTTCAATAAAGATGGAAATGGAACGTGGTGTATACCACGCACTCCTGAGATTAGGATTCGAGATGTATATCTCGCCAATCCTAGCTCTCGCCATCATCCAAGTTTATCCACTTTGATTTCTCTCAAACACTCATTCAAATCTTTCTCAAACGTCCATCAATACTTGATCTAGGTCAAGTCATTTTCACAACAAAACTCAAAACACCTAATTCTTACTTAAACACTTTTTCAATAAAGGTGGAAATGGAACATGGTGTATACCATGCACTCCTGAGGTTAAGATTCGAGACGTATGCCTCGCCAATCTTAACTCTCGCCATCATCTAAAATTGTCAATGTGGTTTCGTCAAACCTTTTTCTCAATCAAATCTAAGATACCTAAATCTTATTTAAGACTCTTTCAATAAATGTGGAAATGGAACATGGTGTATACCATGCACTCCTGAGGTTAAGATTCGAGACGTATGCCTCGCCAATCTTAACTCTTGCCATCGTCTAAAATTGTCAATGCGGTTTCTTCAAACCCTTTCCCAGTCAAATTCCAAAAATACTTAATTCCTATCTTAACTTTTGTTAATAAAGATGGAAATGGAACATGGTGTATACCATGCACTCCTGAGACTAGGATTCGAGATGTATATCTCGCTCATCCAAGTTCTCGCCATCACTCAAAATACCTCCAACCAATCAAACTTTTTTCTCGCCGCCGTGCGACTAATCAAAGAACCTTTTTCATAAATGAAAGATATATTGTCTTAAGTGATACAAAACAATGTTTCGGCCACGATTGTTGAGTAGAGATAAATGACGCTTTTCCGAATGTAGATTTATAAATCCGTTCGATGTGTGGTATGCGTCCACTCCTCATCTGTTTTGGGTAAAACGGTGTTTTCGTCGATTAATACAATATAGCTTTCGCTAAAATCGACCAACAAACAAACATTTTTCTACCCAGAACTACGTAAGCCTTGATTTCTCTTTTGAGATACGTAGGAGCAGGATTTGTAAATCTTGTCAGGCCCACTAATAAAAAACTTAGGTTTAGTCCTTCGTTAAAAATCCAAAAACATTTCATCTATCTTCTATTCATTCTTTCCCACCTAATAACTTGAAAAGCCTATCATTTCAAACTAACATTAACGCACACAACTGACCTAATGGTTCCTGTTGAGTACAACGGACGTGAGGGGTGCTAATACCTTCCCCTTGCGTAATCGACTCCCGAACCCTGATATTGGTTGCGATGACCATATCTTATCCTTTCTTTTATCCTGGGTTTTATCGATATTTCCCCTTTCCTTTTTTAGGAATAAATAAAGTTCGGTGGCGACTCTGTTCAGTCCATCATTGCGAGCGTGCGATCGCGCTTCGCTTTGAAGTCGTATCCCCATTTTTTTCAAGGTGCGACAGATGGCGACTCTGCTGGGGACACCCCAATCCTAAGCGAGTCAAGCCTAGTTAGGACGTCTGTGTGCCTTTGTTTGTTTAATTGTGTGGCTTTTCCTTATTTATTGTTTGTTATTATCTTTATTATTATATTGATATATCTGTTGAATATTGGTTCTATTGTGATTGTTGGTACTTGGATATTTGATTGCAAACCATGTGGGAAAGACTCTACACCCGGGTCTAGAGTGAAAAACATAAGATAGGACGATGGTTGAGTAGTACAGACTCCCGAGGTGTATACTTCGTAAGAGTCGGTACGAGAACCTCACTTAGAGTAGATCCTTTTGCAAATATTGTCGCCCGAGGTGTATACCTCGTAAGCGCCGATGTTTCAAAGGGGTCCATGACTCTAAGGACCTTTTAGAACATTAAACCTTTGGCCAACTAGAAATGATGGTTGCGTAGTATGGATTCCCGAGGTGTATACTTCGTAAGAATCGATACGAGAACCTCGCTCAGAATAGATTCCCTAGATGGAGTTGATGACCGGAAAGTATTTTCCGTAAGCGTCAAACAGTCTTTCGAATCCATGACTCTGAGTACCCTGTCTAGAACCCAGTCGATGGTTGCGTAGTACGGACTCGCGAGGTGTATACTTCGTAAGAGTCGGTACGAGAACCTCACCCAGAATAGATTCCCTTGATGGAGTTGACGACCGGGAAGTATTTCCCGTAAGCGTCAAACAGTCTTATGAATCAATGACTCTGGGGATCCTTTGTAACAAAGCCCTAGATCATACCCGGTGAGAACCCCGTTTTGGAAAGCAATCAAATTTATCCATACCTCGAACCGTTGAACCTATCCAAAAAAAAAAAAGAAAAAAGGCATTGCACCCATTCATTCATTGCATATGCATAAAAAGCAAAACTCTTAGTTGTTTCGCATTATTTCAGGAATCCAAGACTTGTTAGCAAGATGAATCTTGAGAGAAGGGTTACTTTTCAGTTCAAATACAAGAACGTGGACCTTACCAGCCTACAGAAGTTGAGTGCCAAAATAACACCACTCAAACTCAACAGCTTCGTACAAAACTATGGAAGAATTCTGGACATCCTGAATGAGAAGATGGACATGATGACCACAGTGACTATTGCTCAGTTCTATGATCCACCTCTACGTTGTTTCACATTTTCTGACTTCCAGTTGGCTCCTACTTTGGAGGAGGTTGAGAGGATCATAGGCCGGAATTTGAAGGATCACAATCCATTTCCTAAGCTTGATGAAGATATTCCTCCCAAGAGAATAGCTTCAGCTTTGGGTCTGAAAGTTTCTGAAGTCGTGGATAATTGGGATGTGAAAGGACTTTTCAGTGGTTTTTCTAGGAAGTTCTTGGAAGATCAGGCCAAGAAGATGGAAAAAGAAGGAGATTGGGAATCCTTCTATGCTGTGTTAGCCGTGTTGATATATGGGATAGTCCTCTTCCCAAATATTGACCATTTCGTGGACCACCTGGCGGTGAGAATTTTCCTCTCTGGTAACCCTGTACCGTTCCTCTTGGCAGATCTCTACTACACTCTCCATGATCGTCATGAGAGGAAGGGAGGAATCATCTTGTGTTGTGCACAGTTGTTATATGCTTGGTTCAGATCCCATATGCCTGAAGAAGGTCCTTTCGTCTCCAAGGAACTCAAGCCTTTCCAGAAGTTGGCTTCCCTCACCTCCAGTCATGTTAAGTGGTATATCAGAGATTGGGAAACCGAGAATGTGATTGTCAGCATTGGAGACTTCCCCAAAGTGCCGTTGATAGGAACCAAGGGTTGCATTAACTATAACCCCATGTTATCTCTGAGGCAGCATGGATACCCTATGAATGGCCCTCCAAAAGTTGAAGCTCTAGAGCCTTTCATCTTACATAGTGTTGAAGCGGATCATCCCATGGTGAGAAAGATCAAGAGGTCTTGGCAAGCAGTTATCAGAAAAGGTAAGGAGTTGGGTAGGAGAAATGTCATTGCCCAAGAGCCTTACACTTGTTGGGTTAGAGAGAGGGTTCAGATGATTAAACTCCCGTATCCATTTGATCCTTCTATCTATCCAGTGATTCCTGAGCCAGAGCCCATATTACCTGAAGATGTGGAGAAGCTCAACAACCGTATCAAGGAGTTGGAATTGGAAAATGCTGATTTGAGAATTAGGCTTGGCCGAGTTTCAGTAGAAAACGGGAACTTGAAAGACGATCAACAAAAGAAGGACAAAGAGCTTGAAGTCTCCAACAAAAGAGCTAGAGAGTCTGAAGCAAGGAGGGAAAAGTTTGGACAAGCACTCTATAGCACTAAATCTGTGTTCAAATCAAAGGAAGAAGAGTTGGATAGAGCTCTACTCCGGATTCAAAAACTCAACAAGACTCTAGAGCTGACCCTTGAGATGAAAAGGGAAGCACGGTTAATTTCTGAGATTCGTACTCGTGAATTGGAGAATACCATTCAGAAGTACAAGGATGCTCTGGAACGTGAGAAGCTGAAGACCGAAGAATCAGAAAGAGTTTGCACACGGTTGAAGCATCATTTGGATCGAGCCGATGCTAGAATCCAAGCACTTGAAGGTGGAGATCAGGATGCTGCCTATATGGTGTTGCTGAATGAATGCAGATATTGGAGAAACCTCTATAGGGACATAGAGGTGACAAAGGCTGAAGACGTGCGCATTATCCAAGATCTCCAAGGGCTCTACACTGAGTGGAAAGGCAAATTTTTGAAGCTGTCCGGATTTGCGAGTTCCATCATGCGTGAGCTACCTGAGAAGCTGCAAGAGGCGGATTGGTGCATGTGTCCAGAGAACACCCCGCATCAAGTCTTTAATTTCATTAAGTTTTGTAAGGCAATGTTAGAAGGGTTAACTACCGACCTTGCTACGGTCCGGAAAGCCCATAAACCATGAGCACGTTGTTTGTATTTGAACTTGAATATGAGATTAATGAAAAATTGCTTTTGAGATTCATTTTATTGTGTTTCACTTCCTTATCATTTTGAATATTTGCAAACAAGTGTTGTGACATTTTTGAAATGAATGATTGAAACTAACCAAGAGTTTTGCAAACAAAATGCATTCATACATACATTCATGCATTTTTCAAAACAGAGTCTCATTCTGTCCTTTCTTCCTCCAGTTTCACGCTGAATTTTCAACACCAGTATAACACTCGTGCCAGAGCTCGTCAAAGAATGGCAGATCAAGAGCATGAATTGGAGCGAGTGAGCTCAGAGCTAGAAGACCTGCGTGGAAACATGGGGCAGGTCATGGAGATATTACAGGTTATCAGGGCAAAGCTAGATACCCAAACAACGGTTGTTTCTGAAATCGCAGGTCCGTCGATTGAACCCCAACCTGCGAGGGCGGTACCAACAACCTGGCCAACCTATGGTTTACCTCCTGGTTTCACGCCTGCAGTTGAAGGCGCCCCTGGTTTTGCACCATCTGCTCAGTAGACAGCTCCTCTACCGACCATCAATGAAAACCATCCAGTGGTTCACACGTTCGCACCTCCTCTCGTCCGGGCACATGTGCAACCTTACTTTGAGGACCAGCAACATGCTCCAGACTTTTCAGATGAAGATGAGGAAAGGCAGGAAGACCTAAGAGGGATGAAGGAGAATTACCAGCTGCTTGAGAAGAGATTAAGAGCTATGGAAGGCGACCAAGTCTTTGGTGCTACCGCTAAGGAGATGTGCTTGGTATCAGGTCTTGTGATTCCTGCGAAGTTCAAGACCCCAGATTTCGATAAGTATGAGGGCCACTCGTGTCCTAAGAGTCACCTCATTATGTACTATCGAAAAATGGCTGCGCATGTAGAGGACGACAAGCTCATGATACATTGCTTCCAGGATAGCCTGAGGGGTGCTCCCTCTAAGTGGTACCTAGGCCTGGATCAGAGTAGGATTCGTTGCTTCCAGGACTTATCTGATGCCTTCACCCAACACTACAAGTATAACATGGATATGGCCCCAGATAGGAGACAACTGCTCAGCATGTCCCAGAAAGACAAGGAGTCTTTTAAGGAGTATGCGCAACGATGGAGGGAAGTGGCCTCGCAAGTCGAACCACCTTTGGCTGAGAAGGAATTAGCGGATTGGTTCATGGATACAGTTAAACCTGTGTTTTATGAAAGAATGGTAAGTAGTGTGTCTGCAAGTTTCTCTGACCTGGTTGCTGTAGGCATAAAGGTCGAACTTGGATTAAAGAATGGAAAGATGACGACTACCTCTGAAACATCTGGTAGTAATGCCAAAAAGTTTCCTGGAGGGTTTCAAAGAAAGAAGGAGGGGGATACGAATGCAGTATCAACCAGTCAAAGAAGGAGTCAGTCATGGAAGAAACAACACCAATTTACTCAACAACACCAATTTTCTCAACAACAACCAATTTATCCAGTACAATATGTCCAACAACCGTATGTGGCAGCTGTCACACCAAATTTTAACCAACCACAAGCTTCAGTTTATCAACCTGTTCCTACTCAACAAGCGCCGATATACCAGCAAGCACCAGCACCACCTGCTTATCAACAGCCGAGGGCACAGGCCCCTCGTCCGCAAAATCCTCAAAATCAAAATAGGGTGCCAAGAAGTAGAGTTCCGTTTGCTTCAATCCCTATGACATACACTGAATTGTACCCGTCATTGCTACAAAAAGGGTTAGTGACGCCCAGATCTTTGGGTCCTCCACCAAATCCTTTACCGCCATGGTACAATCCAGATGCTCATTGTCCTTTCCATGGGGGTGCCCCTGGACATGACTTAGAAGGATGTTATGCTTTAAAGCATATTGTGCGAGACCTGGTTGAAAAGAAGATTCTGTCCTTTCGAGACGTCGGACCCAATGTCAAGAACAACCCTTTGCCAGCACATGGTGATGTCAATGCCGTCGAAGATGCTTCTGATGTGTGTGTAATCAATAATGTGGAGGATGTTAAAACTCCGTTGCTAGTACTTCATGCAGGATTGGTGAGGGCTAGATTGATTGATACCTGTCACGATAGCTGTGAAGAATGTGCCATTCAGCCGAAGGGATGTAAAGTAGTACAAAAGGACATTCAGAATTTGATGAATCAAGGTGTGTTACAAATTTCTGGTCCAACAATAAATGAGGAAGTTTTGGTCATTGAACCCGTTTTTAATATACCAGAGCCGTTTGAGGTAACTTATCACAGAAGAGATGATGTTCATCCGTCACCTGTGGTGGTATGCATGCCTACACCATTTCCTTTTGAAAGTACCAAGGCGGTACCCTGGAAGTACGACATAACAGTGGTGGATGGGTTGGTAGATGGAAAGCCCAAAATTGCTGAAAGTAAGGAAGTTTTGGAGAATGTTGACACCGACATCACCAATATCGCAGGGACAAGCAGGATGACCCGTAGTGGTCGGATTTATACTCCCAATTTTAATGTGAACCCTCAAGAGCCAACAAGGGGAGCTGCAAATGTAAATCCTACCCCAGAACAGGGAGGGGCACAGCCGGCTGTGCAAACAGATGAAGCAAGTGAGTTCCTAAGGATAATAAAGAAATCTGACTACAAGATAGTTGATCAGTTACACCAAACGCCATCAAAAATATCTATCTTGTCTTTGCTTCTGAATTCCGAAGCTCATAGGGAAGCTCTGCTAAAAGTGCTTGCTCAGGCTCATGTTACCCAAGACATAACGGTCGGCCAATTCGATGGAGTGGTCGCCAATATCACAGCCTGCAACACTCTAAGCTTCAGTAATGAAGAGCTGCCCAAGGAGGGGAAGAATCACAACCGCGCCTTGCATGTGTCCATAAAATGTCAAGAAGATGCTCTGGCTAGAGTTTTAGTGGACACTGGATCATCCCTCAATGTTCTACCAAAGAGGGCACTCGCTAAATTGTCTTATCAAGGTTCGGAGTTGAAACCTAGTGCGCTTGTGGTGAAAGCTTTTGATGGCTCTCGAAGGACAGTAGTTGGGGAGGTAGAGTTACCGATACAGATTGGACCGCATGTATTCCCCATCAATTTCCAAGTCATGGACATAAATCCAGCGTATAGCTGCCTTTTGGGACGCCCATGGATACATGCTGCTGGGGCAGTAACTTCTACTCTACATCAAAAGATGAAGTTCGTTGTCGATAACAAACTCGTTATTGTCTCAGGTGAAGAGGACTTTATTATCAGTCAACTCTCCTCTTTCCGCTATATTGAGGCTGATGAGGATGCCTTAGAAACCTCCTTTCAAGCCCTTGAAATATCCAATGCTACACTTGAAGAGGTTAAGGATCCTGTTGAGAAAGCTAGTTTGTCATTCGCTTCTTTGAAGAGTGCAAAATCAACAGTTGAAAGTGGAGGCCCTGCAGGTTGGGGGCAAGTTATCAACGTCAATGAAAAGAATGACCGTTTTGGTTTAGGGTACAAGCCTTCTGCTAATGGAGGAGCCCTGGTCCCCGCAAAGGACCGTGTGCGGAGCATTCAAGAAGTTTTCCTGAGTAAAGGATTTATTCATGGAGAACAAGTTGGTGCAGTGGAAGATGACATTGAAGATGGGGAAACATCGAATCTGATATACCGGTGTGAAGCCGCCTTGACAAACTGGGAAGCGGTTGAGATTCCAGAAGTTTTTCCTGTGTCAAAGTAATTGTTGTTTTCCTTTGTGTGTTTTTGAAAATCCTTAACTCTGCCCAAGGCTAATGGATCATTTGTAGGGCCCCTTTTGAATTTCGAAAAATCATTATGACAAATAAAGAGCATTTTGTTCAAATTCTTGTCGTTCATTTATCTGTTGTTTTTCTTAAAATGGCAATCCTTTCAAAAACTACAAAAATATTTTTTTACTTCTTTTGCATTTTATTTCCATTTTTCTAAAAAAACCATCATTAAAAAACATGCAGAATAATCAATAAACCAGTTGAATTCGATGACCCCGCTACTCCCTATAATTTTGAACTCCCCATCTACCAAGCGGAAGAGGAGAGTGAGGAAGATTGTGATTTCCCAGAAGAACTGGAAAGGATGCTCGAGCACGAGTCAAAGGCCCTTCAGCCACATCAAGAACCAGTGGAAACAATCAACCTTGGCACCGAGGAAGACAAGAAAGAGGTCAAAGTCGGGACTACGCTTGAGGCAAGCATCAAGGAAAGATTGATCAAGTTGCTACATGAATATGTAGATGTATTTGCTTGGTCATATCAGGATATGCCAGGTTTAGATACTGACATTGTTGTCCACAAGCTACCACTACAGCCAAATTGTCCGCCAGTGAAGCAGAAGCTCCGAAGAGCAAGACCCGACATGGCTCTAAAGATTTGTGACGAGGTGAAATGTCAATTTGATGCCGGTTTTCTAGCAGTTGCAAAGTACCCTCAATGGGTAGCCAACATTGTGCCAGTGCCCAAAAAGGATGGCAAGGTCAGGATGTGTGTTGATTACAGGGATCTAAACAAAGCTAGTCCAAAGGACGACTTCCCCCTGCCACATATTGACACCCTGGTAGACAACACTGCTAGGTTCGCAGTCTTCTCCTTTATGGACGGATTCTCGGGTTATAATCAAATTAAGATGGATCCAGAGGACATGGAAAAGACCACATTCATCACCCCTTGGGGAACATTTTGCTACAAGGTAATGCCATTCGGTCTCAAAAATGCTGGGGCAACTTACCAAAGAGCAATGGTCACTCTTTTCCATGATATGATGCATAAGGAAATTGAGGTCTATGTGGATGATATGATTGCAAAATCTCAAAGTGAAGAGGATCACATAGACCACTTGCAAAAGCTATTTGAGCGTCTTCGGAAATTTCGACTACGACTAAATCCTGCTAAATGCACCTTTGGTGTCCGATCTGGAAAGTTGCTTGGTTTCATTGTTAGTCAACGAGGAATTGAGGTAGATCCCGACAAGGTCCGAGCTATACAAGAGATGCCTGCTCCACGCACCGAGCGAGAGGTTAGAGGCTTCCTGGGACGTTTGAATTATATCTCGAGGTTTATCTCACATATGACGGCCACATGTGAGCCTATCTTCAAATTGATTCGAAAAGATCAAGCAGTTGAATGGAATTCTGACTGCCAAATGGCTTTTGAGAGAATCGGACAGTACCTGCAAGAGCCCCCTATTCTAATTCCACCTGTTCAAGGGAGACCACTCTTTATGTACTTAACCGTGCTTGAAAAGTCAATGGGATGTATGTTGGGACAACATGATGAAACCGGTCGAAAGGAACATGCCATCTATTATCTGAGTAAGAGGTTTACCGATTGTGAATCCCGATATTCACTCTTAGAGAAAACTTGTTGCGCTTTAGCATGGGCCGCTCGTCGTCTAAGACAATACATGATTTGCCACACTACTTTGTTGATCTCAAAAATGGATCCAGTAAAGTACATCTTTGAAAAGCCTGCTTTGACTGGAAGACTCGCCCGTTGGCAGATGTTACTATCTGAGTATGACATCCAATATGTGTCTCAGAAAGCCATCAAAGGAAGTGTGTTGTCTGATTACTTGGCAAACCAGCCCGTTGAAGATTACCAGTCGTTGAAGTTTGACTTCCCGGATGAAGACATCATGGTAGTGAAAGACTGTGAAATCCCAGGACCTGATGAGGGACCTGAACCCGGATCTCGGTGGAAGCTCATGTTTGATGGTTCCTCCAACTACATGGGGCATGGCGTAGGAGTTGTTCTGTTGAATCCAAATGGTGGATACACTCCTTTTACAGCAAGGTTGTGTTTTGATTGCACGAACAATATAGCAGAATATGAGGCGTGCATCCTAGGCATTGAAGCAGCCATTGATCTCCGAATCAAAATCCTTGAAGTATGTGGAGACTCAGCCTTGGTGATATACCAAGTCAAGGGCGAATGGGAAACCCGTGATACCAAGTTGATCCCATATCGTGCCTATGTCATGGAATTTTTAAAATACTTTGACGAAATCACTTTCCGTCATATCCCGAGAACTGAGAATCAAATTGCTGATGCTTTGGCTATGTTGGCTTCAATGTACCAAGTCAGATTCCATAATGAAGCACCTCTCATTCAGATCGAGCGGAAAATTGAGCCTGCCTACTGCCAGTCAGTTGAAGAGGAAGCCGATAGTAAACCCTGGTTTCATGACATCAAATGCTTTTTGCAAAATCAAGAATATCCAACAGATGCAACAACCCTTGACAAGAAAACATTGAGGAAGTTAGCATCCAAATTCTTCTTGAGCAATGATGTGTTGTACAAGAGAAATCACGACATGATTCTGCTCAGATGCGTGGATGGACGTGAAGCGAACATGTTGATCAAGGAGATTCATGAAGGATCCTTTGGAACTCATGCCAATGGGCATGCCATGGCCAAGAAGATTTTGAGAGCTGGTTATTACTGGTTGACCATGGAGTCTGACTGTTTCAATTATGCTAGAAAATGTCATAAATGCCAAATATATGCCGACAAGGTACACGTGCCTCCGACCCTGCTAAATGTTTTGACGTCACCTTGGCCTTTCTCAATGTGGGGCATCGACATGATTGGCACCATCGAGCCTAAAGCTTCCAATGGTCACCGCTTCATCCTGGTTGCCATTGATTACTTTACCAAATGGGTGGAAGCCGCCTCTTATGCTAATGTGACAAAATAAGTGGTTGCACGGTTTCTCAAGAAAGAGATCATTTGCCGTTATGGAATTCCAAGTCGGATCATCATAGATAATGGGACGAATCTGAACAATAAGACCATGAAAGAATTATGCGAGAGCTTCAAGATTGAGCACCATAACTCTTCACCATATCGTCCAAAGATGAATGGCGCTGTTGAAGCCGCTAATAAAAACATCAAGAAGATCCTACAGAAAATGGTGAAAACCTATAAGGATTGGCACGAAATGCTACCCTTCGCATTGCATGGATACCGGACTTCCGTCCGCACTTCAACAGGGGCAACCCCGTTCTCTTTGGTATATGGGATGGAAGCAGTTCTCCCAATTGAAGTAGAGATACCTTCAATGAGAATCTTGATGGAGACCAAGCTAGAAGAGGCTGAGTGGATTCAAAATAGATTTGATCAGTTGAACCTCATAGATGAGAAGCGATTGACTTCTTTGTGCCATGGACAATTATACCAGAAACGGCTTAAAAGGGCTTTTGACAAGAAAGTACGTGTTCGGGAATTCAGAGAAGGAGACCTCGTGCTTAAGAAGATCTTGCCAATACACAAGGATTCACGTGGGAAGTGGACTCCCAATTATGAAGGCCCATATGTTGTGAAGAAAGCTTTCTCCGGAGGTGCCTTGATTCTCACAACTATGGATGATGAAGAGCTCTCACACCCCGTGAACTCTGATGCAGTTAAAAAATACTATGCCTAACAAAAACCCACTAAATCGAAAACCTGAAAGGGCGATTTAGGCACACAAAAAAAAAGGGTATCCCGGTGGACTGAAAACCCGAAAGGGCGGTCCAGGCAAAAGTTAGGGATGAATAAAAATGGTAGCTCGCTAAGTTGAAAACCTGAAAAGGCGACTTAGGCAAAGAAGAGCGTCCCGGTGGATTGAAAACCCGAAAGGGCGATCCAGGCAAAAGTTAGGGGCATAAAGGCATAAACTGCATCAGTTGTTACTGATATACACTGAAGAATTTGAGGTGGAAGATTAATCCAATCACTCCCCTTAGAAGCAAGGTTTTTGGGGGATCATATCTATTAAGGATGTTAGTGGTCACTGAATTCAATGTAAACCTTTCCTTATTGCCATTTTCAAAAAATGTAACACTCTATAGAGCTACGCCATTGGTGTGCTACCATTCTTGAATAAAATACAAGTTTTCCCAATCATTGTTAATTTGTGTTCATCTACGCTTTTCTTTGTTATGCAAAATGTCATTTATTTGTTAATAATGAAGTTTTGAAACTTGGAAAAAGAATTTGAAACTTAGAACAAATTTACTTTGATACATGTGAAAATCGAAGGAAAATCATTTGTTTCCCCGAAAGGCTCAAGGTTGCATAAATATCCCTGGAGCACCAACAAAAGTCCCCATGGAATACAACTTATGAATCCTCTCGAAGGATGGACCTTTGGTTATTTATACCTGTCAATCATGATAGTTTCTCCTCTGGATGCGCTTGTTAATTGTACGAGTATGAGTTATTGGTGTTGTGGAATCAGAATCTCTGTCCCTACAAATACCCAGTCTGCCAAGCGTCAGCATAATCATGATCATTCATACATCAAAAAAAATTTCAAATCATGCATAGCCGAAAGGTATTTCGTGCTCATTGTGCATTGACCTAGGTCTTGGTGTCAATCCTATGTCCTTGAACCTCTAATTCCAGTTTGTCTTTGGTATCCTTAAACCAACATCCGATTTTCGTGGTCATTTTCAAGTCCAATTGTTATTGACAAAATCCATTAAAAGCTGGTTGTAGTCCATTGCTTGCGGTCAGAGTCCAATTGTTGCTATTCCGGGGTCAGGTCATACTTGAACCTGCTCTGAAGAGTTTATCCAATTTTTGTTCAATCCTATTCAGGTCATATGTGAACCTGTTGTTGAACCTTTTTATTCCGGGGTCCGGTCATACTTGAACCTGCTCTGAAGATTCTTTGTTCAATCCTATTCAGGTCATATGTGAACCTGTTGTTGAACCTTTTTATTCCGGGGTCCGGTCATACTTGAACCTGCTCTGAAGATTCTTTGTTCAATCCTATTCAGGTCATATGTGAACCTGTTGTTGAACCTTTTTATTCCGGGGTCCGGTCATACTTGAACCTGCTCTGAAGATTCTTTGTTCAATCCTATTCAGGTCATATGTGAACCTGTTGTTGAACCTTTTTATTCCGGGGTCCGGTCATACTTGAACCTGCTTTGAAGATTCTTTGTTCAATCCTATTCAGGTCATATGTGAACCTGTTGTTGAACCTTTTTATTCCGGGGTCCGGTCATACTTGAACCTGCTCTGAAGATTCTTTGTTCAATCCTATTCAGGTCATATCTGAACCTGTTGTTGAACTTTTATTCCGGGGTCCGGTCATACTTGAACCTGCTCTGAAGATTCTTTGTTCAATCCCATTCAGGTCATATATGAACCTGTTGTTGAACCTTTTATTCCGGTGTCAGGTCATACTTGAACCTGCTCTGAAGAGTTTTTCCAATTTTTGTTCAATACCATTCAGGTCATGTATGAACCTGTTGTTGAGCTTTATTCCAGTGTCAGGTCATACTTGAACCTGTTCTGAAGATTCTTTCTCTGTTTGTTCAATACTATTCAGGTCATGTATGAACCTGTTGTTGAGCTTTATTCCGGTGTCAGGTCATACATGAACCTGTTCTGAAGAGTTTTTCTCCATGATTATTCCCCAGCGTTGTCAGGTCATATGTGAACTGGTTGTAGCATCTTTTCCTTTATTCGGGTTCGGTAAGTCATGTGTGAACTTACTTCCGAAATCCCTTGTATTCTAAGTGTCGTTCATCAAATCTCACTTTGAATACTCCCCAGTGTGTGCCTGTTTCTCCAACAGGATTGTTTCCCCAGCAAGTTGTTTCTTACCATTTGTCTATCTCCCTTTGGATCATCAGTATTCCCCACATATTGGTCTGTCTAGTAGCATCTCCTGTCAAGGGTCCACCATATCCCTAGCAGGGAAGAAAATTAAAAAAAAATCATGCATCCACGCATATCATGTCATATCATATCATATCATGTCATATCATATCATATCATATCATGTCATATCATATCATAGCATATCGTATCATATCACATCATGTCATAGGGATTCAGGATCAAAATCCGGGTCTTCTTAGTATTTAACCATCTCCCACTATGATCATATGAAGAGTGTCCTACTTCATATTCTCTAGTTGAAGACGCTTAAATAGGGGCAACTGTCATACCCCGATTTTGACCCTGAAATTTTTTCATTTTTTTTTCATTTTTTATTTGGCACTTGGCCTAAAATTCATTTTTGCATACATTCATTCCCAAACCCATATTACATTGTATAGGCCTTTTTGATCATGGTGCTTTTGATTATAAAATGGATTTGACTTTCTAAGTTTCAATTTGATTTTAATTTCAAATTAAGTTTAATTCCAAATTTCAATTTAATCTTAATTGTTTATTTTACTAATGATTCAAACTCTAATCGATTTTAATTTCCAAATGAATGTTAGAGTTGGTATCCAAGTAATTTTAAATGAATTATAGATTAATTTGTTGTTTTTTAATTTGGTTTTTGCTGATTTGTTATTATTAATTAAATTGATATTCATACTGATATTGGATTATTCCTAAAAATCCACATCCATTTTTATAATCAAATATCCAATAACCCAACTCTATTTTTAAACCCATTTTTGTTTCAAACTATACCCAAAATCCACATCCATTTTCATTATCCATTTGGAACCAAAATCCATTTCATATCCATTTCACATCCAAATCCATTCATAAAAATTAATCAATTAACCCATAATTCATTATCCAAAACATTTTCCATTTATCCAATTCATTTTTCATTAGTACATTTCATGATATTTTATATATCCTAATAAGACAAAATGAAGAAAAAAAAAACAATTGGAATTGATGAGCAGGATAACATGAAGCCCACGGTGGTAGCTGGTACGGTGCAAATGCAAGGAATGAAATGGAAAATGCATCATGACAATCCATGCACTTTTGTACATAACAGCATAACAAGGAAGTTTCCATAATAGAATTCATGCTAAATTCACATGATAAACTCATTTTTAATAGCCAATTCAAAAAACAACTAAGCAACCATTAGTTCAATCTTATTTTTATGACAGTATGCTGGTTTTGCCTAAACAGTTTCACAACACCCCAAAATGCCGCACGCCGGCGCCGAAAGCCACAACTTCAAACAGCTGCTACCAAACAACAACATGCCAAGCTGCTATACCAGAAGCATCACAAAAATGGCGGCATCACCGTAACCACAAAGGCTGAACCATTTCACAAATCCAGTTGCATAATGCATGACGGTAGACTGCATATGGCCTGTGATAATACCTGCAGAACCATATCAACCGTGTCATGGAATCTCGCGAAACATAAGGAAATGCTTTGTTGCAATGCAGTCGACCAATCAGATCATAAATCCATACTGCCAGTCAACATATGCTATGCACATTGATTATGAGCCTAAGGCTGCGGACAGTTGCGGAATGAGAGAAATTTTTACCTGTTGCAGACATGCGCTTAACCTCATATCCATAAGCACCAAGCAAACCGTGAAAGGTCTGATGCAAGACAGAATGTTAGCAAATAGCAAGCCAAGGTGAGCCATAAACCAGGACAACAATGAGTAAAAACAGAGGATCTTGGATTTTGCCCATAGTGCAAAACAGCCCAACTGAGTCACTTTACAAGAAGCAAAAAAAAGTTGCACAGGATGAAAGCATGGTCGAGCATATGAATAAGGAGGATATGGATAAGCATATCACAAAACTGACCGATGAGCTCGAGTCTGCAAACAGGAAGTGTGAAATCTACCGGTCCAATTTGCTCTCTATTTTAAAAGCTGTGAAGGATGTATCTAAAATTCTGTACTCTCCGGTGACCGCCATATGCAAAGAAGTGCAAGCATTAATGGAGACTTGTATCTAAGATTACCTACTTCGCCGTTGTCATTCACATCGAACAATATTAGTATTTCCGGGTCACCTGCAATGAATGGTTCCTCAGTTCAGTACAGCAGAATTCTCATCAAGATCATAAGGCTCACCAATTGCAACAGAATCAACAGAAGCTGCAGAGTGCTTCAAGTTCTATGGATTTGCCTGCTTTTCAAAAAGGACCATCTACAGAAGAAAAAATACTGAGAACAATGATAAGAGCGAAAATAGCGTAAACAAGGAACAAAAGAGTACCATTTGTTGTCGTGAGATTCCCCAAACCATAGCAATCCAAAGCTGCAACAAACACCACAAACCTTGGCCTAAGTCAATGCAGCAACCTAATCATGTTTATTCACAGCCTGTAGAAACATTTTGAAAACAATTCCTTCTGCTGGAATTTTTAGAGAGCCTATGACACCAGTTAATGATACCACACTTGCGGTACAGAGTCCAAGCTCACATAACCTGCAAAGACCAAACCAAATCACATCAGTCTTCATGACCTCCGAAGCCATTCATGCGTTAAGCATTTTTCACTGCAGTAACAAAACCCAGAGTAATCAGTCAAAGCATTAGAATCCAGAAATTTCCCAATTTGGGATTAAGGCAAAAGCGATTAAAAAGCTAAGTACAGATTACCATTTTCGAATTGTAGCATCAAAAAAGACAACTCGTTTCTGAGCAGCAAAAGCGATTCTGGAAACTTTCTCCTTTCGAACCTTTGAGCATCAAACCGAAACCCTAAGCTGCAGGATAAATAGGAAAACGAGTTGGTGAGATAAGGGGGAGACGAAAAAACGGCGAAGAGATCTCAAGACGAAACCCTAAATCCCAAAATCGAAACCTTCACCGCCGCACCTCACATCCCCCCGTTGCTCAAGCTATTTCCCGGCCAGCCTCTCCACGCCTTTCACCACCGCCGTGAAACCTATGTGAGAACTTTTCCTTCTCCTTTTATCCTTTTCGTGTGCTTGTTGTTGGAAGTGTAGGATTATATTTTTTAGTTGGTGATTTGAGGAAATACGGTTTAAGGTTAGGATAGTGAGAGAGGTCGAGAGACTGTTTGGGAAAAGAGAAGGTTGAAGATGAATGATGGAGAGCGTCGAGAGATGAGTGAAAGAATGAGAGGGAAGGACGTTTGAGATACTGTTTTGCGTCCTCTTGTTTTCTTTTCTCGTTTAGTTATTCAAGGCTTTATTCTTTTTTTAAGAACAGATTTTGAATTCCCATTTAGTGAGTGTTTAGAGTTTTTTAGGTAGGTCATTAACTATGATTTTATTAGTTTAGGATTTAGTTAATTGTTTTTTAATATTCCCAACCTCTAAAATCCAACAGCCAGGCGGCTGGATTTTTTGGGGTAACCCAACAGTCCTTTTTTATTGTTATTATTATTATTTTGGTTTTATTTTCTTTAATTTTCTTTGTTCCAATCTTTTTGATTTATAAAGTCCATTTGACATTGTAAATAACAACTAATCCTAAGTGGTCTAATGGAGAGGGTTGGTTTTCTAGATCTTTAGTGTAGTGGGTTCGATACTCCTAGGCATAGTTTTTCTTTCTTTTAATATTTTCTTTTATATTGATGCTTTATTGTTCATATTTCTTTTTTTATCATTGTTTAATAATATAGATTTGTTTTTTCTTTTAATTGCATCATGCATTCGAAACCATTTATTTTAACTTATGAAAATCATATTTTCTCGATTTAATATCGAGCCCTTTTTCACACCCTTGTAAGTCGATTGCTTTTTTAAGCATCGCCATCAACCTCACATAGCTTACTCTTGGGCTTTCTTACAATGAGCCGGTTCTCTTGCACTTACACTCATGCATTATTTGTTGTTTGGGCCCGATTTTATTATTTCATGATTTTTTTAATCCCCATTTAACAAAATGTACCCCATTCCCCCGATGTGTAATAATCTTGTACTGTTTCATTTCTTTATTGCTTGGTTGTTTAGTTAGCTACTAACGCAAGAATAAAATCAACCATTTCAAAAAATACAAAAATATGACTCGATCCAACGTCGAGTATTTTCTCAATAAATAAATCAATTCATTTCTCCCTCCTATTCTATTCCATTTCTTTCAAACTTTCACCAAACGCTTGATCTAACGTCAAGCCACTTTTTCTAATAAAAACTCAAAAAATATTAATTCATATTCAAGACCTTTTCAATAAAGATGGAAATGGAACGTGGTGTATACCACGCACTCCTGAGATTAGGATTCGAGATGTATATCTCGCCAATCCTAGCTCTCGCCATCATCCAAGTTTATCCACTTTGATTTCTCTCAAACACTCATTCAAATCTTTCTCAAACGTCCATCAATACTTGATCTAGGTCAAGTCATTTTCACCACAAAACTCAAAACACCTAATTCTTACTTAAACACTTTTTCAATAAAGGTGGAAATGGAACATGGTGTATACCATGCACTCCTGAGGTTAAGATTCGAGACGTATGCCTCGCCAATCTTAACTCTCGCCATCGTCTAAAATTGTCAATGTGGTTTCGTCAAACCTTTTTCTCAATCAAATCTAAGATACTTAAATCTTATTTAAGACTCTTTCAAGAAAGGTGGAAATGGAACATGGTGTATACCATGCACTCCTGAGGTTAAGATTCGAGACGTATGCCTCGCCAATCTTAACTCTCGCAATCGTCTAAAATTGTCAATGCGGTTTCTTCAAACCCTTTCCCAGTCAAATTCCAAAAATACTTAATTCCTATCTTAACTTTTGTTAATAAAGATGGAAATGGAACATGGTGTATACCATGCACTCCTGAGACTAGGATTCGAGATGTATATCTCGCTCATCCAAGTTCTCGCCATCACTCAAAATACCTCCAACCAATCAAACTTTTTTCTCGCCGCCGTGCGACTAATCAAAGAACCTTTTTCATAAATGAAAGATATATTGTCTTAAGTGATACAAAACAATGTTTCGGCCACGATTGTTGAGTAGAGATAAATGACGCTTTTCCGAATGTAGATTTATAAATCCGTTCGATGTGTGGTATGCGTCCACTCCTCATCTGTTTTGGGTAAAACGGTGTTTTCGTCGATTAATACAATATAGCTTTCGCTAAAATCGACCAACAAACAAACATTTTTCTACCCAGAACTACGTAAGCCTTGATTTCTCTTTTGAGATACGTAGGAGCAGGATTTGTAAATCTTGTCAGGCCCACTAATAAAAAACTTAGGTTTAGTCCTTCGTTAAAAATCCAAAAACATTTCTTCTATCTTCTATTCATTCTTTCCCACCTAATAACTTGAAAAAGCCTATCATTTCAAACTAACATTAACGCACACAACTGACCTAATGGTTCCTGTTGAGTACAACGGACGTGAGGGGTGCTAATACCTTCCCCTTGCGTAATCGACTCCCGAACCCTGATATTGGTTGCGATGACCATATCTTATCCTTTCTTTTGTCCTGGGTTTTATCGATATTTCCCCTTTCCTTTTTTAGGAATAAATAAAGTTCGGTGGCGACTCTGTTCAGTCCATCATTGCGAGCGTGCGATCGCGCTTCGCTTTGAAGTCGTATCCCCATTTTTTTCGAGGTGCGACACTATTGTTTTCAAAAAGATATTTTGGACTTAACTAATAAGTGACAGCTACGTTAATATAAAATCATAGTTTATTCAACAGAGCGAGAGTTTGAGATAAGACTTTTAATCAATAGTGTCTACTGAAAGGATTTGTTTTAAAACCAAGAAACCAACGAAGAATTGATTCCCTAATTACGACGAACTACATACCGATATCCGCTTAATTAATATTTAATTTAGATCTTATTTTAGTTTTAACTTTTCCCCCAAACAATCAAAGTATTATCCGCCTTAGCTTTACAAAGTAACCTTAGAAAACGGTATATCGATTCATAAGTCCCTGTGGGATCGATATCTTTTAAAACTACGCGATAGAACTGTGATCTTGCAGTTTGTACCCCAAATTCGACTCATTAAGTCGCGATCAAGTTTTTGGCGCCGTTGCCGGGGACTTTTATTTAGTCGATATCGTAACTCTTCTATTACGCTGTAGAGACTAAGGCTTATTTTTCTTTTCTTTTCTTTCTTTCGTTGATTTGTATGCCACATACTTGCTCACAAGGCGAGTCGTTCTACTTACGAATCAACGATATCGAACTATATCTCCGAGTCTTACGACGAATTCGGGAATACCGTGCTGCGAACAATCTCCCTCCTGTCGAACTTCCTGATCTCAAAAATCTTCTTCCTTCGCCGATACCCGAGATGGCAGAACCAGCTCGTGCTCTTCGAGATTACGCCGCTCCATCGCAAGATGAGCCGCATTCGAGCATTGCTCCACCCGCAATCGAAGCAAACAACTTCGAACTTAAACCTTCACTGTTGCAGGCAGTACAACAGAACCAATTCCCTGGAAATCCTACCGAGGATCCAAACCTTCATTTATCCGTATTTGTCCAATACGCTGATACTGTTAAAGCTAACGGTGTCACTTCAGAGGCAATTCGACTTCGTCTTTTTCCTTTCTCGTTAAGAGATAGCGCTAGAAGATGGCTCCAGTCTCTTCCATCCAACTTAGTCACCACATGGAACGAGTTAAAGAAAGTCTTTCTTGCCCGATATTTTCCGCCGAGCAAAACAGCTATGTTAAGAGCCCAGATAAATGGATTTAAACAGAAAGATAACGAGTCTCTTTTCGAAGCATGGGAAAGATACAAAGACATGATGAGACTTTGTCCACACCATGGTTTAGAGGACTAGTTAGTAATTCATACCTTCTATAACGGTCTCTTGTACAACATGAGGTTAACAATAGACGCCGCCGCATGTGGTGCACTAATGAACAAACCTTATGCTGATGCTTACCAACTTATCGAAAGCATGGCCCAAAACCACTATCAGTGGGGAAGCGAACGAACAATGGTAGAAAAACCTCAAACTAAAACTGGCATGTACGAGATAAGTAACCTTGATCATGTTAACGCAAAAGTGGATGCTCTGGTCCAGAAAATTGAAAGTTTAAATGTATCACCTCCGGCCACCGTGGTTGCCCTAACTCAGAATTGTGAAGTCTATGGAATCCAAGGTCACACTCCTGCAGATTGTCAACTCCTAACAGGAATCCAAGCGGAGCAAGTAAACTATGCTCAAGGAAGCCCCTACTCGCATACCTATAACTCAAATTGGAAGAATCATCCAAATTTTTCATATAAGAGTAATAATGCTTTATACGCACCTGGACAATCTCCGAATCAAGCCCCAGCTATACCTCCGGAATATCAAAAGCCGATCCCATCTACACCTAACAATAACGCCCCTAGGAAATCAAACTTGGAAATCATGATGGAAAACTTTATAGCTTCTCAACAGCAAACCAATAAAGACTTCTTAAACCAGAATGTACACACTGGCGAACAAATTAAACAACTAGCAAGTAAAGTAGATGCCCTGGCTACCCATAACAAAATGTTGGAAACGCAAATATCACAAGTAGCTCAACAACAAGCGCCTACTGCTGCCCCAACTGGTACATTTCCTGGACAGCCCCAACCTAACCCGAGAAGCCACGCTCATGCAATCATACTAAGAAGTGGAACGGAAGTGGAAGGACCGTCTGACCCAAGGATAGAAAACCAAAACTCTAAAAAGTCAACTGAGGAAGAAAATAAAACTAAGGAAAAGGAAGAGAGTAATAAGGAAACCGTAGAAAAGAAGGAACCTTATGTACCTCCACCACCTTATAAACCACCTATCCCTTACCCTCAAAGGCTTATTAAAACCAAAGATGCGGGCCAATTTAAAAAATTTGTTGACCTACTGAAACAATTAAACATCACAATTCCGTTTACAGAAGCTATTACGCAGATGCCCTCATATGCCAAGTTCTTAAAAGAAATTCTTTCTAATAAAAGGAAACTTGAAGATAGCGAAACCGTTACACTCACTGCTGAATGTAGCGCTATAATCCAGAATATGCCTCCTAAACTCAAAGACCCGGGTAGTTTCTCTATACCCTGTCACATAGGAAAATTTGTCATCGACAAAGCCTTATGCGATTTAGGAGCCGGTATTAGTGTTATGCCTTTATCCATATGCAAGAAACTGGAAATGGGAGAATTAAGACCAACTAAAATGTCTGTGCAACTAGCAGATCGTTCCATTAGATATCCTGTAGGAATTCTTGAAAACGTTCCCGTGCGCATAGGTCAATTCTACATTCCAACTGATTTTATAATTATGGACATTAGAGAAGATGAAGTTACACCCATTATACTGGGAAGACCGTTCTTATCAACTGCCGGTGCGATCATAGACGTAAAACGAGGACGACTCACTTTCGAAGTAGGAGAAGAGAAAATTGAGTTCATTCTTTCCCAATTTTTGAAAGCACCAGCAATAGAAGATACATGTTACTTCATGGATATCATCGATGAATGCATAAAAGAAACAGAGTTAGAAAAAGACAAATCATCTGACTATCTTGCAGAAGACAAACTTAACCAATGTTTAGCAATAACACCGGACCCTACGCAATGCCTTAAGAAACCAACCCTAGACCTGAAAACACTTCCCAAAAATCTGAGATATGAATTCCTAGACTTAGAACTTGAACGACCAGTGATAGTTAATGCAGACTTAGGAAGACTCGAAACAGAAAAACTCCTGCATATCTTAAGAAAATATCCAACCGCACTAGGATACAACATCACCGATCTTAAAGGAATAAGTCCTTCTATTTGTATGCACCGCATCATGCTAGAAGAAGACTGTAAAACTTCTAGGGAACACCAGAGGAGACTAAACCCGATCCTGAGTGAGGTAGTGAAGAAGGAAATAACCAAGTTATTAGAGGCAGGTATCATATATCCTATATCTGATAGCAAATGGGTTAGTCCTGTACACGTAGTACCAAAGAAAGGAGGTATAACAGTTATTGAAAATGAAAAAGGAGAAACTATAACCAAACGAATCGAATCGGGATGGAGAATGTGCATTGACTATATGAAACTAAACAAAGCAACCCGAAGAGATCATGTCCCTTTACCATTCATTGACCAGATGTTAGAACGATTAGCAAAACATTCTCATTTCTGCTATCTAGACGGTTACTCAGGCTTCTTTCAAATACCAATTCATCCTGATGACCAAGAAAAGACAACGTTCACGTGTCCTTTTGGTACCTTCGTTTATAGACGAATGTCGTTTGGCTTGTGTAATGCTCCTGCAACCTTCCAAAGGTGTATGATGGCAATATTCTCCGATTTTCTCGAAAACATCATGGAAGTATTTATGGATGACTTTTCCGTATGCGGACAAAGCTTTGAAGAATGCCTTGAAAACCTAGAAAGAGTTCTAGAGCGGTGTGTAAAAGTAAACTTAGTACTTAATTGGGAAAAATGCCACTTTATGGAGTAAGAAGGAATTGTTTTAGGACACATCATCTCAAACAGAGGAATTGAAGTAGACAAAGCCAAAATAGAGGTAATCGAAAACCTTCAACCCCCGAAAACTGTGAGAGAAGTACGAAGCTTCTTAAGACATGCCGGTTTTTATCGACGATTCATTAAAGACTTCTCTAAAATAACTAAACCTTTAACCGGGCTATTGATGAAGGATGCTGAATTCATATTCGACAATAAATGTTTAGAAGCATTTCAAACGCTTAAACAAGCATTGATCTCCGCACCCATAATGCAGACACCAGATTGGAATGAACCATTCGAAATAATGTGTGATGCCAGTGATTACGCTGTAGGTGCTGTTTTAGGACAACGAAAGGATAAAAAGCTTCATGTTATATATTACGCAAGTAGAACTCTAGATGAAGCACAAATGAATTACGCCACGACCGAGAAAGAACTTCTAGCAGTAGTATTTGCGCTAGATAAATTTCGTTCTTACTTGGTCGGAGCCAAAATAATCATTTACACTGACCACACTGCTATCAAATACCTCTTAATAAAAAAAGATGCTAAACCTAGACTCCTAAGGTGGATCCTGTTGCTACAAGAGTTCGATTTGGAAATCAAAGACAAGAAAGGAACTGAAAACGTAGTAGCAGATCACCTCTCTAGACTTGAGAACCTTGAACCAGAAAGAACACCAATTAACGATGATTTCTCGTACGATAAACTTATAGCTACTTTGGGAGAAAATAACGCTGATAAACAGGTAGAAACCACCTTAGCCATATCTGTTACACCATGGTACGCTGATCTCGTCAATTATTTAGCTGCTGGAATAGTTCCACCTACTTTATCCTACCAGCAGAAGAAACGATTCTTCTATGACATAAAACACTATTACTGGGATGACCCCTTACTCTTTAAAAGAGGCCCCGATGGTATTTTCCGTCGGTGTATACCCGAAGAAGAGGTAGAAAATATCATCCAACACTGTCACTCTGCTCCTTATGGTGGACATGCAAGTACATCCAAGACCTGCTCTAAAATCCTACAAGCCGGTTTTTATTGGCCAAATATATGGAAGGATGTGCATGCGGCTATTAAGAAATGTGATAGATGTCAACGCACAGGAAACAAATCTAGACGTGACGAGATGCCACAAAAGGGCGTTTTGGAAGTAGAGATTTTCGACGTGTGGGGGATAGACTTCAGGGGACCTTTTCCATCCTCTTTCGGTAACAAATACATACTCGTGACAGTTGACTACGTATCAAAATGGATTGAAGCTATAGCTTCTCCAACAAACGACACACGAGTAGTAACTAGACTCTTTAAGAATATAATATTTCCAAGATTTGGTGTCCCAAGAATAGTAGTCAGTGATGGTGGATCGCATTTCATATCCAAGGTACTCGAAAAACTACTGTTTAAGTGTGGCGTAAGGCATAGAGTAGCGACACCTTACCACCCTCAAACCAGTGGGCAAGTGGAAGTGTCTAACAGAGAAATCAAACAAATATTAGAAAAAACAGTCGCCACCTCAAGGAAAGACTGGTCATTGAAATTACCAGAAGCTTTATGGGCTTATCGAACTGCTTACAAAACTCCCATAGGGACAACCCCATTTAAGCTCATTTATGGAAATTCCTGCCACCTCCCAGTAGAATTAGAACATAAAGCCTATTGGGCTATTAAAAATCTAAATTTAAACTATAAGGCCGCCGGCGAAAAGAGAATCCTTGATATAAGCGAGTTAGAGGAACTCAGAAGAGACGCTTACGAAAATGCCAGAATCTACAAAGAAAAAACAAAACAATGGCATGACAAGCGCATATCAAGGAAAATCTTCAAACAAGGCGATACAGTCCTTTTATTTAACTCTAGGCTAAAGTTATTCCCGGGAAAACTACGATCTAGATGGTCAGGTCCTTTTCATATCACCAATGTCTTTCCGAGTGGAGCGGTAGAAATTAAAGGCAAATCTATGGAACCATTTACCGTAAACGGGCAACGTCTAAAACATTATCACTATGCAGAAAACAATGAAGATTCGCAAGTCTTACACTTAGACGAAATGCCTCCAGAATTTATAGATTATAATTGATAGTTTTTATGTCGAGCTTGCGACATCAAACAAAGCGCTTAGTGGGAGACAACCCACAAATATTTATATTTTCATTTCTTCCTTAATTATTCTTTTAAATTTTATTTAGTATTCTTTCTTAATTTATTTTAATTTATTTAAAACTTTTCTCTTCTTCTTTCGGCATTTGGCCAAATCCTGACTAAAATTAATCGTATGTGTATCAAATTCAGAGGGAAAGCTCAGAAACAAAGGTTTGAGGAACTAGCCACGAGAGAGATGCTGCCTAGTTTGTATGCTGATGACTGGGCAATGACTGCCCTTGGACTAAGAGAAAGTGTCCTGTATTTGTTGAGTCAGATTGGGTTGGAAACCTCTCCTATCCGTAGACATTTCGTCACCTACCGGAGACTAACACTAGAATTCCTTAGCTCCCTGATCTATCTACCCGGCCATGGGAAAGGAATAAGCAGAGGTTTCATCCAGTTCAGAATGTTTAACATGGAGTATCAATTTAATATTCAAGACTTTACCAACCTTTTAGGTTTCCCTACCTCCCTTGATACATTCACAGTGAGCCAAGAAGAACTTTTTTAATATAGAGAACTTGAACACTTTTGGGGAAGCTTGACTGGAAATGACGATCCCGAGGAACATGAGTTTCTCTCTGGGAACATACATAACCCGGCCTTCCGTTATTTCCATAAGATCTTGACCCACACCTTATTTGGGAAGAAGTCAAACAGTACCTCAGTTTCACGTGATGAGCTCTTCATCATATTTTGTGCTTCCCAGAACCGTCCAGTAAACGGTGCCACTTTTATGTTGGCAAATTTTGACCATCTTATCCAAGATGAACGAGCACCAATTCGAATAGGCGGTTTGATAACCATGATTGGTAATGCTATCGGATTACGTCAACCTATGCTTGACTTAAGCCCTTTTTGTGGCATTACGATTATGAGTATACCCTTCCTCTTCAACACTATGTTTATAGCAAACCTAGGATCTGAAGAGTTTGAGCTTATAATTAATAACCAAGTTCTTTGCCTATTCAGCTTGCCCAGTCCTAGGACTAGTGTTCATAACCACAATAACTGGCTCTACAATCTGAACGCAACACCCTCTCCAGCTAGATCTCCTGAATCCATCCAGGACTATGAGATTTGTGATGACCAGATCCCTTATGCTGAATCTGACCCTCAGACACCATCTGGTTATTATGATATTGATCCTCCTCCTCAACCTGCCCCGGCCGAAGAATCGGCGATACCCGATCTTAGACATCATATGCCCGGAGCTGATTATAACACCACCATTCAAGCTTTGATGTCAGAACAAGATGCCCTCAGAGAAGAGTTATCTAACATGGGACAAGAATTTCTGGGATACATGAAAGGTATGACAAATCAGTTCCATGAGTTGCTAAACCGTGTTAACTCCTTTGCTCCTCCGGCCAGAGATCGTGCAGATGGATAGAAGTTGTTTTTCTTAGATATTTAGTTTTAGTTAGATTATTCATTAATGTTATTTCAAATTAAGTTCGTATTTGTTTCTCTTTCGCACTTTTTTTGTTGTTTTCTCCTCCAATGTTACATTATGATTATTTTATGAAGCTATTGATTTATTTTACTTTACTATGAATTATGCAATATCTAGCAATAATACTCTCTACTGTATGCTACCTACATAACTTATTAAAGATATATATATATTATGGAAAGTAGAATAGCATGCATGGCAATTTAAAGTATCACAATAGCCAAATAAAATAAACTGAAGCAAAACAAAATAATAAAAATAAATTACTATAATTATTATAAAGAACGCAAGCAGTAACGTGCCAGAAAGACTGTGTGACGAGCGTCACACAATCTATCACGGACGTCACACCAAGTGCCTGTGACGCCCGTAACGCCCCTGTCACGAGCGTGACACCGTCTGACCATGTTAACGTTACTAACCGTTGGGAGACGACCATTACACCACTTCACCTTTTTACCTTCCCCATTTATTCACATTTACCCACATTTATTCACTTTTCAACCACTCCCTTTCCAACTTCCAAATTTTTTTCCTATAAATACCCACCATACCTTTCTTCATACACCACAAACCATTCTCTAAAATCAATTTCATTTCCCTTCTCCCCTAATTACCTCTTTCAAACCACTTATCGATATGGCGGGCAACCAAGCTTTCGGAAATATCATCTTCCGATCCGAAGATGATAATTATCAAAGGGAGCAGTTCGAGCGTTTCCAACAACGAGGTGTCACCTCTACCAGGTATCCTGATCTAACTTGTTTACAAGAATTAGGATTACTTCAAGGTATAGAATGGATGCTCCATCTTGCTGATTTAACCTTTCTATGCACGCATAATCAACCTACCTACCCCTCCCTAACCTTAGAATTTTTAAGTTCATATGCGTACAACACTCCCACCGGTGAAGACGAGTACTTAACCGGTACCGCAACCTTCCGTATGTTCAACACCGAATACTCCTTATCCCAAAACCAATTGAGTACCATGCTACAGTTCCCTGTAGAAGGTCAAGTCCACCCGAGAATCCCTCCGAATTCCCAGTGGAACATACACGCCTTCGACCTCTTTAGGAAAATATCCGGTGTAGATGCCAACAACTGGGAAGAGCTACTTGTTTCCCATATACATAACCCAACTATCCGGTACTTTATCCGCATCCTGCAAAACACAGTTTTTGAAAGACCGAACAACAGCAAAGTCAACGCAAAGGAATTATTCTTCCTCGAATGCGTCTTTGAACCGGATACTAAGGTACACGCCGCCTCCTTCCTATTTCATCATATCCGCACATTATGTGCTAGAGGCCGTCAACCTTTTGTAATTGGTGGATTAATCACCACCATAGCACTTGGCTTAAACCTAGGGGACCGACTCCAAACTTTAGAATCTTTACCTCCCCTATTTATGGATATAAGCTACTGTCGGTCCAGCCGCCTAATTAAGAACAGAGTAGGCGGAAAATATTACCTTATGGTGAATAACCAGGAAGTCCCAAGTGTTGTTCTACCCAACATTGCCCTAACGGATGTCACCAACCCCAACCGCCACCTCTATGATCTGAATGCTCCCAAAGCTACCGAGCCTTCACATGCAAACCCGTCTACAGACGAGTTCGAAGAAATGGAGCTAGGTGATCATGCTCCTACACAACAATCAGTCCCGCTCAACCCTTCCGATAATGCAGCTGGCCCATCCTCACGACGTCGTCGACGAAGAAGACCTGCAACCAACAACGACATCATGGATGCTATTGATGGTATGCAAGCGCAGAATCTCGAAATGATGCAAATGATGCGCCAAATGCAACAACAACAGGAAGCGAGGAATGCTATACCCGATCAGCGGTTCACTGAGTTGCTCAGCAGGTTTGACGACTTAGAAGTACGTCAACGATCATCAGGTCCAAGAACAAGAGGCGGAAGGCAGCATTGATTTAATTTCCTTCTCTTTTTATATTTCTTTTGATTTCCTTGAAACATTGGGGACAATGTTTCATTTAAGTATGGGGGGGAAAACCGTGTTCTTTCTATCCTCCCTTCTTCAAGTATGTACCTTTCTTTTCATTGTTATTCCCTTGAATTTTTTTTTAAAAATAAAAAATAAAAAATAAAAAAAGAAAAACAAAATTTCTTATAATATATTTTAAGTTAAGTCCCTAGTGTGAAAAATTTCTATTATCTATTCCCTCAAAAAATTTCATGAGCCATAACAAAAATTCAACACACTCAGTAAGTATAAAGGTTGCTTATTTTATCGAACTTGAACAAATTAAGACAAAAACTATTACCGCCCCAACACTCTAAACAAACCTCAACTTGTTAGATCAGAAAGGCAACTGTTATACAAGTCCCTGGATTTTTAACTTTATAGTAACCCCGAGTAGTTTATACAAGAAGTCAGCACCATCTTAATAGCAAACTACGTGGAGGGCCGATGAATATAAGTGAATGATTCCCAAAATAAAATAAAATATATATATATATATATATATATATATATATATATATATATATATATATATATATATATATATATATATATATATATATATATATATATATATCATGAAATGCACTAATTAAGTTAGGTGATCCTTACCAGATCATTTAATCTAAAGGTTGCAGATCATACAAAAACATAATACGAAAGACCCATTATGAGTTGGTTCAGCAGGTATCTGGTACTGAACTTGGTAGGGAGGACTACGGTCCGATCCCCCGCAATTCGCAATGGACTAAATAACGAAGTTATCCGACTCATGTACCAGAGCTTCAAGCTAAAAAGGGGATCAGAATCACTAACCGGTCACTCCACTATGTGCGCGAAACGATAAAGGGCTTAATGTGATTTCGCTAGAATGAAAACGGGTGAAATAAGAGTAAAAGAACCAGGCTAGCTATAATAGCATGACTCGAACTGGTTTGCATGAGGTAAGATTATCAGATGTGGTAACGGTAGTTCTTGGTGTCGAGATTAAATTCAAGTTGCTTCTAAACAAAATCTACTTGCAACCTAGTACGAATTGATGTGTGTTTTGAAATTTCATCTGGCTAAATTTTTAAAACGAGTTCTATACTGTATTTTGCTTGAGGACAAGCAAAGGTCTAATTATGGGGGAGTTTGATAACATGAAATAATATCACATTCTAGGACTCGATTTAATTAAATTATATTATTATTTACTTCAATTTACTTCATTTTATTCGATATTACTCGGTATTTTCTTTCTATTTATCTCAGGTAGCTTATTTGAAGCACAAGTGAAAAAGGAAGAAAAGGAGGTGCACAAAGAAATGAAAAGAAGCAAATTCCACCAAGCCAAAGCCCAGCCCAAAAGCAAGGCGCTGCGCCCGTGACGAGCGTCACATAAGCAGTGACGAGCGTCACGCCCTACCTACTTGTGTTACGAGCGTAACACATGGTGTGACGGACGTCACACCATTCCCCTATATTTTTGGCTTCAGAAGCGCAACAAAGACGTTGAGGCCTATTGTTACGCTTGACCATTTGCAACGTGAAGGCTCTTTACACTGAAGACCTTTGGAAACAGTTACAACAAGTGACCAATATAAATAGTAGCTTTTGGCAAACCCTGCGAGACACTCCGCTTCGTTCAATTTTCTTCTTCCAGCCGTGCAAGCATACCATTATTTTTCCTTTACTGTTTTTGCTTTTAATTGCAATTCTTATTTTTACTTTCCTTTCCAGTTAATCTTTCAGCACTTAATTAATTTTTCGCACAATAGTTTCTACACTGGAAACTATTGTGTATCTTTTAGTAGATCTAACCTTACGTTAGACCCTAGATTTTTATTCCTTCACTTTTATTTTTCAGTCCGATTGAAGAATTCAAGAACAAATCCAACCGGTCTGTGGTGGAGTGTTCAAGATTGCTATAAATTATACAGGTTCTTTAATTATTGTTTGAATTTATATATGCTCTGCTTTACTATTTATTTATATTATTTGCCTGAGATGGAATTATTTATTCATGCTAATTATTTAGATCTGTTAAGCATGTCTGGCTAATTTATTTAGGTATCGGTATGTAGAGTAAGCGGAATGAAGGAATCAAAACCAAGTTGGTTTAATTACATTTAAAAATAAAATCACTCTTTTTACGGTCTCAATTTACAGGTTTAATAACAAGGTTTTGTACGAAAGTAAAAGACATAAAGAAGTTAAAATCAATAGAACGAGAGTTTGAGTTTTTAACTGGACAGTGTAAATTGGACATTAATTCTAGATCAGGGCGAAAGCAATTTTTAGAGTTAATTAAATTCTAATCTTTTTCAAAAAGTATTTTTAAAGGTTGAATGTGAGGACGAGAGTTAAGCATTTGAATTTAATTATATAATCTAAGTCAACAGAGCGAGAGTTTGAGACAAGGATGTTTAAACGTTTAGTGTTTTCTTAAAAAGAGTTTCTACGGATTCTATTGTTTTCAAAAAGTGATTTTGGACTTAACTAATAAGTGACAGCTACGTTAATATAAAATCATAGTTTATTCAACAGAGCGAGAGTTTGAGATAAGACTTTTAATCAATAGTGTCTACTGAAAGGATTTGTTTTAAAGCCAAGAAACCAACGAAGAATTGGTTCCCTAATTACGACGAACTACATACCGATATCCGCTTAATTAATATTTAATTTAGATCTTATTTTAGTTTTAACTTTTCCCCCAAACAATCAAAGTATTATCCGCCTTAGCTTTACGAAGTAACCTTAGAAAACGGTATATCAATTCGTAAGTCCCTGTGGGATCGATATCTTTTAAAACTACGCGATAGAACTGTGCACTTGCAGTTTGTACCCCAAATTCGACTCATTAAGTCGCGATCAACAAACACCTTGTAGAACTCCCTGCTGCCCTTTTCATAAATATCCTCAGGGATATTAACAATAAACTCTTTAAGCAACCCCTCATAACATTGGGGTAAAGCTACCACAGTCTTTATTAGTCCAGCATTTTCGATCAACTCAACTACCTCCTTTACCTCTACAGCCTCTTTTCCAAGCTCTCTTTCAATTGCTACTCTCCTCTGAATGACAAATTTTCATTTTACTGCACCATCTTCTAAATGAAAGGAGATATTGTCTAGGTGTACAGCAACAGCCTTGCCAGGAGACTTCTGAACAACCTGCCTTTTTGCAGGGGAGATGTCTGGGACATCGTCTTCGACATCTTCCTCAGAGTCAGAGCTATCTCTTTCTTTTCTTTTCCTAACCTCAACTTTGCTCCAAGCTTTTGAGGGTCCTATACCAGCAGTCTTTTTCACTCTTCCTGTTCTCATTCTAGCCACACTTTTCCCTTTCCTAGTTCTTAGTTTCTCAGCTACACTAGGTTTTATAAGATTAACCAAAGGATCATCCTCTTCTTCAGAGCTTTCTTCCTCTAGGTCAATAACCTTCTCGTGAGACATATTTGCTGGTTTCTTGCTAGGTAGAGTTTTACCTAAAGAGCATAGCCCTTCAGCAGCAACTTCCTTTTCTGATCTAGATGAGTCATCATCTTTATCAGCATGAGGTTCCTCCTCAGGAGAGGGGTCCCTTCTGGTCAGAGGAGTGGAAACCCCTTTGACTTCATGCCCTTCACTTAGAATCCTAGTGACTAGGTTCCTTATGGCATGATCAGCATAATGCATGTCTTTTGGAAGAGAAGAGTTACCAGAGGTATTACCTTGCTTATCTCCAGCCTTGGAGGAGGGCCCTGGGGTGTCGCCTGGTATCATGCAAAATGGAGTAACATCCATCACGTCTTCATCTACAAAATCCATTGAGGGAGTCTTTGCATGGTGAGAGGATTTTGAACCAGATGATGATGGATGTTGAGACATGTTGTAGGACTTTTGAGAATAGTTTCTTTGCCCTAGCTGAGCTTCTCTGAGAAGTTGAATGGAAATGGAGATTGCTGGGTTTAGGTAGCGTGTGCTAAGGGAATAGATACTATTTTCAATGCTAGGGAATGATTTGTCATTAATGTGGCTCTTTCTTTTAAAAGAGAAGACAATATTTTTATTTCTTTTATTTTTCCACTTTAATTGCCATAATTTCACAAGAGCCCAAATCCCTAATTTTTCTCCCTCATATTCAATTTGAATTTCACCCAAATTCCTTGCAACCTTGTCTGCTAGTTCCAGTCCATGCTTTAGACCTCTGAATTTGTCTTCCATAAATTTTCTAATGGAGTGATAATAGCAAAGACAGTACTTTGTCCATCTGTGCTGAATCTGATTTTTGGACCTAGTTTCAGCATTCAGGTTGTCATAATACAATGTCATGACATCGTGTGTGACATTGTATGCAATTATCAATAGTTTCATCCAACCCAGTTGAACCCAACTGCTTTCATCTTCTATACCTTTCACTTGTGTAGGAGCAGGTGTCATCCCAATCTCTTCCACATTGTCCTTGGCATTTTTGCTTTGAGATAAACATATAGTCCCCGGAGGCCTAGTCCCAACAGTTCCATTCTGTCTATGACTGGTCATATGTCCACCTATTTGATCTAACCTCTCAGTTGTTTGAGCCATCATAACCTTTTCTCCTATGAAGGTGAGGTTAAGTCTGAACTTTTGGTGTGACATCTTTGCCTGACATTTCCCACAGACTTGTTTTTCATCACTCTTTAGAGTTCTTCTAGCACCTGTACTCATCTTTTCCCCTTTGACGTAGGGATACTTTAAGGGATAATCCATTTGAGAGCTCCACATGTAGCAGTTGTCTTTGGTCCTGATTCCTTTCATAATTACTTTACTATTTTTGTCAAGGATTAGACATTCAGTTTTGGTGAAGTTAACATTCAGACCTTGATCACATAGTTGACTGATGCTTATTAGATTAGCAGTCAGGCCCTTAACTAGTAGACACTTGTCAAGTTTAGGACCTCCAAGACAATCAAGCTTACCTGTTCCCTTGATTTCACCTTTTGCTCCATCTCCAAAGGTTACATGGTTTATGGTATGATGATGCAGATCAGTTAGCAGACCTTGGTTTCCAGTCATGTGTCTGGAACATCCACTATCAAAGTACCACTCTTCTTTGGCTGAGATTCTGAGGGGAATGTAAGCTATCAGACTTGTGACATTAGTCTTAGGAACCCATTGCTTCTTGATGATAGGCATGTGTTGTTTGGGTCTGGATTGATAGTGATCCTAATGATGAGTAGGCCTAGGATAACCATACAGTTTATAGCAGAAAGGCTTCAGATGACCAAATTTCCCACAGTACTGGCATCTCCATCTTTGGTGTTTCCCTTTCAGCTGTTTTCTCCTTTGGTGTTGTGACATATGATGTGACATCACAAGTTTACTTTTATTTTGGATGCACTTAAGTTTGGCTTGATGTTTGACACCAGTGTAACTTCTCTTAGGCTTTGAGTCATTATACCCAATGCCAGATCTGTCTCCTGTTATTTGTCCAGTTTGAAGAATCTTGTCTAAGGAATCAGACCCATTGCTTAACATTCTTACATACTTGGTCATCTCTTCTAATTTAGAATTTTGAAACATGACTTCAGTTTTCAATTTAGAGATAGTTTTTGCATGGTCTGCCTTCTCACTTTCCAGCTGTGCTATCTTCTGATTTTCAGCTTGTGGATTTTCACCTAGCTTGGCATTCAGAACCACTGCTTCTGTTTGTAACTTGGAGATGGTTTCCAAGTATTCTGACTTCTCATTCTCAAGTTGAGTTATTTCCTTCTTCTGGCTTTCAACCTATTTGCACAGCTCTACACTTTTGTGATACAACTTTCTGTAGGTAGAGGCCAATTCTTCAAAGGTTACTTCATCATCACTTAAGTCTTCATCAGATCCCCATCTTCCTGTCAACGCAGTCACAAGATTTGCAACCTCCTCTGTTTCAGTCTCATCAGACCAAGTGGCAGCAAGACTCATCTTCTATTTCTTGAGGTAGGTTCCACATTCAGTCCTGATGTGTCCATACCCATCACATTCATAGCACTGAACCTCTTTTCCTTCTTTGAGCTTCTCATCTGATCTTGCTCTTCTTCCAGCATTATTGGATTTACTGATGTCAGATGAGATGTTCTTGACATTTGCCTTTGATCTTACATCCATCTTTTTCAACAGTTTATTGAACTGCCTTCCCAGCATTGCTACTTCATTGACCAGATCTTCATCAACCTCCTGACTCTTTTCCTCTTCTGTGTTTGACATAAAGGCCATGCTCTTTGTTTTCTTTTCAAAACCATCATTTAATCTCAACTCAAAGGTTTGGAGGGAACCAATTAGCTCATCTACCCTCATGTTGGAAATGCCTTGAGATTCTTCTATGGTAGTCACCTTCATTGCAAATCTCTTAGGAAGTGACCTGAGTATTTTCCTTACCAGTTTTTCATCTGTCATCTTCTCTCCCAGGGCTCCTGAGGCATTAGCAATTTCAAGGACACTCATGTAAAATTCATGAATGTTCTCATCTTCTTTCATTCTTAGGTTTTCAAACTTGGAGGTGAGCAACTGAAGCCTAGACATCTTTACCCTATAGGTGCTTCATGAATGGTCTTAAGAATGTCCCAAGCATCTTTGGCTACTTCACAGCTGTTTACCAGCCTGAAAATATTCTTGTCTACCCCATTGAATATTGCATTCAAGGCTTTAGAGTTTCCAAGAGCAAGATCATCCACCTCCTTGGACCATTATTCTTCAGGCTTCTTAGTGGTGGCTTCTCCTTCTTTAGTAATGACAGGATGCACCCAACCTGTTAACACAGCTTTCCAAGCCTTGTTATCAAGGGATTTCAGAAACGCTACCATTCGAGGTTCCCAATAGTCATAGTTAGAACCATCCAAAATTGGTGGCCTATGAACAGATCCTCCATCTCTCTCCATTGTACCAGAAAGTATTGCCCCTAGATCTCACCCAGAACCAGAGCAGGATGCCTGCTCTGATACCAATTGAAATTTTGGTATCAGATATAAGATGTCGAAGGTAATGTCACGACACTGATATCTGTTAACACACACTGGATAAAATATACAAAATGGTCAAGCAAATAACACAAGCAATAGTTAACCCAGTTCGATGCAACTTGTAACACCCTTCTAAAATACCCCAAATATTTAATTAAAAATAATAAACATATAACAATTCAGAGTAATTATGCCATTCAAGGGTGTCACACATAATATTCACACCATTCAACAATATAACGGTCATGCTCTTTTATTAATTCAAAACATAAACATTTGCATAAAACGCAGCGGATAGAGATCTCCTCAATCATGTAAAACATGTAACATTCACATGTAAATTATTCAACAACATAAAACAACATAATTAAAAGGTTCCCTCCCGATGTTACATCTATCAGAGCACGACCCACTAAGGAGACTACACTAGACTCCAAGCATTCGCTTCTACTCAACTCATTTCTCGTTACCTGAAAAATAGTTGTAAGGGTGAGTTCCTCAATCAATATAATAAGCATTATAGAATATAATGTCATGTTAAGTAATTTAACACATTAATCACCCTAATCGCAACATACAATCAGTAACAGCACATCAGCTCAACATCATACTCAACACCAACATAAAGCACAAGTATAATCTCAAATCATACTCCATAACAACACCAACACACGTATAATATTGGAATACATCCATTCATATTATACGCCATACATACATTATGCAATGAGACTCCACACATGCGGTACCGACTATTCTTGAACATATAGTTCAAGCTCACCGATCCCTCCAGATACGGCTACTAAGCTCACTAGTCCCACTCATTTGAGACCTAGTGACTCACTCACTAATTCCTCACTATGGGAATTAGCTACAGCCCCAAAGGCTAGACTATGCACACTAATCACCTAGTATGCCAACATCAACAACAAATCCACAATGATTCACTCACTAATTCCTCACTATGGGAATTAGCTACAACCCCAAGGGCTATGCTATGCACGCTAATCATCTAGCAATGCAACATCAACAACAAATCCACAACGGACATATGCTCACACTCTAAGCCATACAACAGTCCATTCACAAATACATGCATAATATATACATTCATAGCATTATGCATATCATCATACATCATCAACACATGTATCAACACATCATTATCATGTCAATCAATTAAACACAGTATTAGCACACTCTACTAATACCTATACTGCTCAAAACAACGGGAAATGATCCCTACTACGTCATACATCAGCTAAGTTACATCACTCAGCCTAAACAACCAAAAACTGCACAACCACAGTTCAGAAAAACCACAAGTTTGCCCATACGCGTATTGCCTATGCCCATACGCGTATGGCGCATTTCCTCGCCCAACCCATACGCGTATCATCTATCTCATACGCGTATGCTACGCGTACCACTCTCCCATACGCGTACCAACAGAGACAAAATCTACGTTCAAAATATCATTTTCCTCACCCATACGCGTAAGGCCTCATCCATACGCGTACCAGCCACATCATACGCGTATTGCCTAGTGCCATACGCGTATGACCAGAAACCAGAATTTCCAGATCTGCAATGGCTTTCTCTGCTACGAGATCTATCCAATTCAACCTTCCACAATCCAAATTTTACACACAATTCATTCATCTCATCTAACACGAATCATACACTTTCGATTTCACAAATTGCTAACCTTTCTACCTCTAATTCCTACGAATTTCTTCCATTTTAATCCCAATTTCGTTCATCCCAAAAGTTCACAAATTCATCATACATCATTCAATCAGAGGCAAATCAATGGTTTCTCACTATCCATCACATATTATCCCATAATACCCATTAATCGATGATAAACCCCCCTTACCTGAGTTAATCCGGCGAATCTCTGAGCTCCAAGCTTTTCCTTCCTTCAACCTTCGTTCTCTGGCTCTTTGCCCTTTTTCCACTTTCTGTCTCTTTTCCCTTTTCACGTGAAAATAACCTTTTTACCAAAAAAATGGGATTTTCTAAATTCCAACTTATATATTTTCCAATAATTATTATCCCAATAATAATAATAATAATTCAATAATTCCAAAATAATAATAATAATAATCCAATTATCTAATTAAATTAATAAATATATTATTAACTTAGTTTAAATAATTATCATATTATTATCGGGGTGTTACAACTCTCCCCCACTAAAAGAGTTTTCGTCCTCGAAAACATACCTCAAGCGAACAACTCTGGGTAAGACTCCTTCATCTTACTCTCAAGTTCCCAAGTCACATTGCCACCTGCTGGTCCTCCCCAAGCTACCTTCACCAAGGCAATTTCTTTACCCCGCAACTGCTTCAACTCTCGATCCTCGATCCTCATAGGTGATGTTTCAACAGTCAGGTTATCTCTCACCTGTACATCATCTACTTGGACTACATGCGACGGATCATGAATGTACCTCCTCAACTGAGACACATGAAAAACCTCATGTAAATTCGCAAGCGACGGCGGTAAAGCGACACGATAGGCTACTTCCCCTATCCTCTCCAAAATCTGATAAGGACCAATAAATCGAGGTGTCAACTTTTTCGACTTCAAAGCTCGACCAACACCAGTTATCGGAGTAACGCGAAGAAACACATGATCTCCCTCTTGGAACTCAAGTGACTTCCTCCTCTTATCATGATAACTCTTCTGACGACTCTGAGCAATTCTCATCTTCTCCTGAATCATCTTAATCTTTTCCGTAGTTTGTTGAACAATCTCCGGTCCAACCACAGCACTCTCACCGGACTCATACCAACATAAAGGCGTCCGACATCTCCTACCATACAAAGCTTCAAACGGTGCCATACCAATGCTCGAATGAAAACTATTGTTGTAGGTAAACTCAATCAAAGGCAAATAACAATCCCAAGTACCTCCTTTTTCCAAAACACAAGCCCTCAAAAGATCCTCTAGTGACTGAATCGTCCTCTCAGTCTGACCATCAGTCTGCGGATGATATGCAGAACTCAATCTCAGTTTAGTTCCCAAAGCCCTCTGCAAACCTTCCCAGAACTTCGATGTAAATCTAGGATCTCTGTCCGAAACAATACTAGACGGAATACCATGCAAACTTACAATCTTCTCAATATACAACTCGGCTAATCTCTCTAACGGATAATCCATTCTGATCGGAATGAAATGAGCCGATTTCGTCAATCTGTCAACAATCACCCAAATGGCTTCAAAATTCTTAATTGTCCTCGGTAAACCAGAAACAAAATCCATACTGATACTATCCCACTTCCACTCTGGAATAGTCAACGATTGCATTAGCCCAGACGGCTTCTGATGCTCAATCTTTGACTTCTGACAAGTCAAACAGGAATAAACAAAACTCGCAATTTCTCTTTTCATTCCCGGCCACCAAAATAACTTTTTCAAATCATGATACATCTTCGTAGCTCCAGGATGAATACTCAAGCCACTACGATGTCCTTCTTCAAGAATACTCTTCTTAAGTTCGGTAACATCCGGAATACACACCCGATTACCAAATTTCAAAACACCATTCTCATCAACTCTGAATTCACCACCTTGACCTTGATTCACTAAAGTCAACTTATCAACCAAAAGCATATCGGATTTCTGACCCTCTCTAATCTCATCCAAAATATTACTCGTTAACTTCAACATTCCCAATTTAACACTATTGTGAGTACTCTCACACACCAACCTCAAGTCTCTAAACTGCTCAATTAAATCCAATTCTTTAACCATTAACATAGACATATGCAATGATTTCCGACTCAACGCGTCAGCCACTACGTTTGCTTTACCCGGATGGTAATTCAACCCAAAGTCATAATCCTTCAGAAATTCTAACCATCTCCTCTGTCTCATATTCAGCTCTTTCTGATCAAACAAATACTTTAAACTTTTATGGTCACTGAAAACTTCAAATCTTGACCCGTACAAATAATGCCTCCACAACTTCAGAACAAATACCACAGCTGCCAACTCTAAATCGTGCGTCGGATAGTTCCTCTCGTGAACTCTCAGTTGTCTCGAAGCATAAGCTATAACCTGCTTATTCTGCATCAACACACCACCCAAACCCAACAATGAAGCATCACAGTAAACCTCAAATGGTTCCGACGAACTCGGTAATATCAGAATAGGAGCAGTAGTCAACCTTCTCTTTAACTCTTGGAAACCTTCTTCACATTTTGAGTCCCAAACAAACGCTTGCCCCTTTCTGGTCAACATCGTCAACGGTAACGCCAACTTAGAAAATCCCTCAATGAACTTCCTATAATAACCAGCCAATCCAAGGAAACTTTGAATCTCAGCAACAGACTTCAGAGCTTCCCACTTAGATACCGCTTCTATCTTAGAAGGATCAACAGCAATGCCACCTCTTGAAATCACATGACCAAGAAAACTAACCTCCTCTAACCAAAATTCACATTTAGAGAGTTTAGCAAATAACTTCTTTCCTCGTAGAACTTCTAAAACCACTCTCAAATGCTCAGCATGCTCTTCTTCAGATTTCGAATACACCAAAATGTCATCAATGAACACCACAACAAACTTATCTAGGAACGGATGGAAAATCCTATTCATGTACTCCATAAATACTCCAGGCGCATTAGTCACACCAAAAGGCATTACAGAATACTCATAATGTCCATACCTCGTTCTGAAAGCAGTCTTCTGAATATCCTCAGTTTTCACACGTATCTGATGATACCCAGATCTCAAATCTATCTTGCTGAACACACTCGCACCAACCAACTGATCCATCAAATCATCAATCCTCGGCAAAGGATACCGATTCTTGATCGTCACTTTATTCAGTTGCCTGTAGTCCACACACAACCTCATAGTACCTTCTTTCTTCTTAACCAATAACACTGGTGCACCCCACGGTGACACACTCGGACGAATAAATTTCTTATCCAACAGATCTTCCAACTGACTCTTCAATTCAGTTAACTCAACAGCAGACATACGGTACGGAGCCATCGATATCGGTCTAGTACCAGGTACCAAATCAATCGAGAATTCAACTTCACGCTCTGGCGGCAATTCATTCACTTCTTCAGGAAACACATCAGGAAAATCACACACCACGGCTAGATCGCCAATCACCAGTTTATCTTTAGCCTCCAAAGTCGCTAACAGCATAAACAACTCTGCCCCACCTGCTACTTCCTCATTCACCTGCCTTGCTGATAGAAACAAATCCTTACCTTCCTCAATCTCAGGAAATATCACAGTCTTATCAAAACAGTTGATAGAAACTCGGTTAAACACCAACCAGTTCATACCCAAGATAACATCAATCTGCACTAATGGAAGACACACAAGGTCCATCCCAAAGTCTCTACCAAAAATACTCAAAGGACAATTCAAACAAACTGAAGTAGTAGTCACTGAACCCTTCGCAGGAGTATCAATCACCATACTTCCATGCATCTCAGATATCTCTAACTTAAGTTTCACAGCACAGTCCAAAGATATAAAGGAATGAGTAGCACCGATGTCAATAATAGCTACAAGAGGAAAGCCATTAATATAACACGTACCTCGGATCAAACGATCGTCTGCAAAAGTCTAAGAACCCGATAAAGCAAAGACCTTGCCTCCCGACTGGTTCTCCTTCTTTGGCTTAGGACACTGTGGACTGATATGACCCACCTCTCCACAGTTGAAGCAAGTCAGAGTCTTCAACCGGCACTCTGCAGCCAAATGACCACCTTTGCCACACTTGAAACACTTCTTCTCAGCACTGGTACACTCATGGACACGATGTCCAGCCCGACCACATCTATAACACTTAACAGGAGCACTAGAGTCTCCCCCACTAGGCCTCTTCATCACACCCTGCTTCTGAAAACCTTTGCCAACTGCATACGGTTTTCCACGATCATTCTGATTCTTGCCTTTCCTATCGACCCTTTGCTGATAGCTCTCTGCTCTAGCTTTGGAATCCTGTTCGAAAATCCTGCAACAGTCAACCAAGTCAGAAAACACTCTGATCCGTTGGTATCCAATAGCCTGCTTGATCTCGGGACGTAACCCGTTCTCAAACTTCACACATTTCGAAAATTCCCCAGCAGCCTCACTATAGGGAGTATAATACTTTGACAGCTCTGTGAACTTAGCAGCAAACTCAGTAACAGACCGGTTACCCTGCTTCAATTCCAAGAACTCTATCTCTTTCTTTCCTCTAACATCCTCTGGAAAATACTTCCTCAGGAATCTCTCTCTGAACACAGCCCAAGTGATCTCAGCATTTCCAGCAGATTCCAACTCAGTGCGGGTAGCAACCCACCAATCATCTGCTTCCTCTGACAGCATATGCGTACCGAACCTGACCTTCTGGTTATCGGCACACTCAGTCACTCGGAAGATCCTCTCGATCTCCTTCAACCACTTCTGAGCACCATCTGGATCATATGCTCCCTTGAACATTGGAGGATTGTTCTTCTGGAACTCACTCAGTTGACGAGCAGCTCCCATTCCCATAACATTCTGATTTCCTCCAAGTACTCCAGCTAGCATACCCAGAACCTCAGCAATCGCAGCATCGTCTCTACTTCTTCCAGCCATCTTTATTCTGAGAGCCCAAAAAGCTAAACAATAAGTACTGATAGGGTTACACAACACCTATCCCGTACAGGGGAAACAGAATAATTACGACTCGACTCGACCGACTATGCTCTGATACCACTAATGTAACACCCTTCTAAAATACCCCAAATATTTAATTAAAAATAATAAACATATAACAATTCAGAGTAATTATGCCATTCAAGGGTGTCACACATAATATTCACATCATTCAACAATATAACGGTCATGCTCTTTTATTAATTCAAAACATAAACATTTGCATAAAACGCAGCGGATAGAGATCTCCTCAATCATGTAAAACATGTAACATTCACATGTAAATTATTCAACAACATAAAACAACATAATTAAAAGGTTCCCTCCCGATGTTACATCTATCAGAGCACGACCCACTAAGGAGACTACACTAGACTCCAAGCATTCGCTTCTACTCAACTCATTTCTCGTTACCTGAAAAATAGTTGTAAGGGTGAGTTCCTCAATCAATATAATAAGCATTATAGAATATAATGTCATGTTAAGTAATTTAACACATTAATCACCCTAATCGCAACATACAATCAGTAACAGCACATCAGCTCAACATCATACTCAACACCAACATAAAGCACAAGTATAATCTCAAATCATACTCCATAACAACACCAACACACGTATAATATTGGAATACATCCATTCATATTATACGCCATACATACATTATGCAATGAGACTCCACACATGCGGTACCGACTATTCTTGAACATATAGTTCAAGCTCACCGATCCCTCCAGATACGGCTACTAAGCTCACTAGTCCCACTCATTTGAGACCTAGTGACTCACTCACTAATTCCTCACTATGGGAATTAGCTACAGCCCCAAAGGCTAGACTATGCACACTAATCACCTAGTATGCCAACATCAACAACAAATCCACAATGATTCACTCACTAATTCCTCACTATGGGAATTAGCTACAACCCCAAGGGCTATGCTATGCACGCTAATCATCTAGCAATGCAACATCAACAACAAATCCACAACGGACATATGCTCACACTCTAAGCCATACAACAGTCCATTCACAAATACATGCATAATATATACATTCATAGCATTATGCATATCATCATACATCATCAACACATGTATCAACACATCATTATCATGTCAATCAATTAAACACAGTATTAGCACACTCTACTAATACCTATACTGCTCAAAACAACGGGAAATGATCCCTACTACATCATACATCAGCTAAGTTACATCACTCAGCCTAAACAACCAAAAACTGCACAACCACAGTTCAGAAAAACCACAAGTCTGCCCATACGCGTATTGCCTATGCCCATACGCGTATGGCGCATTTCCTCGCCCAACCCATACGCGTATCATCTATCTCATACGCGTATGCTACGCGTACCACTCTCCCATACGCGTACCAACAGAGACAAAATCTACGTTCAAAATATCATTTTCCTCACCCATACGCGTAAGGCCTCATCCATACGCGTACCAGCCACATCATACGCGTATTGCCTAGTGCCATACGCGTATGACCAGAAACCAGAATTTCCAGATCTGCAATGGCTTTCTCTGCTACGAGATCTATCCAATTCAACCTTCCACAATCCAAATTTTACACACAATTCATTCATCTCATCTAACACGAATCATACACTTTCGATTTCACAAATTGCTAACCTTTCTACCTCTAATTCCTACGAATTTCTTCCATTTTAATCCCAATTTCGTTCATCCCAAAAGTTCACAAATTCATCATACATCATTCAATCAGAGGCAAATCAATGGTTTCTCACTACCCATCACATATTATCCCATAATACCCATTAATCGATGATAAACCCCCCTTACCTGAGTTAATCCGGCGAATCTCTGAGCTCCAAGCTTTTCCTTCCTTCAACCTTCGTTCTCTGGCTCTTTGCCCTTTTTCCACTTTCTGTCTCTTTTCCCTTTTCACGTGAAAATAACCTTTTTACCAAAAATATGGGATTTTCTAAATTCCAACTTATATATTTTCCAATAATTATTATCCCAATAATAATAATAATAATTCAATAATTCCAAAATAATAATAATAATAATCCAATTATCTAATTAAATTAATAAATATATTATTAACTTAGTTTAAATAATTATCATATTATTATCGGGGTGTTACACAACTCACCTACGTCTGGGGGCTACCAAGCCAGGAAGGAAATTCACTAAAATATAATTAGTTCAAAGACTCTCCCTACACTTCAACAAGTTACAGTCTTTCTCACCTAATCTCTACCCGTGCAATTTCTACCTAAGCACTTTTAGATATGAGAACCCACTCACTTCCCTACAATCACACACCAGTGATTTTAAACAACAACCCCTTGAGAAAAGAAAATACTTTTCAATTACACACTCTTGATTTTACTTCACAATTTCAATCAAGAAGACACACTCTTGATCTTGCTTCACAACTTTGATCAAGAAGACACACACTCTTGCTTAACAGCTTTAGAGTGACAAATTACAACCATAAATCAGTCCAATTCAATCATCAACGGATGACTTGAATGACCTACAAGTCTCACGACTAAATATACATAAACCCTAGCTCTCTCTCTATATTTCGCTCAGTATTGGTTGTGTGTTCAAACAGGTTTTCTAAGTCCCTTTTTATAGAAGCATCCAGCTGGGCTTGGACATCTTGAAAACCCTAAATCTATTTTCCAATTAAATTTTTTTATAACAGTTGGTTAGATCTCCTTGGAAAATAAGTAAATCTGGTTGTAATCCATTATTGAATGCGCCATCTAATCATATCTTCAATCATACAAAGATTTCCATTAATTGTGCATTCACAAAACACCAGACATTCATACTGAATGTTCTATGTACAAGATGTCATGACATCGGGTCTGACATCCTAGAAAAATCCTGCATAATCCAATAATTCCTTTTATAACTTCCAGTAGGTACAGCCATATCAGATGTCATGACCTTGTGTATGTCATCTGAAACAATCCTGCATGAACATGTATTTAATTTAAGCTCCAGCAGGTACATCCAATATCAGAAGCCATGGCATTGTATGTGGCATTCTGAAACAATCCTGCATGAACATGTTCTTGAACTCCAGCAGGTACATAGGATATCTCATGTTACGACATCACACATAACATCTTGTGAACACTCTTTGTTTTGCCAAAATTGCTGCCAACACTTAGAATCAACAAGGAGAAAGTATTTACTCTTACCAAAAGAGTTTGGATTGATTGGTCCACAAACATTAGTGTGTATGAGCTCTAGCAGTTTTGTCGCTCTTGACGTTGATTCCTTTGGAATGCTTTTTTGGAATTTCTTTTCCAACTAGACATCCTTTACATAATTGGTATGGGTGGTTTATACTAGGCAAGCCTCTCACCATTTCCTTCTTTGATAAACATTTTAGACTGTCGAAGTTGAGATGTCCGAATCGTAGATGCCATAGTCATGAAGAGTCGGTATAGCAAGTCTTGATACACTTTGCAACATCATTTTGAATGTTCAATAGAAACATTCTATTATTTGACATAGGCACCTTAGCAATCAAGTTATGTCTACAATCTCTTAAGAAAAGACTATGTTCTTTCAAGTAGATGTTATATCCTTTCTCTAATAATTGTCCCAAGCTCAAAATATTATTCTTCATGTTAGGAACATAATAGACATTGGATATGAATTGATGACTCCCATTCTTTAAGCGTATAAGAATTTTACCTTTGCCTTTGACCGGTATCTTTGAGTCATCTCCAAATGAGACATTTCCAGTTGTCGCTTCTTTGATCTCTACGAACCTGCTTCGATCGCGGCACACGTGATTGCTTGCGCCGGTGTCGAGGTACCATTTATTTCTTTTCTCTTCAACTTGGTTTTGGCACGCGAGCAACAAAGTTTCTTCTTCTCCGCCTTTTTCTTCTACAAAGTTAGCTTTCATAACTTTTCTTCGAGAATCTACACTCAGATGCATAGTGATCGATCTTGTTGCAGTTGAAGCACTTGATTTGTGATTTGTCACACCTCGACCATGAATTTCCTCTTCCACGGCCTCTTGTTGCTTGTGGATTCCAACTTCTTTCTCCATTGTTAGAGTAGTTGTTGTAACTGCCTCTTCCTTCTCCTACATGTCCTCGTCCACGCCCACGATCTTGGCCACGACCTTGTCCTCTTTGTGTCTTGTAATTCACATAATTTGCTTTGTTTATGTTGAGTTGTAGTAGTTTCTCCATAGCCTTCTTTTGTTTAATTTTTCTCTTTTGTTTTTCTTCGTATGCTTGTAAGGAACCCATGAGTGCCTCAATAGTCATGGTCTTTAAATCCCTGTTTTCTTCAATGTTAGTAACAATGAAGTCAAAACTTGGATTTAAAGTGCGAAGTATTTTCTCCGTGACTTTCACCTCATCAACATCTTCGCCATTTCTTTTAAGTTGATTGACTACGGCTAATACTCGAGAAAAATAATCAGAAATTGACTCGGTCTCTTCCATAAATAAACGTTCAAAATCACCTCTAAGAGTTTTAAGACAAATCTTTTTCACCTGTTTCACTCCTTTGTTGCAAGTTTGAAGTTTGTCTCGTGCTTCTTTGGCCGTCATTGCGTTGGAGATCTTCTCAAATGTATCTTTGTCCATCGATTGATAAATGAGGAAGAGAGCTTTCTTGTCTCTCTTTCTTGACTCCCTCAATGTCTCCTTTACACCTTGGCTTAGCGAGGCTTCATCTTGCTCATTGAAGCCTTTCTCAATGATAACCCACACATCTTGAGCTCCTAGTAGCGCCTTCATCTTGATACTCCAATTGTCATAGTTGTTCTTTGTGAGCATCGACATTTGAAAAGGGAAACCTCCATTCACCATTCTTTTAGGACCTTGAATCTCTGATGCCACTTTGTTGGAAATAAACCCTTTTTGTGTTTAGAGAAAGTGTGTGGGAATAGAGGCTTGAATAGAAACTTGATAAGTAGGAGAATTATTTATGGAAAAGAGAACTTTGTATTTTTTCTTGATACAAAAGTTTAGGATTACATCTCTACTTATAGTAATCTAAGGAGAACTATAGACACACTAATTTTAGAGAGTTCTCACACAAATATCCCGGTCATTTCCTTCTCAGACAATGGTGGCTCTACCTGAGCAGCCAACTCTCTCCACCGCTGGGCGTATTCTTTGAATGACTCACTCTCCCTCATAGTCATCCCTTGCAACTGCATTCGGTCGGGTGCCATATCTAAGTTGTATTTGTACTGACGGAGAAATGCGTCAGCCAAATCCTCCCAACTTTGAATTCGCCCATGTTCTAAGCTCATGTACCATTTCAGAGATGCTCCACTCAAACTGTCTTGGAAACCGTGTACAAGTAGTTTGTCATTTTCGGTATGAGCAGCCATTTTCCTGAAGTACATCACCAGGTGACTTCTTAGACAAGTCTGTCCTTTGTATTTCTCGAAATCAGGAGTTTTAAATTTAGCCGGGATGACTAAATTCGATACCAAACGCATGTTCATGGCAGAAGCACCGAAGATATTATTTCCTTCTATGACTTTGATCTTCTTTTCCAGGGTACGGAGCCTACCTGCAGCAGGATCTGGAAGTATCTTAGGTTTTGGTTGATCAGGCATATAGAATGCATCATACTGGTCATCTCCAATTTCGGATCCATGATGAGTAGACGTATCAGAAGGTTCTGCACGGTCTCCATCTCCTTTTCCTCCTACCGGTATCTGAACCAATCTCTTCTTGGTGGGGACGTAACTTTCATCTTGGGGATTTGGACCTGGCGTGCCATCATTCCTTTTTGCCCTAGCTTCTTCCTCCTCGCTCATCTCTCTCTGAGCGATCGCAAGCATTGTCTCCAATAGGTGATCCATCTTCTCCTAGATCGTATTGATGTATGTCCTCATGGAAACCTGGTTGGCCTCAACTTGCTCTAATGTCATCTTGTATTTGCTTCGCGTCTCATACCGGTGTTGATTAGTCAGTGTGGCTGGATAAAGGGTAAAAAGGTTGGGTAAGTTTTTTGATTTTCATGAAGTGTGATGCATAATGAAGATGCAAATGTTATGCATATTTTATTTCCAGGGAGTCATTCGAGTTTCATTAGTTGTTAGTAATTCGAAGAAACAAAAAATACTTAGAATAACAATAATGAAGTAATTTTTAAACGTCATTCATTCCAATACATAACATAGAGGTCCAAAAAGGTCATAGTTCAAAAGTACATTTGTTAAAGGAACAAAATACAAGACATATGCAAATTAAACAGCTGGCTTTCTGGCCTGAAGCTCTTCTAGTTCCTCATTGAATCTCTTCAACAACCTTTTATAGAGAAGAATGAAATTGATTATGGCTGGAGGAGTGCTATCTTCTTTCAACTCTTCGACTGCGTCTCTCAACCTCCATGACAATTCTTCGGCTGCCCAATTGCAGAATCCTACTAGCCCATCGAGTTTTGCACGAAACTTATCCCTATCTCCTTGTAAGAAGTCTATGGTCTTCTTACAGGATTCATAATCTTCAATCACATAGTCTCGCTCTTTCAACCATATGGAGTTGTCTTGGCGTAATGACTCTAGCTGGTTCTTCCAATAGCTTACAGACTCCCTGGCATCTCTTACTTCTCGACACTTCTCTTCCCATATCATGGGTGACACCCTAGAAGCTTCAATGGCTATTTTCTTGAGTCGGCGCTCCTGATCTACTTCAGCTTTTGCATGACGAACAGAATTGGTGAGTTCTTTTATCTGAGCCCCAAGTGTATCCTTTATTGTCTTGTTCTCCTTTGTGGCTAGATGCCACCAACGCTCATTGTCTTGACATTCTTTCTGAGCTTGTCGTAGTTGACCCTTAAGAGTATCCAAACAATGATCAGCCTGTTCTAATCCCACTTTGATCTTTTTCCTCTTATGCTCTTCCTTGTTGAACTTTTCCACATGTGCTTGAGATTGTGCCTCCTTTCTCTCAATATCCCACTTCATATTGTTTTTCTCATTGATGGCTTGTTGGAGTTTTATCTGCAACTCTTCATTCTCTTTTTCTAGCTTTGCCATGGTGGTCTTGAGTTCCTCCATTTCTTCAATAGGGACATGGGTGAGTTTAGGTTCAGGAAGGGGTATAGGTGTCCGAATGACGAATGGCATTTTAATTATCTGCACCCTTTCCTTTACCCACTGAAAATATGGTTCTTTTGTAATCCCATTTGCTCTCCCTAACTCAGCTTTCCCTTTTTGATTGACATTTTTCCAAGCTTCTTTGATTCGCTGGAATAAGCAAGGATTCTCAGCCCCAAAGTCAAGTAACAAGAGAGCTTCCAAAGAATTTGCCTCCGGAGGGCCTTCCATTAGGTAGCCAAGTTGTCTGAGTGATAGAACTGGATTAGCATTTACACATCCTTGAGTTCCAATAAGCGGTAGGTTTGGGAAATCTCCGCAACTGAATATGATGTCTACGTTGATGTATTCTTTGGAGTACCAAGAGAGATCTTCAGATCGGAGTGATCCCAATCTCTGAGGCCAACTAACATCTGTCTGTTCAACCCAAGCACCTGTCTTCGGAAGATGTTCTAGAAACCACTGATACAATAAAGGAGCACAACAAGCAATCAACCCCTTCTTCTTAGTATACCTATGACTTATGTGATAATAGACATCGGCTAACAAAGTGGGTACTGGGTTCCCAGTAAGGAAGACACAAATGGCAATCATGTATACGAAACCATCCATATTCGGGAACAGGACGATGCCATAGATGGCCAATGCAATAGCAGAGTAACAAGCATCCCAACTTTCTTCCTTCAACAGGGTATGAGCTCTTTCCAAAAGAAAACTTAGTGAAAATCCTTTGGTATTCCCTTTGGTCTCTAAGTTATCTTTTGCTTCCTTTTCATCCATGTGAAGCGCGCTAGCAATGACCTCAAGGGGAAAAGGTTCATCTGTCCCTTCAAATAGTGACTTGTCCTTCATAGGAATCCTAACAAGACGCTCGAATTCTTCCAACGTTGGTGGTAGCTGGAAGTCTTGGAATGTGAAGCATCTTAAAGGTAAGTCATAAAATTGGGCTAAAGTGATCAAGGCTGTATGGTCCACTTGTTGATTGAGGATGCTGAGCAAATTGCCATAATTATTTCCAAAGTTGATTCTGTATACAGGGTGCATCTGAGAGACCAAGTTACGTAAATTCTTCAGATCGGGATCCTTGAACTTGAAGGAGTAAATGTTTCTTTTGCTTGATTCCATGTTTCTTGAATTCCTGCAACTCATGATACTCAGATTCCTTGGAAATAAAATAATATGAATGTTATGCTATGAATGATATTATGCGTGCCACATGTAGGTTAATATATAGGTCATGCGAGTGGGTATTCTTGGTTACTAAAAAAACCCTTTTGGTAGAATGCTAAAGGTAAGAAGTTCCCAAAGTCATTAATCAATATTTAAGAAAGTTATTGTCATGATGAAAACTCATTTGCTAATAACATCCCTAAACAAAGTCTCGTTTGGGTGAGGCCTTCGTATAGTCCCAAAGAGGAAGACTCCTAGTGGGTCCATACTACACAACTCTCGAGTCCAGGGTTCTAATAGGGTTCTCAGAGTCATAGATCGAGGTTGGGAATACCACTGTAAGGTAGTAATACACCCAAGGGATCTTATCTGATTGGGGCTTTCGTATTAACCTAATAAGTCTGAGACTTGTTAGGTAAATACTACATAACCACCGGATATAATAGGTTAAAAGGTCCCTAGAGTCATTGATCCAACTTGAGAATACTATCGTCATGACGAAAACTAGTCGGGCAATAATATTTCAAGAGAATCTCCTCTAGGCGGGGTCTTCGTTTCTTCCCAACAAGGAAGACTCCTTGTGGGCACCCACTACGCAACCACCAACTTAATCTTATGGTTTTTCTCAGACTCGGGTGGAGAGCCTATCTCACAAAGTATTACCAACCATAGAACCCCAAATAAGACATAGTCAATAAATCACAATATAATAATTATGACAGAGTAATAAAAAAAATAACAGATAAACAAACAAGATTAACACACAATACAGAAACTCAACTAAACTAGGCTCCACTCTCTTTTGCTTGGAGCTAGTCCCCAGCAGAGTCGCCATCTGTCGCATCTCGAAAAATACGATCCCTCGCGATGGTCACGGAAAAAATTACCATCGAACAGAGTCGCCACCGAACTTTATTTATCCCAATGAAGGGATAGGAAAATATCGATAAAACCTTTAGGAAATGGAATAATGGTCGACGCAACCATATTCGGGTTCGGGAGTGGATTACATAAGGGGAAGGTATTAGCACCCCTTACGTCCGTTGTACTTAACGGGAACCTTTTAGTTCTAATGTGCATTTCAAGTGTTAATTTATGTTTGTTTGTTATCTTTGGATTATAAAATATAAAAATGGATGAGAACCTCAGAAAAGAGAAAAGGGAGGTTTTTTATTAGTGTGCTCGCGAAGATACAACAATCTCCTGCCTACATATCCTTATGGCATAATAAGGAAATCAGAGCATTCATAGTTCGGGGAACTACGGTTGGTTGGTGTCTTTTAATGAACGACTGTTTAGATCGCATCCTAAAGGATAAACGTTGGCTTGTCTACTCTCGGCGGAGGCTTAAGCATTAGTTTGTTGTGCGCATCAGAAAGGATTAAATAGTGTTCTTTTTGAAAAGAGTTTTGATCATACGAGGGTGACGAGTTGGTTTGATGTGTTTGATGTTTTGTTTGATTGGTTTTGATTGCACGAGGGCGAGGAAAGGATAAATTTAATGTGTTGAGATGTTTTTGGTTGGATGACGATTACTCGGATAATCGAGTAAGACAACTCGTATCCTAATAGTCGGGAAAGAGAATAGAAGACTCTAGACCGCTTTTTGTTTCATCTGAGTAATTATGAAAAGGATTGGATAATAATTAAGGTGTTTTGAATGGATGACGATTACTCGGATACTCGAGTAAGACAACTTGTATCCTAATAATTGGGAAGAGGAATAGAAGACTCTAGACCGCTTTCTGTTTCATCCGAATATTTATGAAAATAAGGTTGTATAAGGTTGACGTATTTTAGCATGAACGACAAATACTTGAATGGCTGAGTAAGACAACTCATATCCAAGCATTTGAGAAGAAGAATTGAAAACTCAAGACCATCTCTCTTTTCGTATAGTTTTGATTGAGAATGATCTGACTTACAGAATTGGTGAAAAAATGACAATTGTTCGACTGACCGAGTAAGAGAACTCGTATTCAAACAATTGAGGAGTGAAGTTGAAAACTCAAAGTCAACTCCCTTTTCATTTAGCTTATTGTGAAAATATTTCGATTTAATCGGAGTTTGGAAGTTTGTATAGGAACGACAATTATTTGACTAACCAAGTAAGAGAACTTGTATTCAAATAGTCGAGGAGAAAAATTGAAGACTCAAAGTTATCTCCCTTTCGGTTTCTTTTTATAAAAGGATTTGATTCGTTTGTACTTAAATGATTTAGAAATGACGACCATTTGACTAACCGAGTAAGAAAACTCGTATTCAAATAATCGAGGAGAGGAGTTGAAAACTCAAAACCATCCCCCTTTTCATTTTCAAATGAAGTGTTGTTTAGATGTGATTAAGTATTTTAATTTAACTTTCGATGTCGGATCGAGGTTTTAAAATTTGCATTCTTGTGTATGAATTGAATTTATTTAGTGAATAATCCATCTAATCGATTAATTAAAACCGAATAGGTCTCATTGTAAGAAGGCCCAAGAGTAAGCCATGTGAGGTTGATGGCGATGCTTTTACAAGCGATCGACTTACATAGGTGTTTTGAAAATGGGCTCGACTTTAAATCGAGAAGTCTGTGATTTATTTTGAAATCGGCTCGGATTATTTTAAAATCGATGAAAACGACGTGATTTTGTCACAATTATAACATATCATTTCGTGTACACTCAAGGTTCAATATAAACAAATAGATAAAGAATAATCATGCACATACACTCCTTAAGATAAATAAACATCTAAATTATGAAGGTCAGTTGTGATTCTATAATCAATTAATTACTTGAATGTTTAACGAATTATTTTAGTTAAATAATAAGTAGTAATAAAAAAATGAATTTAACCAAATAATTAAATATTAATAATGATAACAACCATATAATTGTGTATTTACTTTTTAAAAATTAATAATAATAATAGTAATATAATTACATATTTACTATATATATGAAAAATAATAATATTAACAATAGTGTAATTATAATTTCGAAAATAAAATAATATTAACAATAGTATAATTATAATTTCGAAAATAAAATAAAATAAAATTAACAATAGTATAATTATAATTTCGAAAATAAAATAAAATAATATTAACAATGGTATAATTATAATTTCAAAAATAAAATAAAATAATATTAACAATCAAAGCATTTGTTCTATTCTAAACTGTGGGGGTGTTATCAGTAAGACGAATATGGGCCTAAAGAAAAAAAAGAAAGGTCCAAGAAGAGTCTAGTCAAACGTTGACCCAAAAGACTCATTTTTTTTGGACGGTGACAAGTGTCCAGGGTTGGTAACACTTGTCACCATTATCCTCAAGCTTCCATCGGCCGTTTAAAACAAAAATAGCGAAAAGCAAAACGTCATTTTTCAATTTACATTCTCTCTCTTCTACTTCCTTCCCTAAACCAAAAACGCTCTGTACAAAGCGTCTCTCTCTCTGACCTCTTCGTCGGAGAAGAGAGTGGCGGGCGGCCGTCTGCGATGGCGCCGCCTCAATCTCACGGTGGTTCAACCCCACGAAACCCTACCTCTCATTAAACAAACCCTCTGAGTTCGAATCCAGACTCGGATTTCCCAAAAGTAACTTCAATCGTCCAGATCGGAGATTTTAAACGCAACCCTAACAACTCAAACAAACCAACAACAACAAGGTTTTGAAGCAAACAAGGACAAGGGCTTGGCATGCGTTAAGGATCCGGTCACGAAGGCAATGGGAAAAGAAGGAAACGAGAGGAAGAGAAACCAACATGGAACTTAGTCTGACGGATGCGCTCTCAACGGAACCAGGTAGACAAACCCTCTTTTCAATGTCCTTCCTCTGTTTTCGCTTCTTGATGATGGTGCAGTACTTTTCTTTTTATGATTTACTGGATCTTCGAATATTATGTTTGATGTTCTTACAAAAATTGTTTTCGATTCTCTCTGGAAGTTGTAAGAAGAAATCTTTGTTTAGTTTATAGGGCTTTTGAAGAAATATCCGGCTGTTGTTCTGGGTTTAAAAAAAAATTGCTCTGTTATCTCCTCCCTTCCTTTGCTGTTAATCTCTAATGATCTTTTTATGATGAATTTCTTAACTCTTAAAAAAAACTCCCTGCTGTTACGCTTTTTCTCCAGATTATATGGGATTCCACTTTTGTTGATTTGTTACCTTTTTAAGCCATTGTTGAAATGCATTTTTGGATGTTCAATTTAACCTTCTGGATAAAGTTTTAAACTGAGTAATTTATTTAGTTATTTTTCAGTTCCTTAAGCGCTTCTGAAAAGTGCTTTTTAATTAAGCTGTTTTTCTCTGCAGGTTACAACTTGAAGTGACCTTGATGGAATGGAATGTGGGCTGCGTGAAGATGAACGTGTAATACTTGTAGTTTAATTGGACTTTGGTGCATTTGGAAGTTGTACAACTTGTTTCATTTGAAGTCTAATAGCCATTAACAACTATGTATTCAACATGATTTTAATATTATTTCAAACAATTTCTCCATATTAATTTCATGTTATCTATGTATGTATGTAGAACTTCAGGTACGAAAGTAAAATGGACCTTGGAAATGGATTAGTTAATTCAAATATTTGAATGCACCTCTTTAATCATGTCATAATGAAGTAGGTGTATGAATGTGAATGGAGTTATAAAGTTCAAAGTGCATTCCTAACCAAGCATGAACAAGTAGCATGAAACAAATCTAATTCAAAATGTATGGTATGTACGAAGTGAAAAGATGATGATTATGAATGTGGTTGACTTATGATTGAAAATATCCATGGAAAACTTGAAAAGAATTGAATCATTACTTGTATAAGACAATGGGATGTGCATTGATTTATGAAAAGAAAGTGAATGGTTTAGCATATTATGAAGTGTAGTTTGGCCTAGAGTTAGTTTTTGAATGAAATGAATAACCATGATACATAAAGCATGTTGATTTTGTCAACAAATGTGATGGAATTATATAAGGTGGAATGTGTAAATGGACTAGTAAATAGTAATCATAGAAATAATAACATGGCTCTTAATACTTACTAATAAGAAAATAGATTTTGGATTAGTAATGTAAAAAGATTCAAACCACATTTTAGATTATGAACACGCTTATGCAAATGGGCCTTTGAAATAAAGAGATCTCATGGATAAATCACAAATGGCCGGACAAAATTGGGGTATGACACACATGTATTGGAAATAAAATTTGCACATATCATTATGAATATACTACAGGTCCAACAAATTATAATGAATATATATCAATACCATAATAACCATAATAACCAAAATGTGCAAAGCCAAAAAAAAAAACAGTTCATACATGAAAAAAATGATAACATAGATAATGCACAAACCTTTTTAACTCTTGAAGTAACTTCCTCCAGCCCCTATATCACTTATCAGAGAATGAATATAATAACTTCAGACATCAACATCATGATTCGTAAGTATGAACTAAGGTATGCCTACAATCATGTATCGTTTAAATCATTCCATACAAAAGCAAACTCTCCCCAAAATGAAAATAATAGTAACAAACAAATATCTTAAGGTGACTAAAAAATAAGATGAAAAAATTCAAAAGCTACTTACATGGGATCATGTTGTTGAAAAAAAATCAAATAGTGGTCATTGATCTTCACTACTATATTCCTTCAGTCTCCCAAAAGATTATCGAAATTAACTTTTAATTTTTTAAACTCCATAATCACCAACCTTTTCCATGAGAGAAACATAGATGTTGAAAAGCCGAGGAAAGCTAGGAACTAGAGGCTTCAGAGTAATGTGATGAAAGATAAAAACCTCCAAATTGACAATCTAGGAAATGAAAATAAAAATTATCATGGCTATAAAGGAATAAATTTGTCCATTTTCTACTAACACAAAACAAAGTTTACCTGAAATGTTGCTTTCAACCCATACGACTTTACTGCAATTGTGACATTATGATTTCTAGCTCATTTTAAAGAAGGCTTCATAGTAAATTCCTTCTCCCTAATCATGTAAACTTTCATTCCTAATAACATGACAAAAAGTATTAAGAATCTACAACAATAATACAAATAAGTCATCAATAAATAATCAAATATGGTGTATAAATTAGCAGGAATAATATCCCGCGTCAAGTTTCTTCAAATTCATAACAGGAATAATCACCATATTAGTCCGGCCATGTCAACCAAACTACAACAAAATAATAAATCTCAGTTTCAAACCACATAATTTAAGAGAAGAATTTACAAAGAGTGACATCCATTCCTTTACACACAACAAAAGACTCTTGAAATTTATCAAACACAATTTTAAAAACAGCAACATTATCCAAAATATTTGTAAATACAATAAATATAAATATTCAATTAGAGTCAAAAAAATAGAACAATGGAGGTTTGGACTGTAAGTATAGTTCTGATGGAAAAATTAGTAGTCTTGAACAATCAGAATAACATTTATTATTTCCAAATCAACTCAATTGTGAGGAGTGCCATAAAGCTTATGCTCAAGACACAATAGAAGAATAACAAAAAAGGACATACCTTCATATTCACATTTTTATTGTCAGTTTTAGATTGAATTCAAGAAAGAGAGGTCTCTCCTCTCTCCTTATTACGACATACAAGATAGACATTTGCACCACTGGCAAAAATCATTAACCACATATTACCATATAACTTGCAATACTAGAAAAAACAAAAGTCCAAAAGCAAACATCGTAAGAAAGATCAAACCGTTGCACAAGTCCCTCAGATGTTGCATAACCAATTCCAGAGTTTGCTCATGTAACTATGCAATTCTTCCCTGGTATTAATGTTTTCTTTTCCTCATGGTTTGAAATTATTAGACTGCTCACTATAAAATTTAAAACGTTATACATCATAAATTAACAAAAGCTACATTTAAATACATTGTATAGACAATAGACTCAAAAAATAACAGTAATTTCTATTCACTTTCTGTTGATTTGTTATTCAATTTTGAAATATCATGACACTAAGGTCGGTGACATACACTAATTCAATCTTATAAGATTCTTCTCAAAATTCAAAATAAAATTAAACAAATACAATATGAGTCCAAAATAGCTATTTCAAAACAGTAAAAATTGGTACAAAAAGCATGATGAACATACATTGAAAAGACATTAAAAAAACCATTCCTTATTTATAATATCAATATAAAAATATAACACTAAATCAACCTAAAACCATAAATCCTGACCTAGTGATAAGTCGATGAACCAGATCCACTTGTTTCTTCTCACAAACATCATTTCTTTTGTGTAATCACAAAATAAAATTAAAAAAACAAAAACAAAAACATAAAGGATGGACTGATCAAAGAAACATTACAATCTTTAAATGACCTTTGAACACTTCAAGGATTCTTTATCGGAACCCATAAAATAAAAAAATAATAAATTAAATCTCGAATATCAAAAAGTTAAGAACCCTAAACATAAACACAAATGGACCATAAGCATGAACCTAGATAACTCTAAACATGAACCTAAAAAATGATTCGTAAACATTAACACTAATACTCATACTGACATGCATTTTAATGTGCCATATGAATAGAAACTTAGTAAAGTAATCTTACGAAACACAACACATAATCGAAATAGAGTATTTTTAAAGAAAAGATGAAGATGGAAGAATTTTTTTAGGGTTATGGAAAAGTTTGAGTATGGTTTGTTTGTTCATTGAAGAAAGAGATGAAAAAGGTGAAAGATTTCAATTTTTTTAGGGAAATTGAAAAGGGATGAGAGAGATGTGAGACATTGTAATACAGTGTGATGTGATGTTTGGAAAAGGTAGTATGACACTATCTACAGATGTAGTAGTGAATATAGTTACTTTTGTGATGATATATTGGTAGAAGAGAAAAATTGAAAAAGTCTGAATGGATAGGTTGGTTTGAAACCAAATAAACTAAATTTTGGTTATCATCATTGCATAAGTAGGAAAAAGGAGAAGAAATAGAAACCAAATCGGTTCACTTAGCTAGTTTGGTTCAAAATGGAAAGTTTTGGACCGAATTTTTCTCTATTTTGGAGATTTGTCAAAATTAATGGGAAGGGCATACATGAGATTTTCACAACATGTTATTTTCTTATATTATAGATTAATATCCATTAGACATCAATAAAAAATGAAATTATTGAAAAAGAAAAGATATATTATGAATAAATTGAAAAAAAACCTCATTAACAATTAACTATGATACGAGGCCCTATTGTGGTTTATATACACAATGAGATTTACATAAGAAAATATAAATGAAATCATATATTTTAGGAAGGTAATGGGTAGAAAATAAACTTAAATATAGAAAACACAAGTCTAATTGTGTTTAACATCTCCCATCAAACATGAGTGTATATTATACAGTCCTAGTTTGGAAGAATGGTTGTCTAAGGGACCGCTGTATAAGACCTTGATGAATAAATTTGCAACTTGTTGTCCTTTCAAAATTATTAGGAGATGAATGATGTTATCTTTAACCTTATCGCGAACAACGTGACAATCCATTTCGATATACTCAGTACTACAAAAAGGATATACAACAACACACATCTTGACATCTCTAAACTCAAGCGCCAACATTTTCTTTTAGTTTTTAATTAAAAATTATTAACATATTACCACGGTTCGTTAGTCCAACCGTGATGATATAATCAATATTTCATGGGTTCGAATCTCAGCGCCAACAAATAACTTATTTATTTAACATTTTTGTTGCCCATTTCTTTTTTATTTAATTTTAAATAAAAAATAAATGTGATGTCATTATGGTTGTTTAACTCAATCGTTGTGATATATTTTTCATTTTATTTTAAAAAATTTACAAGGTTAAAAACTGACGCTTCTTTATGAAATTCCATTAATTAATTATATTTCTCCACGGTTGTGGTATGTGAGAAAAGAAACGAGACGATTTCAACCATAACATTCATCGTTCATCTTCATCTTTTTTGTTCGTCGTTGCCATTTTGCTCACGAACCATCTTTTTCGTTCGATGTTTTCGTTTTTGCTCAAGAAGTATCATCACGTTTACTTATTCATCATGAAGAATCTCACAACATAATCTTCTTTAATTATTCATCACGTTTTCGATACATACTTTTTTCCCCATGCATCTAGAGAAACTTCAGTTGCCATTATTGTTGATATTTATGTTTATGTTGTTGATATCAAATGTTTAAGCTTGTTGTTATTGTTGTTGAATATGTATGATCACATTTGATTTATATTTTATTGTTGTTATTATTTGTTGAATGTGTATTAGAGGCATTTCTTTAATCTTTTATTATTGTTGTTGTTATTGTTATTGAATGTGTATGATCACATTTGATTAATATTTTGTTGTTGTTATTGTTGTTGTTGTTGTTATTTGTTGAACTTGTATTAGAGACATTTGTTTAATCTTTTGTTATTGTTGTTGAATGTGTATGATCATATTTGATTCATATTTTATTGTTGTTGTTATTTGTTGAATGTGTATTAGAGAAATTTGTTTAATCTTTTGTTGTGGTTAAGATAGGTTTAATCTTTTATTGTTGTTTTTGAACATATATATGTCGTCTTTTTCTTCTAGTAGCGACGAAACTTATACAAATGAAACTTGTACAAATGATTCTCAATACAGAAAGAAAAGAAAAAAAAGAGGTGCCACAATGATGGCTCGACTAACAGAAGTCCTAAAATTTGGTCACAAATTTCCGATCACGTTTGATGTGTTTTATAGAGTAGTTAATGATGAATTTTCTGCTCTTTTTAAGAGTTATTTGTTTCCATTGGACTTAGCAAAGTCAGTATACTGATAGACGATTGGAAAGAAGATCCAACAGATGTGAAAGATAGCATATGGATAGACGTTATGGTATTAATTTTAATTTTCATCTATTTGATATCACTTTCTATAATTTCTAATACATACTTATTGATGTAAATGTAGTTTACTTTTGAGTTTATGGATGAGTCATAGTTGAAAAAAAGGTGGATCGGTTATGTTGGTACGTGTTGGAAGGGCTTTAAGTCATGACTCACGGATAACTACATTATAAAGCCTAATTTTGATCTTGTGCGTCCATGTGTGAGATATAGTTTTATTTCGAAGATGGTTTGAAAAAAGTTTGGGAAGTCGTCGTTCTGACAAATTCATGGGTAATACTAATATTTTTTTTCTTATAATTTTATGCTTATGATTTAGAGATACTAATTATATTTTCAATATATTTATAAAAGGCTAACAGTGAAGTAGGAAAACAAAATAAGGCAAAAAATATATGCCACATAGATTATCTTATGGGGTTACATGAAACTTGAGAAAATTATGATCAATGAAAAAGATAACTAATGGGAGATGAGGACTCCATTAGTCGAGATTGCAGTCCATCTCCACCGTCACGACATCAAAAGTGGAAGAGGGATCAACTAAGACCAAATGGAGAGTACACCTCAGATGCCTCAAGAACAGTTGCTGAGAAAATTGTAAGTAGGATTTATTGTGCATATATATGTTATGTGTTATTTAAATTTCTTTGGTAACAATATATATCATCATGTTGTGTAGAACCAGTTGGTTGTGGAGGAGCATGATGGGTGTGTTCATGGTGTTGGAGAAGGCGTCGGCCTAAGATTATTCTATGGTTCATCCAGAAAAAGCACCAAACAGACGCAAAATGAAAATATTGATCATTTTGAGATGTTAGAAGAACAAAGGAATTTTTTTGATGAAAAGTTAAAAGAGGAGGAGGAAAAATACAAGGAATACGTGGAAAAGATAGAAGAGATGTATGCGGTATGTGAGAATAGTGTTTCATCTAAAATGTATGATATATATTGTGTTGATTCTGTTTAATTTATGTTCCTGTGATTATTATGAGGCAGAGAATCAATGGAACCATCCCATATTGTACAAATGAAGATGGTGATGATCAATTGCCTAAAAGAATTGTTATACGTGGTTCTAGCACAAAAGGAAGTTCTTTTGTCGCCCCCTCTAGATATCCATAATGACATATGTACTCCTTCCTCAAATGAAGACAGGACATTGACCGAAGAACTTATGGATGTTGTAGACCCAATTTCTATTCATCTAGAACATTGTCCATGGACATAGGTATTTTATTTTGATCCTAAAGATATAAAAGATTTTCTCTTTGGATATGAGTGGCTGAACGTATGGATATTACAAGTTTGATGCACGTAAATATAGAATATTGAATATGTCATTATGATAGATTTATAGTTTTTGTATTTCCTCACTTATTTTTTGAATTGTTTAACCATTTAGGTGCATTCACCGAGTTATTATAGAATTAAATAAATTGAATATTTATGGAATCTTGGATCCATTTAGTATTCGATGGACAAAGAATGATCCAAAATATATTGAAGATTACATGTTGTCGTACCCCAAATTATGACCATCATTTTATTTTTTGCTAACTTAGGATTCAGATTACTAACTTATCCAAAGCCCATATAAGTCATCCGGTCAAACCCAATAATCTAAAAAGTCAAAGGGGAACCATTTCGACTTTTTAGGAATCATTGATCCCATTGTGGTTAACTGCTATTTTAGGACATTCTAGGGTTTAGTTTAACATGCAAATTTATTTTATTTCTCTATTATCTTATTAAGAGATTAAAGTTTAGGGGTCTTCACTATTATTAAGTAGTAGAATAATATTATTAATTTATATTGTAAAATCAATTAGATATTGATTAATTTATATTGATTAGCTAAATTAATTGGATTTTGATTAATTAAATTAATAAAATATTGATTAATTTATGTTATTAACTAAATTAACTAATTTTTTGATTAATTTATATTAAATTATGTAGATTAGATTAATTAAGTTAATTATATTAGGTTAGAATAGTTTATAGTATTAATTAATTTAATTTGATTAATTTTTTATTGAGAGTTATTTTATTAGTCAGAGTTTATTAAAATGGTGATGATATATTTTGTAAACGCCAGTCAAGATGTTGATCGAATTGAGTCCCGGCCCATAACCCAACTAGTTCAAGCACACGACCCGTGCATATCACATAATCAGGTTAGGCTCATTGTAACACCCCGATAAAAATAAGATAATTATTTAATTTAAGTTAATATTATATTTATTAATTTAATTAAATAATTGGAATTTTTGGATTATTATTATTATTATTATTATTATTGGAATAATAATTATTGGAAAATATATAAGTTGGAAATAAGGAAAAAGAGTTCCATTTTGGTAAAAAGAGTTTTCACGTGAAAACAGAGAAGCGGCTCAAAAAGAGGAAAAGGGCAAAGAGGCAGAGCAAGAGGAAGAAGGTTGGAGAAGAGAAGAGCTTGAGGCTAAAAGATTGTCGGATTAACTCAGGTAAGGGGGGTTTATCGTCGTTTAATGGGTATTATGGGTTAACATGTAATGGTTAGTGATAAACCGTTGAATTGACCCTAATTGGGATGTTGAATGCTGAGAAATTGTGATGGATAAGTTGTGTTAAAACTGAAATTAAATCTGTATTTGTGTGAGTTGTGATTTCCCGAACGTATGGCTTTTTACGGAATCGGAATCGGAGGTCCGGAAGTCCCCCAACGGCGGAAAATGCGGAGAATTCTGCATTCTGCTTCGTGTTAGCGCAGGAACAGCTTTCTGTCTTGCATTAACCGGTTAACCCAGGGTGTTAACCGGTTAACACTGTTAGGAATTGTGAGGTATTGCTGTTTTGCTTGCGTTAACCGGTTAACCCAGGGCGTTAACCGGTTAACACTGTTGTGAGTTGTGAAAATATTGCTGTTCTGTCTGCGTTAACCGGTTAACCCAGGGCGTTAACCGGTTAACACTATTAAAATTAGCCAGGAAGCGTGTTCTGTCCTGCGTTAACCGGTTAACCCAGGGCGTTAACCGGTTAACACTGTCAAGTTTTGCCAGGAAGCGTGTTTTGGTCTGCGTTAACCGGTTAACCCAGGGCGTTAACCGGTTAACACTGTTGAAAAGTGGGAAAATTGGTATTTAAATGTTGTGTACATATTTGATGGTTGGCCTATATCGGTGTGTGATATAGTAGGGATTATTTTCCCGTTGTTTTGAGTAGTATACGTATTAGTAGAGTGTGCTAATACTGTGATTGATTGATTGGCATGACATGATATGATTATGTGATAAATATGCTGATGATGTGTGAAAATATGCATAATGTTGTGAATGTATATATTATGCATGTGTTGGTGAATGGACTGTTTTATGGCTTAGAGTGTGAGCATATGTCCATTGTGGATTATTGTTGATGAGTTTGCATTGCTAGGTGATTTAGCATGCATATTGTAGTCTTTATGGTGGTAGCTAATTCCCGTGGTGAGGAATTAGTGAGTTGGTGGTAGCTAATTCCCGTGGTGAGGAATTAGTGAGTTGGTGGTAGCTAATTCCCGTGGTGAGGAATTAGTGAGTGAGTCACTAGGTCTCAAATGAGTGGGACTAGTGGGCTTGGTAGCCGTATCTGGATTTGATCGGTGAGGTGAACTATATGTCCACGAATAGTCGGTACCGCATGCATGGAGTCTCATTGCATAATGTATGTATGGCGTATAATATGAATGGATGTATTCCAATATTATACGTGTGTTTTGTGTTGGTGTTGAGTATGAATTGAGATTATACGTGTGCTTTATGTTGGTGTTGAGTATGATGTTTGAGTTGATGTGCCGTTACTGAATGTGTGTTATGATTAGAGTGATGAAATGTGTTAAATTACTTAACATTGCATGATATTTTATAATGCTTATTATATCGATTGAGGAATTCACCCTTACAACTATTTTTCAGGTAACGAGCAGTGATTGAGTAGGAGCTAGTGCTTGAAGTCTAGTGTAGTTCCTTAGTGGGTCATGCTCTGGTAGATGTAACATCGGGATGGGATGTTTTAAATGCTTATTGTTGGTTGTGAACCAGTTTACATGTAATATGCTACATGTTTTGCATAATTGATTTAATCTCTATCTGCTGCGTATTGTGCAAATGCTTTATGTTTTGAATTAATAAAAGAGCATGACAGTTATCATGGTGAATGGTGTGAAATGATTGTGTGGCACCCTTAATTGCATAATTACTCTGATTGATATATTGCTATTTTAATTAAATATTTTGGGTATTTTAGAAGGGTGTTACAGGAGTGGTATCAGAGCATAGTCGGTCGAGTCGAGTCGTAATTATTCTGTTTCCCTGTACGGGATAGGTGTTGTGTAACCCTATCAGTACTTATTGTTTTATCTTGTTGGGTTCTCAGAATAGAGATGGCTGGAAGAAGTAGAGACGATGCTGTGATTGCTGAGGCTCTGGGTATGCTAGCTGGAGTACTTGGGGGAAATCCGAATGTTGTGGGAATGGGAGCTGCTCGTCAACTGAGTGAGTTCCAGAAGAACAATCCTCCAATGTTCAAGGGAGCATACGATCCAGATGGTGCTCAGAAGTGGTTGAAGGAGATCGAGAGGATCTTCCGAGTGACTGAGTGTGCCGATAACCAGAAGGTCAGGTTCGGTAAGCATATGCTGTCAGAGGAAGCAGATGATTGGTGGGTTGCTACCCGCACTGAGTTGGAAGATGCCGGGAGTGCTGAGGTCACTTGGGCGGTGTTCAGAGAGAGATTTCTGAGGAAGTACCTTCCAGAGGAGGTCAGAGGAAGGAGAGAGATAGAGTTCTTAGAATTGAAGCAGGGCAATCGGTCTGTTACTGAGTATGCTGCTAAGTTCACAGAGTTGTCGAAGTATTACATTCCCTATGATGAGGCTACTAGAGAATTTTCAAAATGCGTGAGGTTTGAGAACGGGTTACGTCCCGAGATCAAGCAGGCTATTGGGTATCAGCGGATTAGAGTGTTTTCTAATTTGGTCGACTGTTGCAGAATGTTTGAACAGGATACCACGGCCAGAGCGGAAAGCTATCAGCAGAGGGTTGATAGGAAAGGCAAGAATCAGAATGATCGTGGGAAACCGTATGCAGCTGGCAAAGGTTCCCAGAGACAGAGTGGGATGAGGAGACCTAGTGGGGGAGACTCCAGTGCCCCTGCTAAGTGTTATAGATGTGGTCAGGCTGGACATCGTTTCTATGAGTGTACCAGTGCTGAGAAGAAGTGTTTCAAGTGTGGCAAAGGTGGTCACTTGGCTGCAGAGTGCCGGTTGAAGACTGCGACTTGTTTCAACTGTGCAGAGGTGGGTCATATCAGTCCACAGTGTCCTAAGCCGAAGAAAGAGAATCAGTCGGAAGGCAAGGTCTTTGCTTTATCGGGTTCTGAGACTTCTGCAGATGATCGTTTGATCTGAGGTACGTGTTATATTAATGGCTTTTCTCTTGTAGCTATTATTGACACTGGTGCGACTCATTCCTTTATATCTTTGGATTGTGCTGTGAAACTTAAATTAGAGATATTTGAATGCATGGAAGTATGGTGATTGATACTCCTGTGAAGGGTTCAGTGACTACTACTTCAGTTTGTTTAAATTGTCCTTTGAGTATTTTTGGTAGAGACTTTGGGATGGACCTAGTGTGTCTTCCACTTGTGCAGATTGATGTTATTCTGGGTATGAATTGGTTGGTGTTTAACCGAGTCTATATCAATTGTTTTGATAAGACTGTGATTTTTCCTGAGATTGACGAAGGAAAGAGTTTGTTTCTATCAGCGAGGCAGGTGAATGAGGCAGTAGCAGATGGGGCAGAGTTGTTTATGCTGTTAACGACTTTGGAGGCTAAAGATAAACTGGTGATTTGCGATCTAGCTGTGGTGTGTGATTTTCCTGATGTGTTTCCGGAAGAAGTGAATGAATTGCCGCCAGAGCGTGAAGTTGAGTTCTCGATTGATTTGGTACCTGGTACTAGGCCGGTGTCGATGGCTCCGTACCGTATGTCTGCTGTTGAGTTAACTGAATTGAAGAGTCAGTTGGAAGATCTGTTGGATAAGAAATTTATTCGTCCGAGTGTGTCACCGTGGGGTGCACCAGTGTTATTGGTTAAGAAGAAAGAAGGTACTATGAGGTTGTGTGTGGACTACAGGCAACTGAATAAAGTGACGATCAAGAATCGGTATCCTTTGCCGAGGATTGATGATTTGATGGATCAGTTGGTTGGTGCGAGTGTGTTCAGCAAAATAGATTTGAGATCGGGTTATCATCAGATACGTGTGAAAACTGAGGATATTCAGAAGACTGCTTTCAGAACAAGGTATGGACATTATGAGTATTCTGTAATGCCTTTTGGTGTGACTAATGCGCCTGGAGTATTTATGGAGTATATGAATAGGATTTTCCATCCGTATCTAGACAAGTTTGTTGTGGTGTTTATTGACGATATTTTGGTGTATTCGAAATCGGAAGAAGAGCATGCTGAGCATTTGAGAATGGTTTTAGGAGTTCTACGAGAAAAGAAGTTATTTGCTAAACTGTCCAAGTGTGAATTTTGGTTAGAAGAGGTTAGTTTTCTTGGTCATGTGATTTCAAGAGGTGGTGTTGCTGTTGATCCTTCTAAGATAGAAGCGGTATCTAAGTGGGAAGCTCCGAAGTCAGTTTCGGAGATAAGGAGTTTTCTTGGACTTGCAGGTTATTATAGGAAATTCATTGAGGGATTTTCTAAGTTGGCGTTACCGTTGACGATGTTGACTAGAAAGGGGCAAGCGTTTGTTTGGGACTCAAAATGTGAAGAAGGTTTCCAAGAGTTAAAGAGAAGGTTGACTACTGCTCCTATTCTGATATTACCGAGTTCGTCGGAATCATTTGAGGTTTACTGTGATGCTTCATTGTTGGGTTTGAGTGGTGTGTTGATGCAGAACAAGCAGGTTATAGCTTATGCTTCGAGACAACTGAGGGTTCATGAGAGGAACTATCCGACACACGATTTAGAGTTGGCAGCCGTGGTATTTGTTCTGAAGTTATGGAGGCATTACTTGTACGGGTCAAGATTTGAGGTTTTCAGTGACCATAAAAGTTTAAAGTATTTGTTTGATCAGAAAGAGCTGAATATGAGACAGAGGAGATGGTTAGAGTTTCTGAAGGTTTATGACTTTGGTTTGAATTACCATCCGGGTAAAGCAAACGTAGTGGCTGATGCATTGAGTCGGAAATCATTGCATATGTCTATGTTAATGGTTATGGAATTGGATTTAATTGAGCAGTTTAGAGACTTGAGTTTGGTGTGTGAGAGTACTCACAATAGTGTTAAATTGGGAATGTTGAAGTTAACAAGTGGTATTCTGGATGAGATTAGAGAGGGTCAGAAATCCGATGTGCTTTTGGTTGATAAGTTGACTCTAGTGAATCAAGGTCAAGGTGGTGAATTCAGAGTTGATGAGAATGGTGTTTTGAGATTTGGTAATCGGGTGTGTATTCCGGATGTTACCGAACTTAAGAAGAGTATTCTTGAGGAAGGACATCGTAGTGGCCTGAGTATTCATCCTGGGGCTACGAAGATGTATCATGATTTGAAAAAGTTATTTTGGTGGCCGGGAATGAAAAGAGAAATTGCGAGTTTTGTTTATTCTTGTTTGACTTGTCAGAAGTCAAAGATTGAGCATCAGAAGCCGTCTGGGCTAATGCAACCGTTGGCTATTCCAGAGTGGAAGTGGGATAGTATCAGTATGGATTTTGTTTCTGGTTTACCGAGGACAATTAAGAATTTTGAAGCTATTTGGGTGATTGTTGACAGATTGACGAAATCGGCTCATTTCATTCCGATCAGAATGGATTATCCGTTAGAGAGATTAGCCGAGTTGTATATTGAGAAGATTGTAAGTTTGCATGGTATTCCGTCGAGTATTGTTTCGGACAGAGATCCTAGATTTACATCGAAGTTCTGGGAAGGTTTGCAGATGGTTTTGGGAACTAAGCTGAGATTGAGTTCTGCATATCACCCGCAGACTGATGGTCAGACTGAGAGGACAATTCAGTCGTTGGAAGATCTTTTGAGGGCTTGTGTTTTGGAAAAGGGAGGTGCTTGGGATTGTTATTTGCCTTTGATTGAGTTTACCTACAACAATAGTTTTCATTCGAGCATTGGTATGGCACCGTTTGAAGCTTTGTATGGTAGGAGATGTCGGACGCCTTTATGTTGGTACGAGTCCGGTGAGAGTGTTGTGGTTGGACCAGAGATTGTTCAACAAACTACGGAAAAGATTAAGATGATTCAGGAGAAGATGAGGATTGCTCAGAGTCGTCAGAAGAGTTATCACGACAAGAGGAGGAAGTCACTTGAGTTCCAAGAGGGAGATCATGTGTTTCTTCGTGTTACTCCGATAACTGGGGTTGGTCGAGCTTTGAAGTCGAAGAAGTTGACACCTCGATTTATTGGTCCTTATCAGATTTTGGAGAGGATAGGGGAGGTAGCCTATCGTATCGCTTTACCGCCGTCACTTGCAAATTTGCATGAGGTTTTCCATGTGTCTCAGTTGAGGAGGTACATTCATGATCCGTCGCATGTAGTCCAAATAGATGATGTACAGGTGAGAGATAACCTGACTGTTGAAACATCACCTATGAGGATCGAGGATCGAGAGTTGAAGCAGTTGCGAGGTAAAGAGATTGCTTTGGTAAAGGTAGCTTGGGGAGGACCAGCAGGTGGCAATGTGACTTGGGAACTTGAGAGTCAGATGAAGGAGTCTTATCCGGAGTTATTCGCTTGAGGTATGTTTTCGAGGACGAAAACTCTTTTAGTGGGGGAGAGTTGTAACACCCCGATAAAAATAAGATAATTATTTAATTTAAGTTAATATTATATTTATTAATTTAATTAAATAATTGGAATTTTTGGATTATTATTATTATTATTATTATTATTATTGGAATAATAATTATTGGAAAATATATAAGTTGGAAATAAGGAAAAAGAGTTCCATTTTGGTAAAAAGAGTTTTCACGTGAAAACAGAGAAGCGGCTCAAAAAGAGGAAAAGGGCAAAGAGGCAGAGCAAGAGGAAGAAGGTTGGAGAAGAGAAGAGCTTGAGGCTAAAAGATTGTCGGATTAACTCAGGTAAGGGGGGTTTATCGTCGTTTAATGGGTATTATGGGTTAACATGTAATGGTTAGTGATAAACCGTTGAATTGACCCTAATTGGGATGTTGAATGCTGAGAAATTGTGATGGATAAGTTGTGTTAAAACTGAAATTAAATCTGTATTTGTGTGAGTTGTGATTTCCCGAACGTATGGCTTTTTACGGAATCGGAATCGGAGGTCCGGAAGTCCCCCAACGGCGGAAAATGCGGAGAATTTTGCATTCTGCTTCGTGTTAGCGCAGGAACAGCTTTCTGTCTTGCATTAACCGGTTAACCCAGGGTGTTAACCGGTTAACACTGTTAGGAATTGTGAGGTATTGCTGTTTTGCTTGCGTTAACCGGTTAACCCAGGGCGTTAACCGGTTAACACTGTTGTGAGTTGTGAAAATATTGCTGTTCTGTCTGCGTTAACCGGTTAACCCAGGGCGTTAACCGGTTAACACTGTTAAAATTGGCCAGGAAGCGTGTTCTGTCCTGCGTTAACCGGTTAACCCAGGGCGTTAACCGGTTAACACTGTCAAGTTTTGCCAGGAAGCGTGTTTTGGTCTGCGTTAACCGGTTAACACTGTTGAAAAGTGGGAAAATTGGTATTTAAATGTTGTGTACATATTTGATGGTTGGCCTATATCGGTGTGTGATATAGTAGGGATTATTTTCCCGTTGTTTTGAGTAGTATACGTATTAGTAGAGTGTGCTAATACTGTGATTGATTGATTGGCATGACATGATATGATTATGTGATAAATATGCTGATGATGTGTGAAAATATGCATAATGTTGTGAATGTATATATTATGCATGTGTTGGTGAATGGACTGTTTTATGGCTTAAAGTGTGAGCATATGTCCATTGTGGATTATTGTTGATGAGTTTGCATTGCTAGGTGATTTAGCATGCATATTGTAGTCTTTATGGTGGTAGCTAATTCCCGTGGTGAGGAATTAGTGAGTTGGTGGTAGCTAATTCCCGTGGTGAGGAATTAGTGAGTTGGTGGTAGCTAATTCCCGTGGTGAGGAATTAGTGAGTGAGTCACTAGGTCTCAAATGAGTGGGACTAGTGGGCTTGGTAGCCGTATCTGGATTTGATCGGTGAGGTGAACTATATGTCCACGAATAGTCGGTACCGCATGCATGGAGTCTCATTGCATAATGTATGTATGGCGTATAATATGAATGGATGTATTCCAATATTATACGTGTGTTTTGTGTTGGTGTTGAGTATGAATTGAGATTATACGTGTGCTTTATGTTGGTGTTGAGTATGATGTTTGAGTTGATGTGCCGTTACTGAATGTGTGTTATGATTAGAGTGATGAAATGTGTTAAATTACTTAACATTGCATGATATTTTATAATGCTTATTATATCGATTGAGGAATTCACCCTTACAACTATTTTTCAGGTAACGAGCAGTGATTGAGTAGGAGCTAGTGCTTGAAGTCTAGTGTAGTTCCTTAGTGGGTCATGCTCTGGTAGATGTAACATCGGGATGGGATGTTTTAAATGCTTATTGTTGGTTGTGAACCAGTTTACATGTAATATGCTACATGTTTTGCATAATTGATTTAATCTCTATCCGCTGCGTATTGTGCAAATGCTTTATGTTTTGAATTAATAAAAGAGCATGACAGTTATCATGGTGAATGGTGTGAAATGATTGTGTGGCACCCTTAATTGCATAATTACTCTGATTGATATATTGCTATTTTAATTAAATATTTGGGGTATTTTAGAAGGGTGTTACACTCATAACCCGGGTCCATCCCCAAATTCCCCAATCCACAAAAACCATAATATACGCGTAATTGGATCAAAATAAAAAATTACAATTTCAAATTCAATCAAAACATTCCAAGTCCGTTCATAGATTCATTTCAAAGTACAAATTATAAAGAAAATCGTCTAGATACATGAAATTAGAGAAACCTAATTGGATCAAATCTTCAATTACAAATCAATTAGATACAAAACTTCCTAAAACAATCAATCTAATTTAAATTTTAAAGCTAATTCTAAATCTATAAGTACCTAAATCTAAAACAGAATGAAGGATGAAAAAAAAAACAAAAAAAAATCCTAAGCACACTATTGCCTCTGCAATTCCCACCTCCATTAAAGCTCCAATTAAACAGTAATTAGGGTTTCACATTGAAACCCTAATTCCTTCGAGCTCACTCTCATCCACCATCATCAGAAAGAGCTCAAACAAAGAAGAAAATCAGAAGTTAGAAAGATTAGAAGAAAGAGAAGACGCAGTCAAAAGAAAGTAAGTCGGAAGGGAAAAGTCAAAGTCATTACATTTTAACTGAATAGTGCCTATTCTTCGTAGGTTGGTAGAACTCCGTTGTTTTTTTGTTACAACTTGTTTGCATTCATAATGTTATCGTTGTATTGGTTTAATGATTGGGGTTAGGATTGGGATTAAGAGGGGTTTAGAGTTTCAGAAGTTTTGATTATCGATTTATTGTTTGGATGTGGGATTTAAATTGAGAAGGCTTTGATTTGAGGTTTGAATAGAATTTGATTTTCATGTGGGTAGGGTTAGGGTATTTTTGGGTTTGGGTTAGGGTTATGGTTCCTAGGGTTCATCTGTTTTATTAGGGTTCATGTTGAACCCAAGTTAGGGTTCATGAAGGTTGAAGATTTGGGTTTTGGGGATGAATGTTCATGAAGAACATTCATCATGTTTTGGATAAGGGATGAAGTTTCCGGTTGAATTATGATGAATCGAGGTTTGTTAGTCATGAATCGAGGCTTCATACCTTATCCAAAAAATATATTAATTAGTTAATATTGATTAAGTAGGATTAACTAAGATCCTTTTAGAATAGAAATATGATTAATTTCTAGAATAAGTGTAGGATTTCACTTAGTCTAAATTAAGATTAATAGTTAGGGTTAAGGGAAATAAAAATATAACATTAATCTCCTTTCTTAATTAATTTGTTTATTATTTTACTTATTTGGATAAAATAATTATGTATACATAACCTCTAATCTAATTTCTAAATCAAATTAAGTATAACCTTTTGCAATTAACAAGTCAACTTAATCAACTCCACGATTTCAAATCTTAAGTCCTTTTCCCTTCTGCATTGAGGCATTTTCAAATCAAACATCTCTCGCATCCGATGCGTTGAGAATTTTTCAAGGTCTAAAATCAATAAAGCAAACACATATTTTTTAGAAGAACTACAGTGCTCTGATCCTTCATTAAACATGAGGGTATGTAGGAATAAAGTTGTAACACTCTAGCAAGTACAATAACCAAAAACATCTTCTTTGTCCCGTTTTTAATATATTTTCCCTTAGTAACATATTCCCTTGTAAATAAATCAAGCAAGAATGTATAGTATAAACGAACTTCCCTTAGACAAACACACTAACCCTAGATTTAGAGTAGGATCCCATTGGGTACAATGAAAGTGAGGGTTGCCTAATACCTTTCCCTTACTTAATCGAATCCCGGACCTTAGTTTTTCACCCTTATCTATTAGGTTTTTTCATTATTTACCTATTCCTTAGGAACAAATAAAGGATGATGGTGACTCTGTAATTTTTCAATCGCGACAACTGACAACTCTATTGGGAAGTTCTCTGAGTTTCTTTAAAGAGAGTCCATCCCAACCTCTAATATTAGGGTATTTTATGTGTTTGTTTGTTTGTTTGCTTTTATTTATTCTTGTTTTTAATTTATTTATTTTCCTTTCCCATTTTATTCTTCCTGTTTTATTTTTATTTTAAATATTTTCCTACATATCATTGGTTGGGACTTTCATATGTGTGAAGTTAAAACCCAAGCTTGGAGTAAAAACATAAGCTAAGGTGTAGAACTAGTGCTAACCGGTGATATGCCACATCTCAAAGGGTCATGAAAGCTACACTCATAATAGACCCCCCAAAGATATATTCATAGTAGGGCTAGCCCCTCACTATGCTGATGATCTGGATGTGGTCCATGACTCTGGGAACAATTATCTAGAATTGATTCTACTCATGGTGACCTTGTGTTATCAACCATCAAGGGTTGTTGCTAATGTCCTGCTTAGATGAGACTTATCCTGAAGGATTATTGTACGAAGGCTTGCTCCTTCTTATGGTAAAGTAAGGGTATTGTCCATGACTCTAAGGCTATTATCCTAAATTCTAGATCCTACAAGAGAAGGGATTGAGTAGTCTAAACCTAGAGATAGCCTATCATAAGAATACTCCCTTAACTAGGTCATGCTTTCATATTATCCTTACCCTTCCTTAAGACTAAAAGTCCATGTCATCATTCTCATTAAAATCATTTTTTTTTGCATTTAATCATCACATGAATCTTAATCATCCATTGCTATTGTACTCTGAATAAGATGAAATTCAGTAAAAGGAAAATTTTCCAGATTAGGGTAAGGGAATCCCAAACAATTAACCTGAAGACCTATGCAATGGGCTTAAGAAAAAATAGGAGGAACTCTCTGAACTACAAATATCGAAGAATCTTGGACCTTCTAAGTTCCTGTCCAAAAGGAAGCCTCAACTGCTATAACATATTTCTTTGGCCCTGCCCTAAGGCTCTTTCAATTTCAAGATTTCCAATTGGCTCTAATTCTTAAAGAGTTTAACAAGATCTTAAAGACTCTTAAAACTACAAAAGGTCCCTTCAAAATGATAGGGTATCATCCTTCAGTGGAGGAAATGGCTTATCACCTTAACATCCATGATACTAATTTGCAAGCCAACCTCAGGGTCCGTGGGGACTTCAAAGGCTTCCGAATGGAATATCTAGAGGAAAAAACTACCACCTTTGCAACTTCCCTGAAGTGGGATGTTTTGGATAGTATCATGATCCTCCTCATATTTGGATTAGTACTCTTTCCTACTAAAGTAGACTTTGTGGACTATGCAATAATTAATCTATTTTTAGCTATAAAAGTGGGGGATTAAGATCATTTACCTGCTCTCCTTGTGGATGTCAACCATACTCTCTATCAAAGCCATACAAAAAAGGGAGATACGATGTTATGATGTGCTTCTTTACTCTACAAATGGCTTATCTCTCATCTAGCAAGGGATATGACTGTTGTTGAAAGAATGAGTGTACACAAGTGGGCCCAATATCTGGTCTCACTCAACAATAAAGACATTCTATGGTTCCCTCAAATCCTTAACCGCAAGGGCATGATCATAAGTTGTCGGGGCTTTCTCAATACTCCCCTCATAGGGTCAAAATGTTGCATAACTTACAATCTTATATTAGCTATGAGACAACTTGGATATCCCTTGACCTATAAGCCCGAGGATAAATTATTGGAGGGTTTAGTTTTACAAGAGGCAAACATGAGCAATCCTATTGTTCTAAAAATTATTCATGCTTGGAAACAATTCAATAAGGGAAAAGGAAGCCCAAAAAGACCTAGGGAGGAGCCTCCATACCCTATGCTCAATGGATGAGGGAAAAGGTGCATATAATAAAGTTACCATTTTCTCTAGATATCCCAGTTGAACCAAGAGCTCATGTTCCAGTTACGATCTCCATGGAAGAGGGGAACTCTCTCAACATCACTATCCTTCAGGTAAGGAAAGAAAAGGAGGAATTGGAAGATAAGTTTTACATAACTGCATATGAGAAAAACCAGTTGAATAGATACCTCAATCAAGCACTAGAATAACTCAAGAGGACCGAGGAAATGGCTAGAGTGGAAAAGGATAAAAAAGAGCAAGCTTATGTTGACCTTAGAGTTATTAGCTCGAGCCTCAAAAGACATAAAGATGAATTGGATAGAGCCGGACGCCAAAGGGATGGAATGAAGGATATATGGCTGAATTCAACAAAGACCCAGAAAGAAGTGAAAGAAGAATACGAGGCTCGTAACTAAGCTTTGGAAGCTGAAGTCCAAAGTCTAGTCAATACTCTCAGAGAAGCAAAAATCCAAGCTATGGATTCACTACTGTAAAGAAGAGATGCTGAAGAACTCCTTGCCACATGTCCTTCTAAATGGAGTAGATCCTACAAAGAGGCAGTAGATCTTAAGAGACAAATGAATCTCCTAGAAGAATATTTTTATGAGATTAGGAAATGGGGAACTTATGAGGAAGGGCATAATCAAGATATCGATGACACAATCGAGGAGGACAAGGCCATTATGCTAAATCTTCAGAGGAAGGCTAAACATCACTGGGAGAAATACCTAAAGCTGGTTATATTATCCAATGACTTGATTGATGAGATACCTAGAAGTTTGAGGGAGGCTGAACACACGATGAACATATTTAAGCCTCAGAAGGAGATTTGTGACTTCATTCAATTATGATGCCACATGGTGGATGAGTTTAGAGCTAGGATTAAGGAACGTCTTTAGAAGTTTTATTGTAATGAGTTTTAATTTTATTTGTTTCCCTTTTTTTTGCAATTATGAACAATCTTTGGGTTTTCTTTGTTACCGCCTTCGAATTATGGAATTAATAAAGTATTTTGAATTAATAATACCCTTAGCTTGCTTGCAATTAGTGAATGGTTAAGATTCCTGTAAAAAATATTTTTGCATACATACTCATGAATTCATACACACACATGCATAAAAAGAAACAAAATTCATTTTCTCTCACATTTTCTCAGAATCATTACTCAAGACGGTCTAACTCTCCGACCACCTTATCAAACTCGAGCAAAATCAGGCCACTCTTGGGAAGGATATATACTTGGTAAAAGGGAATGTTGAGGGAATGAAAGACAAAATATACCAACTCACACATACCGTTACCAACATGATGGCAAGAGGAGTTAAGGTTGACAAAAGAAAGGTTGCTTTCACATGTGTCCCTCCACCTGTGGATGGTAACCCCTACAACGATTCATCTCTGATATCCAAGGGACTGAGGCTAATATCACTCAACCAAAAGTGAATGTTCTTCATCCTAAAGGCTCCTTACCAATCTTAGTTCAGAATGGGGCATCTTGACCTGTACAAATACCAGTTCTATAAGAAAACTATGCGGAACTAAGCTAACAATATGAGAATGAAGATCACAGGGGTATTGTTCAAGAGAGTAACCCAATTGCTCACCCTACTGCTATTATTGGGGAGCCAAGGGTCGATGACAAAGATAAGATCCTGGAAGAAATGTTGAAGGTCGTTGAAGGTTTAAATGTCTTCAGAGTCGATGCTATAGATATGCGCTTATTACTTGACGTGAATATACCTCAAAAGTTTAAATCCCCGAGTTTGAGAAGTACAAGGGCATCAGTTTCCCTAAGTACCATTTCTAATTTTTTGTTAGAAGAGTGGTTGCCTACGTAGCAAATGAGAAACTAATGATGTGTGATTTCCAAGACAATCTAAGTGTCATCCTTAGATTGGCATATGTAGTTGGAGAGAACCCATATCAAGACTTGGGAAGACCTGGATAATGCTTTCCTAAGGAGATACAAGTATAACTTGGACATGGCTCCCAATCACATGCAATTACAGATTTTGTCACAAAAGGGTAACAAATCATTTAAGGAGTACGCTCAGAGATGGAGGGAACTGGCCTCCCGTGTACAACCTTTGTTGTTGAAGGGCGAACTAGTTGATATGTTCATGGGAACCTTACAAGTCCCATACTACAAGAACATGATAGGATCAATATCAACAGATTTTGCTGACTTAGTCATAACTAGGGAAAGAGTCGAGAATGGGTTGAAAAGTGGTAAGATCGGAAAATCATCTTTTGGTCAACATAATAATAAGAGGTACTCTAACAACAATAACTCGAACCCATAACAGGCATACTTTAGGCCTCAGACCCAACATTGTAGGGCACCACCTTTGCAGGATCAATAACAAAATGGGTATCCCCGAAGGGATCAATAGAGGGTTAGGAAGGACTTTGACCCCATACCAATGACGTATACTCAGATCCTACCTTACTTATTACAAAGAGGGTTGGTGGAAACTATACCCCTTGCGCCTCCACCAACACCTCCTACTCGTGGCTATGATGGTAACGCCAGATGTGACTTCCATACTGGTTCAACAGGGAATACTACCGGGAACTTCTTGGATCTCAAGTTCAAGGTACAATATTTTCTCAATCGAAAGGTTATTTCTTTCACTACCGAAAATCCAAATGTCAAGAATAATCTGATGTCGAGGCACGATGCCCAACTATCAATGCCATTGAAGAATCAGAAGGCAACATCCTAATCAAAGGGGTAGACCAAATGAAACCCCATATGTCTAGGATATATGAAAAATTGATTGGCCTTAAGTTGTTTCAAAAATTGCATGCTGATTGCAAAGTTTGTTTGCTCAATCTAGGAAAGTGTGAGAAAATGAAAAGGTGCCTTCAACAGATGATGGACCAAGGTTTCGCTCAAATTGGATACTCGAGGAAGATAGAGTACACTTCAGCCATAGAATCTCAGGGGCATATACCTTTTGAGATCCCTTATCAAAGAAGGGAAACACATGCATCATTCTAAATTCATGTACCCATATCTTCCCAGACGGTAATTATGATACCAATTCCAATACAATTTCAAATTGCAGTTCAGGTACCAGCAAAGTCAGAAGACCCTATTGTCTTCCATGTTCTTGCACCATTCTCTTATGAAAATACTAAGTCTGTACCCTGGAATTATAACGCCACAACATATGTGGGAGAGAAACCTATAGTACTAACATTAACACTTGCTAATATTGCTAGTATTAGAGGTATGACTCGTAGTTGAAAAGTGTTCTCCCTCGGACATCCACCTAAGAGTAATACTCCCAAAATTTGAAAAGCTGAAGAGTTCTTGAGGCTGATCATAAAGAGTGACTATAAGATGGTGGATCAGTTAAACCAGACACCTTCTAAAATATCTATATTGCCTCTTTTTCTAAGTTTTGAGGCTCATAGAGGAGCTCGGCTAAAGATCCTGAATGAGGCGCATGTTACCCACGATATAGAAGTAAACCAATTTGACGAAGTAGTAGCTAACATCACTGCCAACAGTTGCTTGGGGTTCAACAATGACGAATTACCTCCAGAAGGACAAGCCTACAACAAAGCCTTACAAGTATCACTCAAATTCCAGGGTATCCTCCTCTCAAGGGTATTAGTGGATACAAGATCATCTATGAATGTCCTGCCTAAAAAAACTCTCGGGAAGCTGAATACTGTGAGAACTTACATGAAAGTTAGCATGTTGGTAGTCAGAGATTTTGATGGCTCAAAGAAATGGTAATTGGAGAAGTCGACCTACCAATAATGGTAGGGCCACATAAATTTTTGATTACTTTATAGGTGATGGACATTAACCCCATCTTACACTTGTGTTCTAGAATGACCTTGGATCCATGTTGCAGGAGTTGTCACCTCCACCCTTCACCAAAGGTTGAAACTCATAGTGGATGATAAACTAATAATCATAAAAGGAGAGGGAGACATGTTTATTAGTCACCTCTCATCATTCAAATACATAGAGGTAGATGGAGAAACACTGGAGATACCTTTCCAAGCTTTGGAAATTGCGGCGGTCAGACGAAGAAGAGATGTTCCGAAGAAAGAAAAGGCAACCTTGCCATGGGAGAATATGTTAGAGTTGATTAAAAAATGAGATATATTGGGTTGGGATAAGGTGTTGAAGATACTTGAGAAGAAGGATCAGTTCGGGTTGGCTTACAAACCGGCTAATAAAGAGTTTCATAAGAACAATCATAGGAAGCTTCGCACTCTTCAAGAAACTTTCCACAATGCCGGGTACAGAAGTGAAAATCATGTAGTTGTAATTGAAGAAGATAAAAGGATAACCAACTTGGTGTGTCGCTTCTTACCAGATACCACTCTCAGTAATTGTAAGGCCATCGAGATTCCTGAGATGATTTCTATTACAAAGTAATTTACTATTTTATAAATAATAATAAGTCTTTTGCTCTGCCCAAGGAAAACAGACAAGCTTTGTAGGGGGACCTTTTGTTTCAATAACTTATTTATGAATAAAATTGTATTTTGTTTTCAATTAAGATCTCTATCTTTTCATTTCAAGGTTCCTTTTAGAAAAAATGGCAATAAGTCTTTCATACACTCTCATTCCTAGCACATGATTCTAAAAAAATAATAAATAACAAAAAATTCTTCCTCAATGCAGATTAATAAATGAACCTATTGAAAACAACACTACTATAATCCTTTACAACTTCGAATTCCTAATTAACCAAGCAGAATAAGGCAACGAGGATGATTGTGAGATTCCTGAAGATTTAGCCAGACTGTTGAAACAGGAGGACAAAGTGATTCAACCTCACCAGGAACTAGTGGATATGATCAATCTCGAAACCGAAGAAGATAAGAAAGAGGTCAAGGTCGGCGCTGCCTTAAATTTTGAAATCAAGAAAAGGTTGGTCGAGCTCCTATGTGAGTATGCATATGTGTTTTCTTGGTCATATTAATATATGCTAGGACTAGACACAATCATCGTCATACATAAGCTACTGCTCAAACTAGAGTTTCCGCCAATCAAGCAAAAATTGAGGAGGACTAAACCAGACATGTCACTAAAAATCAGAGAGGAAGTCAAAAAGCAGCTCGACGCATGATTTTTAGCCGTTGCAAAATATTTGCAGTGGGTTGCTAACATTGTGCCAGTCCCAAAGAAAGATGGACATGTTAGCATGTGCATAGACTACCGAGATTTGAATAGATCTAGTCCTAAAGACAACTTCCATCTTCCACACATTGACATGTTGGTAAATAACACTGCCCAATTCTGGGTCTTCTCATTCATGGATGGATTCTTTGGTTATAACTGGATAGAGATAACTTCTGCAGACATGAAGAAAACCATGTTTATCACCCCTTGGGGCACTTTCTGTTACAAAGTAATGCCTTTCGGGTTGAAAAATGTTGGGGCAACATACCAAAGTGCCATAATGACTATCTTCCATGACATGATCCACAAAGAGATAAAGGTATATGTTGATGATATGATTTCCAAATCAAATACTGAAGAAGATCATATAGTTAAATTGCAAAAGTTGTTTGATCGTCGGAGGAAGTTCAAATTATGCCTAAATCCTGCTAAATGCACCTTTAGAGTCAGATCAGAAAAATTATTGGGGTTCATAGTCATCCAGAGAGGGATCGAAGTTGATCCTGAAAACGTCAGGGCCATCTAGGATATGCCAATTTCGAGAATAAAAAAAGAGGTTTATGGATTCCTAGGGAGATTAACCTACATTTCTAGGTTCATCTCGCATCTTACAGCCACTTGTGAACCAATCTTCAAGTTGCTCAAGAAGGATCAAGCCATCGAGTGGAATGATGGTTTTCAAAAGGCCTTCGTCAAAATCAGAGAATATTTGGAAGATCCACCTAAACTAGTTTAACCAGTTCCAGGAAGACCACTCATAATGTATGTAACAATACTTGACAACAATGGGATGTGTTTGGGGCGACAAGATGAGACCGAAAGGAAGGAACATACAGTCTATTATCTGAGTAAGAAATTTACCGAGTGCAGATCCTGATATTCGATCTTGGAGAAAACTTGTTGTGCTCTAGTTTGGGTCACTCGGTGTTTGAGACAATACATGGTGTGTCATACTACTATGCTGATATCCAGGATGGACCCTATCAAATATATTTTTGAAAATTCGACAGTAACTAGAAGAATAACCCAGTGGCAGATGTGATTGATGAGTACGACATCCAACATGTCACACAAAAATATATCAATGAGAGTGTGTAAGCAAATCACCTCGCTCATAAGCCAATGGAAGATTATCAACCTATATAGTTTGACTCCCTAACGAAGATGTTATGGTGATAAAGGATTGTGAGACCCCAGGTCCCGATGAAGTACCTGAACCAGGATCACGATGGAAACTTATATTTAATGGTGCCTCAAATGCAGGAGGACATGGAATCGAGGCTATCATAACCTCTCCCACATGGTACCACATCCCCTTCGCAGCTAGGTTATGTTTCACCTACATTAATAACATGGCAGAGTATGAGGCATGCATCCTAGGAATCGAGGAAGCTGTTGACATGAGAATCAACGTCTTAGAGGTATATGGAGATTCCACTCTCATTATCAATCAAATCAGATGATAATGGGTGACACATTATGCTAAGCTAATCAAGTATCGAGACCACGTCTGAAAGAAGATTGCCAACTTTGATGAGATCACTTTCCATTATATTCCTCGAGAAGAGAATCAACTAGAAGATGCCTCGACATCCCAATTTTTCCTCAACGGTGATGTACTTTACAAAATAAATCACGACATGGTCTTGCTCAGATGTCTGGACGGATACGAAGAAGATATGCTTATCGAAGAGATTCATAAAGGATCCTTTGGTACTCACACCAATGGACACACCATGGCTAAGAAAATTCTCAGAGCAGGGTATTATTGGTTAACTTTGGAGAGCGATTGCTTCCAATATGCCTAGAAATGTCATAAGTGAAGCTACACGAATTATACCCGAACGCATCGCACGCTCAAAGATACAACAGAGTCTCCGTCAAACTTTATTTATTCCTGAAGGAAAGGGAAAACACCGATAAAACCCGGGGGGAAGAGAAATGGGTAAGGAAGTCGGTTATGCAAGGGGAAGGTATTAGCAACCCAAACATACATGGTACTCCATGGGAACCGTTTTGAATGTTCTTTGCAAGAATAGGTGTTATTATCTGAAGATTACTCGCGAAAGGGTGACGGGGGTTGATAGAGACGTGTGAAAAAATGTGAGAAATAGATAAGTGATGGGGAAAGTGAAAGGAGTAAATAATTGTCAAAATGGTGAGAAATAAATAATTATGCTCGCCAAGGATTTGGGCCCTCGTGCCTATGTATCCTCATTTGTGCAATGAGGAAATCAGAGCTCCATAGTTCGTGGAACTAGGACGGATGAATTAGTCGTTTTTATGGATAATATTAACATTCACGTTCTACTGTCTATTGGCTTGTATGATCGAGCATGGGAGCTTTAAGCGTCTGTCTATTTGCGGTAGAATGGATGAACTCAGATCACACTCTAGCAGTTAGAAATTGCTTGCTCGCACATGGAGGCTTAAGCGTCGTTCATGGTAGAACAGAAGTAGCATGTCCGTTCTGAAAAGGTTTTAAACTGAAAATGAAGCCCAAAGGAAAAACTGAGTTTGATGAGGTAGGTGAGTTTACTTTTATTCTGAAATGAGAGTCATGATTCGAATCGTACTAAAGTCTATGAATGGAGATGAATACATTCCTCCACCTGAGAACGAAATCCTCTACAACGAAATTCGCCACTGGCGACGGTAGAAACTTAAATCACCAAAATCCTGCACCATCAGAAACGTTTCAACATCCTTTAACCATATTCAAACTTATTTTCTCCCAATTCCTACCAAACCAATTTAACCAAAACGATTACATCAAGAACCCTAGATACAAAATTTCAAATTAAATCCTCAAAAGGAGGAATCAAAGTCCTAGTGTTAGGGATTTGATTCCTCAACTCATTTTCTACATGATGGTAACAAAAACTAGAACTAAAGCTGAAGAGAAAAGACATACCTACAGGAAATGAGGAGTTTCTAAGCTTGAACTGAAATTCGAAGATGCAAACGGAGATGGATGCAGGTATGAAATCTCAACTCTAAACTTCTCTTTATCTTTCTGTTCTTTTCCTCTACTCCACTTCTTCTTCTTATTCTTCTTCTTCATTTATGAAGTTATTGTGTGTTCTTGTTGTTGATTGAAGAGTGGTCATAATGAGTTGTGTAGAGTTTGATGAGAGTGAAGGGTGAGGATTTGTGTGAGATCTCTAAGAGTGATGGTGATGTATGGTTTGATGACTGAATGATTATGAGCCCATAAAAATGATTGGATTGAAGAATTTATAGAGATTCATATTAACAAAGCTTAAATCTGTTAATTTGAATTAATGAAAATTAGTTAGAGTTAGTTACATTGTTAATCATTGATGTTTGTGAGAGTTAATTGGTGAAGCTAGTGGAAATATACTGGAACATATCACACGCTTGAACATACAATAGAGTCGCCATCGAAATTTATTTATTCCTGAAGGAAAGGGAAAAAATTGATAAAACCCGGCGAAAAGAGATAACTGGGTAAGGAAGTCAGTTATGCAAGAGGAAGGTATTAACACCCCTAACATCCATGGTACTGCATGGGAATCATTTTGATTGTTCTTGCTCGAATGGGTGTTATATCTAACGATTACTCGTGAAATAATAAGGGAAAAGGAAGAAATAGATAAAGTGATCAGTGAGGATTGGGGCCCTCATGCCTACGTATTCTCACTGTACAATGAGAAAATCAGAGCTCCGTAGTTCATAGAACTAGTGGTTGGAGGTGAAAAGAGTTGTGATAACGGTATGGTCTGAATCAAAGAATTGTCTAATTTGAACTTCAACAAGGGGTGAAATATGAACCCAAGAGTAAAACTGGGGTTGACCAGTATGTGGACTAGACGGAAGCGTCTGCCACTTTATATGGTATAGCAAAAACAAGGAGAATTAATTGTTTGGATACGAGCCAAACAACTCTTGGTTCACAAGGTGACACAAGATGGAGCTCAAAGAGATATTGTATTTGGCTTAAAAAATAAGGTATATCACATGGAGTGAATGAAGGTAGTATATGAATGCATCATGGAGATGAATGGAATGAAATGGCCAAAGTCACATAATTGAATATTTGGTAACAAGTGACTAAAGATGTATAGTTTGAAACCAAAGGTCAAGGTATATTAGAATCTATAGGAGTAATGGAATTTGTACCATAGAGGGAAACATCGTCTTAGCCAAAAAAGAAGGAATTAAATGTTTAGCCAAAAAACTCTAGGTACAAATACGGACTGCCGCTATATCGTCCTAAAAAGGGTATATATGGAGTTCCAAAGAAAATTGTATCTGGTTTCAAAAAAACAATATGTCACAGGGGTGAGTGGATTATGATTGAATGTAGATCATGGATCATGAAAGATATGAATGGTGCCCTAAGGACGAAGAGGGAATAATTAGGATTAGACTCGCCAAGGATTCACATCCTCGTGCCTACGTATTCTCATCATGCAATGAGAGAGTCAGAGCATTTATAGTTTGTGGAACCACAAAAACAAATAGATGATTGAAAATGACGAAAAGTATAACTTGCACCAACAAAATGGTATCAAGGGAACCCACAAGTGAGAGTGAACTTGGAACTGAAGAGTAAACATGCGTCTTAGCCGAAAAGAAGGACTTAAATGTTTGGGTACGATCCAAACAACTTTTGGATCACAAGGTGAACTATCGTTATATCTTCCTAAAAGGGTATATACGGGGCCCAGAACAAAGTAAGGTTGGGTACAAGGAAAAGTATATCACTTGTTGGGAACAAATAGTTCGAGATCAAATAAGAATGGAATCTTGGATCCATTAAGGAATAGACTATGAACCGAAGAGTAAATAGGTGTCTTAGCCAAAAACAGAAGGAATTAAATGTATGGGTATGAGCCAAACAACTCTTGGTTCATAAGGTGGACTGGCACAATATCATCCTAAAAGGATGTACATGGAGTCCAAGGAGAAGTATATTTAATCTCAAAAGATGGTATTAATTGAAAGGATGAAGAATGAAGTGTTAATAAATAAGGTAGCTCGCAGAGAATCTAAATTCTTGTGCCCATGTATTCTCACCGTGCAATGTGAAAATCAAAGCTTTCGTAGTTTATCTCACTAGGGCTGACAACAAGATGCTTGAGACAAATAATTGATAATGGAATATGAAGAGTGCTTAAAATTTGTGTGATAAGAACCACACTAAAGTCTATGAGTAAAGGTGAATACGATGAGCAACTGGGCCATTCGTCCCGTACCCAAAGAAATTCAAAATTAGGATAAGAATTCTCCACTCTCATTCCTTCTTTACTAGTTAAGGCTCATTGCATATGATTCTCATCATAACTTTCAAGTTGTTGGAGAAGACGTCTTTGTTTTTCTTTTTGTTGATATTGCTTGCTGGATATATATATATATATATATATATATATATATATATAGAGAGAGAGAGAGAGAGAGAGAGAGAGAGAGAGAGAGAGTTGATAATCATACGATTTGAATTGTGCTAAAGTCTATGAATATGGGTGAATACGATGAGCAACTGGATCATTCGTCCCGTACCCAAAGATATTCAGAATGAGGATATGAGTTCTCCACTCTCACTTATTCTCTATTGTTTAAGGCTCATGTCACACAATTTTAATCTTGATTAACAAGCTCTTGAAGAACCACATCTGATGTTCCTTGTATGATCCACTGCTTGATATGACTGGGACACCTTGATTAAGAGTCTGAACTTGAGGCCTTGGGATCCACAACATACAGAAATAGTCTTATAAAGTGATCAAGGGTCCTTTGATCACTTGAGTAGACTATGGGATTATACAAGATCAAAGGATTTAGTTGATCAAAATTACTTTTGATCAACTTGAATCGAAGGTTTAAATTAGGTGGAAAGTATTTATGATTAAGATAAACTAAGGGTTAGAATTATATTCACAGACTATTCCTAAGGGAGAATGTCACTAATCACAAGATCAAAACAAAGTCTAACAAGAATTAATATAATTTAAAGGATCAATTAAATGTAACAAGATATTGGGACCAAGGTTAATTCTAATCAAATGGAACCCCAAAAAAAGAATTAAAATTCTAAAATATGAAAGAATTAATATCAAGTCAAATCATGTAATTAACAAGTATCATCTGCAATCAACAATCTAACCTAAATCATGTAAACTGGGTTAGAACATATTTTCCAATTATTTTCAATTAATCAAGGATTAAATCACGTCAAATTAATTCTAACTAATGTAATCATGTGATATTAATTAAATTCTAACAATTAATTTCCATATAAAAGTTATGCACAAATGTTAAAAAAATATCAAACAAGATTTAAGATAAAAAAGGAATTAAAAAAAAGAATATAAGGCTAAACAAGGTGCATTGGTAAAATATTGGTGTGGGCAGCAAGGCCCCTGGCTAGTTCAACTGGACCATGTCGGGGTTCCAGAAGTAGGAAGTACACTCAAGGCCCAAACAAATCCCAAACCAGCTTTAGCAAGGGAAGCGTAGGCGCAAGACTGGGGGGGGGGGGGGGGGGAGGGGATGTAGAAAGTATGCATCTTGCGCCAAAATCCCAATGCAAATGTAAACTGAGTTTGATGAGGGTTGGCCATTCATGTGCGTAATGGGTCAATAAGCTACCATACGTTTCACATTCAATATCTAAAATTAAATTCAAAGGTTCATTTCCCTCCACATGACCTCAACCCCTCCCCCACTGCACCGGAGGTTTCCTCCGGCGGCGACGAAGGCCTAATTCCCTAATTACCTATGTCATAGCCTTCATCTTCCTCTTCTGAACACAAATATCACCAGGATAAACCTTGCTTCTTCCTGAATCCTTTCAATCATGACCAAACTTTGAAAAACCCTAGGTCTTAGATCTAAAAGTAAATGGTGGATAAGAGGAATCAGAGCCTTTCCTAAGAGGGCTTTGATTCCTGGAATAGAGCACTACATATTCGTATCAAGCTTGAAGCAAATAGAGCATAACATAGTACCCGCTGATGAGAGAAGATGATGGATACAACGACGACAACAACAAAATCCATAAGTACGATTGATTTGATCCATTTTCTTCTTCTTATGACTACTTCTGTTCTTCCCTTCTTCAAACTTCTTCTGCCAGTTCTTCTTCCACTTCTTATTCTTGTGTTATTTGAGTTGTGATAGAGAGGTTAGAGAGAGAGAGAGAGAGTTCCCGGGGAAAAATGAATCTTGGCAATGTTGTTGAATGAATCGTCCAACCTGAAATGAATGGAGGTCGGTTGAATTTATAGCAGGGAGATAACATGAGGATTTAACTTTGTTAATTGGATGTAATGCAAGTTAGTTGGAGATTTCTTTATGTTAACACTCGGTTACTCTAGGGATCGAGGAAATTAGTTATGCTCGAGTTTGTGTGAAAACAGTTAGGTTGTTAAGACTTTGAAACCAATCAGTTAGAGTTTTTTTACTTCAGTTAGTAGTATGAGAAATTGATTCGTTTTGTTAGTTATGAAAATTAGTTAAGTGTCAGGTTAGATGTTAGGATCTATTAGAAGAAATTATGTTAATCAAGTTAGTTAGTTGTAAGTTTTGAACCATTAGATCAAGTTAACTTGTTAACTTTAATAATTAGTGTTAATAGGTTAGCTACTAGTGATTTACTAATTGTCAGTGAAAGGTTAATTGGTTTTTATCTAGTGGTTAGAAGAATGAAGTTGAAATGGTTTTGGTTATGTTAATTGGTTGATGAAAATTATGTTAGTTGTTTGGAAATGCCTAGGGTTGGAAATGAGTCGAGTCGAGTCGAACCCGTCGTCAGCTCGACTCGACTCGATAAGATTTGGTTTAGCTCGATACTCGACTCGAGTTCGACACGAACTTTTTTTTAAGCTCGAACTCGACTCGTTTTAAGTTCTTGAACAACTCGGTTCAACTCGTTAGGTTCAGTTTGTTTACTTCACTGACTAAAATGTCATTTTTTAAAGTTTATTTTTTTTATTATATTTGACATTTTAAATTATTCTTTTTAAAGGGAAAATATTAAAACAAAATAAAGCTTTCAAGAGATAAATTTAAAAGTCTAATTCAAAAACTATTCTTTTTGAGTTTAAGTTTGTCTCAAAAACTATTACAAATATAATAAAATAGTTCAACAAAAACTATTAGAAATTGATACATTCCCATCAAAAACTTTTGGAAAATGCAATACTAATAAATGGGCATATTTAAAATCTTAAAAATAGTTAATAATAATAATAAAGTCAAAAATAATATAAACGGATACAAATTAAATCATATAAATGGTACAATATTTAAAAAACGTTATTTTTAAAGTGGTAGTTTAAAAAACAAATTTAGAAGTAGTTTAAAATGGCACTTTAAAATTAAAAGTCACTGTGCATTATGTTTTTTTTAGTTAAAAAGTATTTTACTTTGTAGAAAAAAATGTCACAAGTATTTTTTAAAATATTTAATTTGATAAGTTAAAAGGTTAAAATCTATACATTATTTTTTTAAATATACTATTGAGATATATGATTTAAAAATATTATATATATATATATATATATATATATATATATATATATATATATATATATATATATATATATATATATATATATATATATATATATATATATATATATATATATATATACCGAGTCGACACATGAACCTAACGAGTCGAACTATACATAACTCAAGTTCAGCTCATTTATTTTACGAACTTAGTTTTGAGCTCAAGTTCGACTCATTTGGTTCATGAACCAAGTCCAACGAATTAATTATCGAATCGAGTCTCGAACTATGTTCGAGTTGGTTTGGTTTATTTCCAGCTCTAGAAATGCCTTACTGTTGTTGTATTGTATGTTGCAGGAATGTTATTCCAGTTGTTTTAGTTGCTGGCGTTAAAGCATACCAGAACCTGGCTGGAGGGAACTAATACCTTGTGAAGATAAGAAGCTAATATTAGTTCCTTGAAGGAAGTTCATATTTCTTGTCCTGAATTCAAACTGGAACTTGGCTGCATTGTATTCATTATTCTACTATGCAGTAAATACACCAGATATAACTATGATGAACATTATGTTTATGTCGTTGTTATGAGTGAATGAAAGGATGTGCTAATGTACTGTTTGAATGGTTGTTTTGTTGGATGTTGTTAAATATGCAATGTTAGTATGCATGTTCATAAGAAAGATGGAAAAGTCTGCATGTGTGTTGATTATAGAGATTTGAACAAAGCTAGTCTTAAAGATGATTTTCCTATGCCATACATTGATATGTTGGCAGATAATACAACTAAATTCAAAGTCTATTCCTTTATGGATGGATTTTCCAGTTATAATCAAATAAGGATGGCACCTGAAGATATGGAGAAGACCACATTCATTACACCCTAGGGAACATTTTGTTATAGAGTGACGCCTTTCAGTTTAAAGAATGCTGGTGCAATATACCAGAGAGCCATGACCACTCTTTTCCATGATATGATACTGTAATACCCCAAAATTTACCCTTCATTTTTCCTGAAAAAAAAAAAAAAAAACGAAAAAAAAAAAAGAAAAAAGAAAAAAAATTAATTAATTAATTAATTAATTAACTAATTAAATAAATAAATAAATAAAATATAACAAATTATTTTGGACTTGGGTCTCCCTCATTTGAGCCCATTACCCACGAAAATCAGTCTATAAATACTGAAGTTTCAGTAGAGGAAAACACACTTGGAGTTACACTGGGAGATTCACTTGAGAAAAAGGGAGAGAAGCAAAATACTCTGAGGTTTCCTTGGAACAAAACCTCGAGGAAAAAGATAGTGAGAGAAGAACTAACAGAGTTCAGAGCAGCCTCCAAACCCTGAAGGGAAATCAACTTGTAAACCTCACGGGTGCAACTCAATTTCAATCAAGCTCTCCAATCAGGTTTGCCATTATTCCCATTACCTTTGCCCATGGATTTAATATGTATATGAATGTATAAACAATGCCTTGAATGTTTAACCGTTTAATTTCTGTAATGTATGCCACAGGGTTTGAGTTTTCTGATACCATACTGTTATTCATGATAAAAATGCTTATGGTGTTTCACTAACCCTTTTGTTGAGTTTTTGTGAGGGCTCACATGACTTTTGCAGGGATAACCTGCGTGGCTTCCCACTTTATTTGTGGGATAACCCCTGGAGGTTCGTTCCGATTACCTGTACTGACTCACTTTTCTTTGATGGCATTAGCTTGGAAGGATCTCAGGGTTTCCCATTCCTCTAATTGCTGTTACTTCGGATCTTTATCCGTGTGGTAATTTTTTCCCTTTCTCATACTTTATCGCTTTCTTAGCTGGAAGACCTCGATAGGAGGCAATGTTTGAGCCCCTGGGTGGCATTTTACTTTGAGATACATGTTTTGTGTTTTGTATTCATATCCCCACATGTAGCGCGGTTCCTTCGTCAAGGACTGCCTGTTTGCCCTCGAGCATCCCAAACCCTAAAACCCAAAGCAACACGTTTACTCCTTCTACTACAGGCGAGTAAGTCTCCGAAGGTCGAGCATCCGGTAGATTGCGTAGTGACGTCGTTCGTCCAAAACCCAATCCATAACCCCGTAGTTAGCCGAACTACGGCTTGCTCTGATTCTCATTCCAGATGAGATACGTAGGCATAAGACGTGATGTCTTAGCGAGCACACATCCCCCCAACCCATAGGTCAGCCGAGCTACGAAGACTCTGATTCTCATATTCAGATGAGATACGTATGCAGTGGATGCGACATCCGCGCGAGTCATTTCTCTTAACCTTTTTAGTAAATAAACACATTAGGCAAACCCACACCCTTTAGACAAAAACTACAAAAGTGGATCCCGTAGAGTACTATGGATGCGTAAGGGTGCTAATACCTTCCCTTCGCATAACCGACTCCCGAACCCAAGATTTGGTTACGAGACCCCGTCTTGTCCTTTCCTTTTTTCAGGTTTACTTCGAGCGTTTCCTTTCCCTCCTTTGGGATGAATAACGCACGGTGGCGACTCTCCTGTCATTCTCTTTCGCCGGTTGTTTTTTTCGCGCACTGTATTTTTCAGGTTGCGACAGCTGGTGACTCTGCTGGGGACCCTAAGAAGTTGACCTCTTGCTGGTCCATCTTCCTTAAGCGAGTCCCTCCTAGCTTTTGTAGTTTGTTTGTGTATTGGGTGTTCATGCTTTTGTACAGTTATTTATTTACCTGGTTTACCTTATTACATTGTGTACATATCATTGTTGTATCTGTTGGTTGGCTATGGCTGCTTGGTGATCTTTGTGAGATGAGTTCTATACCCGAACTCGAGTGCACTTAAGATAGGAGAATGGCATAGTCCTGTCAACTTGTGTGGAGTATTCCTTAGCGAGTTGACTTGCAAGCCCATTCACTTGGTGGAGGTCATGTTGAGATCAATAATGTCACATAAGTAAGTTGTGGTTAGACATTACTTGTTCCAATATAGACCTAAGAAGCCAAGGACCTTAGTTTACCTAACCCATCTTGGCCTATTCGTAGGACGTAGTGCGAAAGTCGTTCAAGTGTAAGATTTGATACGATTGTTACGCGATACTACACTCATAAGAGTCTCTCTTGAGAATATTGTTGGAATACGAGTAGTCGTTCCTCTAATAATATCCGAAAGATGGGATTATGACTATGGGAACCTTTTGTAGAACATGTTTGGCAGGTTTAAACCTTAGTACACTCCTTTTGGGTGGTTCTTAACCTAAACTCCATGCTCGTGACTTGCGACAAACCCTTGATTCATGGTTGATCCGATCAGGTATCCTTAATATCAATGAAACTCGGGTGTTAATAAGGTGTAAACCATAATCCGCCGAAATGGGTGGTTGATATTAAGGATAACATGATCCATCCCATGACCTTTGTTTGGTGTGCTCTTGATTTCTCTCCAGACAGTGCAACCTGACAGATGTTCAAGCAGATACAGCAATCCTGATTGACATGCCACTGCATTGCATTCACATCATCACATCATTTGCATTCATATCATTTAACACATGTTTATCCTTTTCAAGGAGGTTTAAATCTTCTTCTTGATTCTAGTCGGGGTTTTCTTCTTACACTGTTTATCAAATGTGAGACTGGATTCAAGGGGGTATAATACTTTTGGAATTGATAAACATGTCATTGCATTTGCATAGTCATCCGCATGTCTTGCATAACAGGTACCGCCACAGTGTTCTCAGTTTGTTTGGTGTCCCACTAGCAGGATAGCTGACTCAGGCATTCACCGATACGGTACCCGAAGGAATCAACAGAGAGCGATGGAGAGCCTACAAGCAGAGCTCGCCGAGATGAAGATTCGCATGAATCAATTCATGGATTTGGTTCAAGGGGTGGCTCAAGGACACCAGGAGCTTAGATTGTTGGTGCAGAGGGATCCCCCTATTACTCAACCGGAGACGCTAGCTGATCCTCCAGCTGGAGAGGCTAATGGTCCCAATGGACCGGGGCATATCCCAATCCTACATGTCACCTCCGGTCAACAACCCATTCAGAATGGTCAAGTCTCTACAGTCAACGACGAAGATGGGGATAGTGATTGTGACATTGACAACTGGGTGCGTCCGAGGATCCCGGGTGAAGTCATCAACAATTGGTCTTCTGAAGAGATTATCCAAGTCACTCTTCTTGAAGAGTAATTTTCTTTGTTTATTCATGCGTGTCCAAGTCTTACGTTCCGCCCAGGGCGTAATGACTCATGGTAGGGCCCATCTATGTGACGCTTGCATTTTTTATCATAAATAAAGGACGTCTTTTTGCATTCAAATATTTCGTTCCCTGTCTTTCTATTTTTGTAGTTTTTCAAAATAAATAAAAAAAAAAAAATGGCAATGTTTCGTTTAGTTTTCACTTCTTGTTCACACTCATAAGCACATACCATCACTCATGCAGATGCACAACACCGGATCCTATTGATAATGGTTCTGCTATGGCTCGTTTCGACTTTGAAAATCCAATCTTTCAAGCTGAAGAAGAGGGTGATGAAGACTGTGAACTCCCTGAAGAACTTACCAGGTTATTAAAACAAGAGGAAAGGGTTATTCAACCGCATCAAGAGTCTGTTGAAGTGATTAATCTCGGCACCGAAGACGCCAAGAGAGAAATCAAAATAGGGGCTGCTTTGGAAGATAATGTGAAGAAAGGGCTGATTGAATTGCTGCAAGAATACGTTGACATCTTCGCCTGGTCTTATCAGGACATGCCTGGGCTGGACACAGACATCGTGGTACACCGCTTGCCTCTCAAAGAAGGTTGTCCTCCGGTCAAGCAGAAGCTCAGAAGAACAAGACCAGAGATGGCTGTCAAGATAAAGGAAGAAGTGCAAAAGTAGTTGGATGCAGGGTTTCTAGCAGTCACCAATTATCCGCCATGGGTTGCGAACATCGTCCCAGTACCTAAGAAGGACGGAAAGGTACGGATGTGTGTCGACTATCGGGATCTGAACAAAGCTAGCCCTAAAGATGATTTCCCATTACCTCACATCAACGTTTTGGTGGATAATACAGCTCAGTTCTCGGTATTCTCCTTCATGGATGGCTTTTCTGGCTATAACAAAATCAAGATGGCACCAGAGGACATGGAAAAGACAACTTTCATAACCCCATGGGGCACCTTCTGCTACAAGGTGATGCCGTTTGGTCTGAAAAATGCTGGAGCAACATATCAGCGAGCAATGGTGACTCTGTTCCATGATATGATTCATCATGAAATCGAGGTTTATGTGGACGATATGATTGCCAAATCTCAGACAGAAGAAGAACATTTGTTGAATTTGCAGAAACTGTTTGAGCAATTAAGGAAATTCAAACTGAGACTTAACCCGAACAAGTGCACTTTCGGGGTGAGATCGGGAAAATTGCTGGGTTTTATCGTTAGCGGAAAAGGGATTAAGGTGGATCCCGACAAAGTAAAAGCGATACAGGAAATGCCAGAGCCAAGAACAGAGAAGCAAGTCCGTAGTTTCTTAGGGAGGTTGAACTACATTGCAAGGTTCATCTCTCACCTAACAACCACGTGTGAGCCAATTTTCAAATTGCTGAGGAAAGATCAGGCTATCAGGTGGAATGAAGATTGTCGAAGGGCTTTCGAGAAGATAAAAGAGTATCTACAGAAACCTCCAATCCTTATACCTCCAGTTCCTGGGAGACCTCTGATAATGTACCTGTCAGTGACCGAGAACTCGATGGGGTGTGTATTGGGACAACATGACGAGTCTGGTCGAAAAGAGCATGCCATATACTACCTTAGCAAAAAGTTTATCGACTGTGAAATCAAATATTCGCAGCTTGAGAAAACTTGTTGTGCTTTGGCCTGGGCTGCTCGCCGACTGAGACAGTATATGTTGAACCATACTACCTTGTTAATTTCTAAGATGGATCCAGTGAAGTACATCTTTGAGAAGCCGGCTCTCACCGGACGTGTTGCCCGTTGGCAGATGATTTTAATAGAGTATGATATCCAGTATACGTCACAGAAGGCCATCAAAGGGAGTATTCTGTCAGACTACCTTGCCGAGCAACCGATTGATGATTATGAGCCAATGAAGTTTGAATTCCCTGATGAAGACATCATGTTCCTCAAGATGAAAGACTGTGAAGAGCCAGTTGTTAAGGAGGGACCTGATCCAAACGAAAAGTGGACTTTGTTGTTTGATGGGGCTGTCAATACTAGAGGTAGTGGAATTGGCGCTGTCATTACTACTCCGAAGGGTGCCCACATGCCTTTCACCGCTCGTTTGACTTTTGAGTGCACAAATAATGAAGCTGAGTACGAGGCCTGTATCTTGGGTATTGAGCAAGCCATTGATCTGAGAATCAAGACTCTGGACATCTTCGGAGATTCAGCTCTGGTGATCAATCAAGTGAATGGTGATTGGAATACTCTCCGGCCCACTCTGGTCCCCTACAGAGATTACACGAGAAGACTTTTGACTTTCTTCACAACGGTAAAATTGTATCATATACCTCGTGATGAGAACCAGATGGCAGACGCACTTGCTACTCTATCCTCCATGATCAAGGTAATTCGTTGGAACCATGCTCCCAGGATCGATGTGATGCGCCTTGACAGGGCCGCGTATGTGTTTGCTGCTGAACTGGTAGTCGATGACAAGCCCTGGTATCACGATATCAAGTGCTTTCTGAAGAATCAAGAGTACCCTGCAGGGGCATCCAACAATGACAGAAAGACTTTGAGGATATTGGCAGGCAGTTTCTTCTTGAACAAAGACGATGTGCTGTATAAGAGGAACTTCGACATGGTTTTGCTCAGATGCATGGACAGACACGAGGCGGACATGTTAATGCAGGAAGTTCATGAAGGTTCCTTCGGTACTCATGCCGGTGGACATGCAATGGCTAAGAAATTGTTGAGAGCGGGTTATTATTGGATGACCATGGAATCAGATTGTTTCAAGTATGCTCGGAAGTGTCATAAATGCCAGATTTATGCTGATAAGGTGCATGTACCGCCGAATCCTCTGAATGTGATGTCTTCGCCGTGGCCGTTTGCCATGTGGGGCATTGACATGATTGGAAAGATTGAGCCGACTGCTTCCAATGGGCATCGCTTCATCCTTGTTGCCATCGACTATTTCACCAAGTGGGTCGAGGCAGCGTCGTTCGCGAATGTCACCAGACATGTGGTTGCCCGTTTCATCAAGAAAGAAATCATTTGTCGCTATGGGATTCCCGAAAGAATCATTACTGATAATGGTTCTAATCTCAACAACAAAATGATGAAGGAGTTGTGTCAGAACTTCAACATTCAGCATCACAATTCTTCCCCTTACCGCCCTAAGATGAACGGCGTTGTTGAGGCGGCAAATAAGAACATAAAGAAGATTGTGCAGAAGATGGTCGTCACGTACAGAGATTGGCATGAGATGCTACCTTTCGCCTTGCATGGGTACCGCACTTCAGTACGTACATCGACCGGGGCAACCCCTTACTCCCTTGTGTATGGTATGGAAGCAGTCCTACCTGTTGAAGTGGAGATTCCTTCCCTAAGAGTCTTGTTGGATGTCAAGCTAGACGAAGCTGAATGGATTCGGACAAGGTTCAATGAGTTGAGTCTTATCGAAGAGAAGCGAATGACAGCCATTTGTCATGGGCAGTTGTATCAGAGTCGGATGAAGAGAGCCTTTGATCAGAAAGTGCATCCTCGTTGTTTCCAAGTCGGAGATTTAGTGTTGAAAAGGATCCTTCCTCCTCAGACAGATCACAGGGGCAAGTGGACTCCTAACTATGATGGACCGTATATTGTCACCAAGGTTTTTGATGGTGGGGCTTTAATGCTTGCAACTATGGATGGTGAAAACTTCACTTCCCCTGTGAACTCAGACGCAGTTAAAAAATACTTCGCATAAAATAGACCCGCTGGACAGTAAAAAGAATAGTCCAGGCAAAAAATGGGCATCCCGGCGAACCAAGAAAATGAAAAGGTTCGGGAAAAAATTAGGGACAAAAAAAAAAGATTGTACACCCGGTAAGTTGAAAACCTGAAAAGGCAACTTAGGCAAAAATGGGTATCCCGGTGGATTGAAAACCCGAAAAGGGCGATCCAGGCAGAAGTTAGGGATTAAGCGAATGACTGCGTTCTGAGTAGTTCTGAATCTCATCTCGTGCCAATGACTGGAAATTTTTGAAGGATAGGAAACAGTCCAATCACTCTTTCAGAAAGCTGATCATCTGGAGGATCTTGAAGACGGGCAAGTCATAGCAGAATTGGAACCCAATAGAAATCCATTTCACATTGCCATTAGATTAATTTCTATTTTTATCTATTGTGCGATTACCTCTTTCCAGGGATTGCTTCTTAGTGTAAATGCCTATTCAGAGGCCATTCAATCAATAAAATCATGTTATTCAGTATATCTCTGTTTTCATTTTCATTTTACTATTTTGTTTGCAAAAATGACGTCCGAATTTTTGATAAACATTGCATCATGACACATAAGGGCTTTACAGGTACATGCTTAATAAACATTTAAAATTGCTGTAAATTTTAAGTGCTTTGGATCGTTTATTCAGAACAGATACCCTCGGGGCATTCCATTAAAATCCCCTGCGGACGATCGTGAATATCTTCCCCAGTGAAGTCGCCAACAGACGAATCTGGTGTCTTATCCCTGCAGAGTTGATCAGAGTGTTGGATTCTTCAATCCCCAGCAGGTTCTCACCACTGTACTTCCCCAAGCGTTTGTTTCAGGACATACACTCCCCAGTAGAGTTGACAGTGCCAGACTATATATCCCCAGCGGAATTGACAGTGCCAGACTGTATCTTCCCAGCAGAAGTGGCTGCTCCTTAGAGTTCGATGCCAGATCGATAATCCCAATGCCAGATCCATGGTTTCTTTCCTTGAAGCAGAACCTCGGTACCGTTTCAGTGTTTGCTCCCCCTGCTGAGTCATCTCTCGCAAATCGTGGTTGCCAGAACCATTGTAGGTTTCCTCAGCAGCAGGCTTCTAATGCCATTCTTTCCCCGATCAGAGTCTCGGTATGGCCAGAACACCGCATGGCTAGTCATCTCCCCACAGAGTTCTTTGCGCTGTGCATCTCCAACAGCCTTGCCAGGGTCCAGAAGATGGTGATCATTTCCCCAGTAGATCCCCTTGCCTCAGCTTGGCATTCTACCCAGCATTTCGCATCCCTGCATGTAGAATCATATTGCATTGCATCCTTCCAAATCGCGTAGCATTTCCATTTTCATGGAGCATTACGCCATTGAAAAATTCAAACATACGCATGTAAGCATAAAACATTCTCGGTATCCCAAGTGATAAGCTAGAAGTTGTTTCCAGTACTCAAACTGAAGATTGTTCATGACTTACCTTTGTTATCCCCAGCAAGTGTCATTGGCCCATGCGCCGCCTCTATTATCATTCCCTATTTCTGCCAATGCTGACAGGCATGAAGTTTTCTGGTATCCAGACCGAAGTGGCATTCAGGCCAGTTTTCCGGTATCCAGACCGAAGTGGCATTCATGCCAGTTTTCTGGTATCCAGACCGAAGTGGCATTCTGGCCAGTTTTCCGGTATCCAGACCGAAGTGGCATTCAGGCCAGTGTTCCGATGTTCAGATCGAAGAAGTTTCCGACGGTCAGGTCGATGCGACTTGTGGCGTTCAGGCCAGTTTTCCCGATATTCAGATCGAAGTGGCATTCAGGCCAAGTCTTTCCGATGTTCAGATCGAAGAAGTTTCCGACGTTCAGGTCGATGCGACTTGTGGCATTCAGGCCAAGTTTCCGATGTTCAGATCGAAGAAGTTTCCGACGTTCAGGTCGATGCGACTTGTGGCATTCAGGCCAAGTTTCCGATGTTCAGATCGAAATCCTTTCCAGTATTCAGACTGATGAGCGGCATTCAGGCCATGGTTATTTCTGTGTTACCATTTATTTTTGTATCCAGTTTAACATTCTTTTTCGATATTCAGACTGACTCTCACCGTACCAGACAGATTCTTCTTTCAAGACCACCTCTTTGCCGATTCTGACAGACATTGTTACTTCACTTCTCTTCAATGCAAATTTTTGAGCTTTTATTGTATTCAATCCCTTGATACCACGAAAGCACGAAAGCAGCTGCCATCTTCTTTCTGGGTCTCCAGTTGATTGAATAGGGGCAACTGTAATACCCCAAAATTTACCCTTCATTTTTCCTGGAAAAAAAAAAAAAAAAAAAAGAAAAAGAAAACGAAAAGAAAAAAAATTATTTAATTAATTAATTAAATAATAAAATAAAATAAATAAATAAAATATAACAAATTATTTTGGACTTGGGTCTCCCTCATTTGAGCCCATTACCCACGAAAATCAGTCTATAAATACTGAAGTTTCAGTAGAGGAAAACACACTTGGAGTTACACTGGGAGATTCACTTGAGAAAAAGGGAGAGAAGCAAAATACTCTGAGGTTTCCTTGGAACAAAACCCCGAGGAAAAAGATAGTGAGAGAAGAACTAACAGAGTTCAGAGCAGCCTCCAAACCCTGAAGGGAAATCAACTTGTAAACCTCACGGGTGCAACTCAATTTCAATCAAGCTCTCCAATCAGGTTTGCCATTATTCCCATTACCTTTGCCCATGGATTTAATATGTATATGAATGTATAAACAATGCCTTGAATGTTTAACCGTTTAATTTCTGAAATGTATGCCACAGGGTTTGAGTTTTCTGATACCATACTGTTATTCATGATAAAAATGCTTATGGTGTTTCACTAACCCTTTTGTTGAGTTTTTGTGAGGGCTCACATGACTTTTGCAGGGATAACCTGCGTGGCTTCCCACTTTATTTGTAGGATAACCCCTGGAGGTTCGTTCCGATTACCTGTACTGACTCACTTTTCTTTGATGACATTAGCTTGGAAGGATCTCAGGGTTTCCCATTCCTCTAATTGTTGTTACTTCGGATCTTTATCCGTGTGGTAATTTTTTCCCTTTCTCATACTTTATCGCTTTCTTAGCTGGAAGACCTCGATAGGAGGCAATGTTTGAGCCCCTGGGTGGCATTTTACTTTGAGATACATGTTTTGTGTTTTGTATTCATATCCCCACATGTAGCACGGTTCCTTCGTCAAGGACTGCCTGTTTGCCCTCGAGCATCCCAAACCCTAAAACCCAAAGCAACACGTTTACTCCTTCTACTACAGGCGAGTAAGTCTTCGAAGGTCGAGCATCCGGTAGATTGCGTAGTGACGTCGTTCGTCCAAAACCCAATCCATAACCCCGTAGTTAGCCGAACTACGGCTTGCTCTGATTCTCATTCCAGATGAGATACGTAGGCATAAGACGCGATGTCTTAGCGAGCACACATCCCCCCAACCCATAGGTCAGCCGAGCTACGAAGACTCTGATTCTCATATTCAGATGAGATACGTATGCAGTGGATGCGACGTCCGCGTGAGTCATTTCTCTTAACCTTTTTAGTAAATAAACACATTAGGCAAACCCACACCCTTTAGACAAAAACTACAAAAGTGGATCCCGTAGAGTACTATGGATGCGTAGGGGTGCTAATACCTTCCCTTCGCATAACCGACTCCCGAACCCAAGATTTGGTTGCGAGACCCCGTCTTGTCCTTTCCTTTTTTCAGGTTTACTTCGAGCGTTTCCTTTCCCTCCTTTGGGATGAATAACGCACGGTGGCGACTCTCCTGTCATTCTCTTTCGCCGGTTGTTTTTTTCGCGCACTGTATTTTTTAGGTTGCGACAGATACACCCAGAGATTGAGGTTTATGTTTATAATATGATTGCTAAATATAGTTATGAAGAAGAACATGTTGAGCATTTATTGAAGTTATTCCAGCATTTGAGAAAATATAAACTCCGTTTAAATCCCAATAAGTGTACTTTTGGTGTTCATTCTAGTAAGTTGTTGGGCTTTATTGTCAGCGAGAAGGGTATTGAAGTTGATTATGCCAAGGTCAAAGCAATACAAGAGATGCCTGCGCCTAAAATTGAGAAGCAAGTCATAGGCTTTCTCGGATGCCTGAACTATATATCAAGATTTATATTGCATATGACTCCCACATGTGCGCCTATTTTCAAGCTTCTTCGTAAAGATCAGTCTTGTGATTGAACTAAAGATTTCCAGAAAGCTTTTGTTAGTATTAAAGAGTATCTTCTTGAGCCTCTGATTCTGACTCCGCCTGTTAAAGGATGACCTTTGATCATGTATTTGACTGTGCTTTATGAGAGTATGGGTTGTGTTCTTGGTCAGCAAGATGAATCTGGAAAGAAAGAATATGTAATTTACTACCTCAGTAAGAAGTTCACCGATTGTGAGACTCGGTATTTTAAGGAGAATGGCGATCCAAAACACAGCAGAATTTAAAATTTCTCCTTTAATGATCCTTACGAATGGGCATGATCAGTGATAGAATCGTTACCTCTAGTGGCGATCACGAACGTTGAATGATGACAACGCCTCTACTCAGTCCACACGAACGGATTCCTTCAATCTTAGTGCTAGCTGCTACGAATGAAGGCTTTGAGTGAGAGAGAGAGAGAAACTAAATTGCAAGTGTAACAATGCTTCTACACAAGGGTTCTATTTATAGAACCACTTGTGTGGGCTGCAAGCTAAAAAGCCCACTCAAGTGTATATGGCCCATATCTTATAATATGCAAAAATCACTTAAGCGCATGGTACCTTACCATATTTCGTATTCTACTTAAGTACACCGTACCTTACGATGTTTTATAATTCACTTAAGGGCACCGTACATTATAGTATTCCTTAATTACTCTATTTCTCATCAATCTGTCCTTTGTGTAGGTTTTCGCGGCATTGGAAATTATATTAAATCACGTATTTAACATAATAAACAGTGAGCGGTATCTAGCAACACATCACTGCTACCCAAGACACGAAAATGTCATGTGATCTGACAAATCATTTTGTGATAATAATTATGTGTATAATTACCCTTTTGCCCTTATGTCTATATTGAACACAAGGTATAGATCGTGTCATCCTTGTCTAGTTCAATATTGGGCCCATAGACATTTATCCTGTTACGCAGGATGGGCAAATTCCATCTAGGTCACTCATGTCCCTTAGCATGCTTCGTGGATTACCCATCAACTGTGTTTATGGTCATCCAGTTACGGACAATGTTTGATCAACAATAAGGCACTCAACTCTACATCTAGGGTCCATAGTGGTTTCAGGTTGAAGGGTGGTATACACCATTATCACCATGAGAATAACTTATGACACTTTGCATAACATTCTATATAGTATTCTCATAGCGGGTCAATCCATTGTAAATATTACTCTTAATATTCATACCTATGTTTGAGACTTGATAACTCCTTATCCATGATCCATGAGATGTGATCATCAGTCTATAAACATAATAGTCTTCATGCTTTAATGTTATCCCACTTCACAATAAACCTCGACTACAGATGCTTTAAGAATAGTGTCCTTATGTTTAATGTGATCTCATGATTAAGTCACACTTGATACATTAAACGGACTATCTATTCCAGGGACTTTATTAAACAAACATAATAAAGAAAAAGCCTTTTATTATTAATAAACAATTCGATACAAGTACCAAAAGTATTGGCCTCTAGGGCTTACACCAACAGTATTCTGTGCTTGAGAAGACATGTTGTGCATTGGCTTGGGCTGCTAAGCGTCTACGCCAATATATGTTGAATCATACTACTTGGTTGATATCCAAAATGGATTCAATCAAGTAATTTTTTGAGAAGCCTGCTTTAACTAGGAGGATCGCCCGTTGGAAGATGTTGTCATCTGAGTATGATATTGAATAACAATCTTAGAAAGCTATTAAAGATAGTGTCTTGGCTGACCATTTGGCTCACCAACCCATTGATGGTTATCAGTCAATGCAGTATGGTTTTCCTGATGAAGAGATTTTGTACTTGAAGATGAAGGATTGTGATGAACCATTGCATGAAGAAGGGACAAAACCTGGTTACCGTCGGGGCATGGTATTTGATGGAGATGTTAAATCGTATGGTAATCGCATTGGGGCAGTGATTATTACTCCTCAAGGCACTCATTTTCCGTTAACAGCTAGATTAACCTTCAAGTGTACGAACAATATGGCTGATTATGAAGCTTGCATTATGGGGCTTAAATAGGCCATTAATCTCAGAATCAAATATCTTGACGTCTATGGAGATTCAACTTTGGTTGTCAATCAAATCAAAGGTGAATGGGAGACGAATCAACCCGGTTTGATACCATACAAAGATTATGCGAGGAGAATTTCAACTTTCTTTACAAAGGTTGAGTTTCATCATATCCCTCGAGATGAAAATCAGAAGGAAAATGCTCTTGCAATGTTGGCTTCCATGATTGTGGTGAATTTTTGGAATGAAGTTCCTAATTTGACAGTGATGACTCTTGATAGGCCAACACATTTGTTTGCTGTTGAAGAAGTCAAAGATGAAAAACCTTGGTATTTTGATATCAAATGTTTCCACCAAAGTCATATTTACCCGCCTGGGGCATCTTTGAAAGATAAGAATACTTTGAGGAGATTAGCTGGAAACTTCTGTAAGAACAAATATAGTATCTACAATGTATCTCTAAGATTTTGATGATAACAAAGGATTAAACAAAAATGGTACCCTAACGAAATTTATCTAAGTATGCAAGACTCTTATCAAAATAGTCAGATAGACATTCATCAGATACAAATAAAAGCTCTGAGATACCACTTAGAAGATACGCAAGCCGAAGCTCTGACTCAGATCAACGGTGGCGTAAACTAAACAAGAGACATCAGACACTCTAAAGCAAAAGAACGCCTCTAGCATCTAAAGCCTCGCGCTCTAATGCAATCAAGTGAAAGAAGCTCTGAAGACAATCAGCGACAAGCATCTATCTGAAGATACTCTTGCTGAATAGAGACTCTGATGTTTGAACCGTCTGATTCATAATACGTAGCTATGAAGAAATTCACTTATGGAAAGAATCTATTTCAGGATGAATTTTATGGCGCCCAAAAATTGCTTTGGAAAGAACACAGAGATTAATGACATTAATCATCCATCATTGCCAAAGATTCTGACATTCAAACCTTCAACGGTCTTCTCATCACTCCTATATAAAGGATGGAATGCCTCACTAAGAAGACCACGAGAAAACACACGAGAATATAACACTTCTTTCATATACATTATTCATTCTCTTCTCACACGAGCTGTTATTCTTAAGTGTGAACAGTTATCTTGCTTTTACCTTGTGTAATTTCTGTTTACCTAAGAAGCACTACGCATTACTGTAATTCTATTTATTTGCTGAAACTCTCCTCAAGTAACTTGTGAAGTCGGTAAACTTGAGAGGGCTAAGAGATCTTTATCCTCTTAGACGATCATTTGTGTAATCTTTCAAGATTAGTGGATTAAGTCACTTTTTAAGGTGAGATCACCTTGGCCGGGTGGACTGGAGTAACTTTGAATTTCAAGCGAACTAGTATAAAATTCAGTGTTGATATTATTTGTTTCTGCGTGTGTCTCATTTCCAAAAGTTTTTATTATTTCAAAAACAATTAAAATCCCTCTTTCTTGTTTTTCTCTACCTTCAATTGGTATCAGAGCTTCGACTCTGTTATTGATTTTCTAATCAAACACTTGACAATGTAGAGAGATCCAGCGTGAGAAAAACATTATGGCCAACACCAATGAAAGAGATAGTTACAATTCTAAACCTCCAATCTCTGATGGAGAAAATTTTGATTACTGGAAAGACAGAATCGAAAGTTTCTTTTTGGGTTATGATGCTGATCTATGGGACATAGTTACTATTTGCTACACACCTCCTGTATCTGATACTTGTATTGCTATTTCCAGAAACAAAATGACAGATGATCAGAAGCGTGACTTCAAGAACCATCATAAATCCAGAACAATACTGCTGAATACCATTTCCTACAATGAATATGAAAAGATCACCAACAAGGAAACTGCTAAAGAAATACTTGACTCCCTGAGGATGACTCACGAAGGAAATTCACAAGTCAAAGAGATAAAGGCTCTGGCTCTAATTCCAAAGTACGAAGCTTTCAAGATGGAGGACGATGAAGCTATAGAGGTAATGTTTTCTAGATTTCAAAATCTAATTGCAGGACTCAAGGTTCTGGACAAAGGTTACACAACTGCAGATCAGGTCAAAAAGATTGTCAGAAGCTTACCAAAGAAGTGGAAACTGATGGTCACCGCATTAAAATTATCAAAGGATATGAACAACATCATCCTTAAACAACTCGTTAGTTCCCTCAGAAGTCACAACATAGAACTTGAGGAAGATGAACCTCAAAATAAGAACTAATCTGTAGCTCTGAAATCCAGATTTGAGAGACGTAAACCAGAAAGGAACAAAGCCTTCCAAGATGAAGAAGAAGACAATGACGACTCTGAAAAGGAAGACTCTGACGATGAAGAAGAGTTATCCCTTTTGACCAGAAGAGTAAAACAACTTTGGATAAAAATGAATAATAACTTCAGAAGACCAAGACCCAAGGGAGATCGCTAGGAATCAACTTCTAGGAGAAAATCAAACAAAGAGGTAATATGCTATAAATGTAAGGAAACAGGTCATTACAGAAACGAATGTCGAAAACTTAAGAAAGAAAGTTCCAAAAGAGAAAGCTTCAAGAAAAACTCCTTTAAAACCAAGAAGTGATTCATGGCCACCTAGGACGACACTAAATCTGATTCCTCTGGATCAGACTCTGAAGAACAGGAAAATATGGCATTCATGGCTACCACTTCTGGAAACTCATCTGATGGAGAGTTTGATCCTAAAGAGGCATTTTCTGATCTTTCTCTCTCTGACCTTGAATCATGCCTTTTTGAATCTTTAAACGCATATCAGAAACTTAAACAAAAATTTAAAGCACTAAAAAAGGTCCTTGAAGGAACCATCGAAGAATCTGATAAGCTTTAGATAACAGTTTTGGAATTAAAGAATGAGAATATAACTCTGGCAAACAAAAGAGACTCCACAAATAAACAATGTCTAAAACTTGAAGAAGCTTTATCTCAAGCCCCACAAACTTCCAACACAATGATATATAAATATGAAAAATCTTTTCAAAAGTTTATGAAAAATGGGATAGAAAGAAGCAAAATAGCTTCCATGATTTATGGAGTCAGTCAGAATACGAAAAGAGGAATATGATATGATCCTAGTGAAGATAAATCTTCTACAAATGACAAACCCAAATCCCTGTTTTCTTATCAATACACACATGCACAAGCACAACGTTTTACTAATGCTAGAAAACCCAAAGTTCTATATTGCATATGATATCTGCAACATAAACAATCTTATCCTTTGGGAAAACTAATCACAAAGGACCCGAAAGATTCAGGGTACCAAAGGATAAGATTGTTTATGTTGCAGATATCATATGCAACAGAGTGAAGACACCAGTCATGGTACCTGGACTCTGGATGCTCGCGACACATGGTGGGAAGAAAGCATATGTTCCAAAGCCTGGAACTTAAAGATGCTGGCTTCGTAGGTTTTGGAGGAAATCAAAAAGGAAGAATCAGAGGCTCCTGAACTATTGGTAATGAATCTCTTCCCCCTATATCTGATGTTCTATATGTATAAGGATTAATGCATAACTTGTTATCAATAAAACAATTAAGTGATAACGATTATGATATAATCTTCAATCAAACAACATGTAAAGAAATTAATCAGAACAATGGAACAGATTTATTCACTGGCAAGAGGAAAAACAACATTTACAAAATAAACCTTTTAGATCTAAAAGATCAAAACATAAAATGATTAATGTATGTACACGAGGAGCAATGGGTATGGCAAAGACGCTTGGGCAACATTAGCATGAGAAAACTCTCTCAGCTAAATAAACTCGAGTTAGTCAAAGTTCTACCTAAGTTGAAGTTTTCTTTAGATGCTCTGTGTGAGGCATGTCATAAAGAAAATTTTTCAAAAACATCTTTTAAAAATAAAAATGTTGTTTCCACCTCTAAGCCTCTAGAACTTCTTCACATTAATCTTTTTGGTCCTGTTAAGACAATGTTAGTCAATGGAAAGAAGTATGGACTGGTCATTGTTGATAATTTTAGTCGCTGGACATGGGTAAAATTTCTAAAGCACAAGAGTGAGTCTCACTCTGTATTCACTAGCTTCTGTTCTAAAGTGCAAATCGAATTTGACTCTAAAATCATCAGAGTCAGAAGTGATCATGGTGGCGAATTCAAAAATAAGTTCTTTGAAGAACTGTTTGATTCTAATGGAATATCCCATGATTTCTCCTACCCTAGAACTCCACAACAAAATGGAGTTGTAGAGAGGAAGAATAAGACACTCCAAGAAATGGCCAGAACCATGATCAATGAAACAAGTGTAGCTAAGCACTTTTGGGCTGAAGCAGTAAATACAGTGTGTTATATTCAGAATAGAATCTCTGTAAGACCTATTCTAGAGAAGACTCCCTAAGAACTGTGCAAGGGAAGCAAACCCAACATTTCTTACTTCCATCCTTTTGGATGCTCATGTTTTATTCTTAATACTAGAGAACGTCTGAACAAGTTTGATTTAAAAGCACAAAAAAGTATTATGTTAGGATACTCAGAACGCTCTAAAGGCTACAAAGTATACAACACAGAAACCAAAATTGTGGAAGAATCAATACATGTTAGATTTGATGATAAGCTTGACCCTGAAAAGTCAAAGCTAGTTGAGAAACTTGCAGATTTGGAGATAACTCTTGCAGGTTTTGACGAAAAGACTAAAGCATCAGAAGAAGCTGAGGAGCTCAGTCCAGAAACAACTGAAATCTCAACTATCCAGAAAAGATCAAGAAATCGCCCAAACATCTCTGAAGATTTGATTCTAGGAAACAAGGATGAACTAGTCAGAACAAGGTCAACCTTCAATGTATCTGAAGAAACTCCTCTAGGATTAGTATCTCTCATTGAGCCTACTTCCTGTGATAAGGCACTTCAAGACAATGACTAGGTTCTGGCAATGAAAGAAGAACTGGATCAATTCTCAAAGAATGACGTCTGGGATCTTGTCCCAAAGCCTAAAGGAACTCATATTATTGGAACAAGATGGGTATTCAGAAACAAATTAAACAAAAAGGGAGAAGTAGTTAGAAACAAAGTGCGATTTGTGCCACAAGGTTACAGTCAACAAGAAGGCATTGAATACAATGAAACCTTTGCTCCAGTTGCCAGGTTAGAATCCATTCATTTACTTATTTCATTCGCTGTAAATCATTCCATCAAATTATATAAGATAGATGTCAAGAGCACATTTCTTAATGGTTATATATCAGAAGAAGTGTACGTTCATCAACCCCCAGGTTTTGAATACTCAAAATGTCCAAAACATGTTTCTAAACTGAAAAAATCGTTGTATGGTCTAAAACAAGCTCCTAGAGCTTGGTATGAAAGGCTAAGCAACTTTCTTCTAGAACATGACTTTATTAGAGGAAAGGTTGACTCTACACTCTTCTGTAAAAACATTAGAAATGATCTCATGATATGTCAAATATATGTTGATGATATAATTTTTAGTTTAGCTAACCCCTCTGTGTGTCAAGAATTCTCTGAGCTAATACAAGCAGAATTTGAAATGAGCTTGATGCAAGAAATAAAGTTATTTCTAGGAATTCAAATCAATCAAGATTCAGAAGCTACTTATGTATTCCAAAGTAAATACATAAAAGAAATTCTAAAGAAATTCGAAATGGCAGAATGCAAACCAACCAAGACACCCATGCATCCAACCAGCATTCTAGAGAAAGAAGAACTAAGTCAAAAGGTTTGTTAGAAGTTGTATCGTGGTATGATAGGCCCTCTTCTCTATCTGACAGCTACTCGTTTTGACATTCTTTTTAGTGTATGTATTTGTGCCAGATTCTAATCAGATCCAAGGGAATCTCATTTAACAATTGTTAAAAGAATCCTAAGGTATCTGAAAGGAACTCCTAACCTTGGCCTGATGCATGAGAAAACATCAAAGTATAGGCTCTCCGGATATTGTGATGCAGATTATGCAGGGTACAAAATGGAACGTAAAAGTACATCTGGGAAATGTCAGTTCTTGGGAAACAATCTCATATCTTGGCCCATCAAAAGACATTCAACCATCGCTCTGTCAACTGCAAAAGCATAATATATATCAGCTTCACTATGCACTACTCAAATGCTCTGGATGAAAAATCAACTAGAAGACTTTCATATTTTTAAGAGTAACGTTCCTATTTTATATGATAATACTGCTACCATTTGTTTAAGTAAGAACCCTATCTTGCATTCCAGAGCTAAGAACATAGAAATAAAACATCATTTTATCAGAGACTATGTTCAGAAAGGGGTAATATCCTTAAAATTTATTGATATAGACCATCAATGGGCTGATATTTTCACTAAACCCCTCGCTGAAGATATATTCTCAGTTATTTTGAAACATTTAAAAATTGAAATTTGCCCAGAATAAACCAAATGTGCTTCTCTGAAATAGAAAAATAAGGCTCTGAAATAACATCTGGTATCTGGATCTGACTCTGATACTTCTACCAGTTAGGAGTCATCTGAATAAGAAATCCTCAGGATCCAATCTCTTGGTATTCTTGAAGATCAGATAGATCAACACGTGGGGTATCTTGCGTCTGACCTTGGATTTTCTAGACAGTTGTCTAGCAGAAATCAAGAGACAAACCCTTGAGATCTCCTCGAGCATTATTTGGGGATTGGACTTCCATCATAGGCTGTAATCATGTCTCCCCTAAGCGTTTCAACTTGGTTAATATGCCATCAATAATTTCCTAACTTATCAACTGCCTCTTATGTTGTCGTTTTGCATGCCCTCTTTGTGTATTTATATTTTTCAAAATTCACAATTTCACACTTTTACACTTCTTGCCTACACAAACCCCTCTCTTCTATCAAGTTCATCATCTTCATCAATTCATCATCATCTTCAGCAAGTTCATCATCTTGTTCAACAAGTTCATCATGGATGCTCAACAATAATATGTCTATAACTAATCTCAGCAAATGGAATCAACATAACAAACTCCCATTTATTCTCAATAAACAACTGCTATAACTGGTGTTGTCTCTACCCCAATCTACAAAGAACCACATATTATGGACCGTGAACCTCATATTCACCTTGCCACTCCTTTTGACAAGCTTGAAGTTCTGTGTGAATCGCTGGTAGATTTTGACAACATGAAGCGCAATGGAATAGACCTCACTGAGGAACTGAGAATTCAAGGGTGGGAAACCTATTTCCAGAGACTCTATGGTCCTGTTTACACCTATCTAGTAAAGGAGTTCTGGCGCTTCGCAAACTCAGATGATCACTACATAGTCTCACATGTTCTGGGGGTCAAGATTGTCATCACTGAGAAGTCCATCACATCCCTTCTGAACATGGAGAAGACAAGGGGAAGAAGAATCTACAACATCAATCCTAGGGCAAAGTACTTGTCCTAGAAAATTGCCCAAACCATCTTTCAACAGAACGTTGAAGGCAACCACAACAAAAATAAGGAACTTCACCAGAACCTTCGAGTCTTGATGAAGATCATTCCGGGCACCATCCATCACCGCCCAACCTCCAACTCTTCTGACTACATCAATACATATCAGAAGTGCATACTCTACTGCCTTCACAAAGGGCTAAAACTGAACTTGCCAGCGCTGCTCTTCAAATACCTTAGAGACTCTGTCAAGGATATCAGAAACAACATGAAGCCCATAACCTACATCCCTTTGGGAAGACTCATCTCCGATGTTCTGATCGAGAGTGGGCTGGTGGATCACCCGATCTATCATAATCTGATGGAGGATCTCACAGTTGACATTGGAAGACCTCTGAACGCTCGCAATCTGAAGAGCATGGGGGTGATTGAGAAAATCAGGGTGAAAACTACATTAGGTACCTCCTGAGAAGCACTCAAGGATAAGAGGAAGATTCCCAACAGCCTTTACCTCTTCTCCAATATTGATCCTCCAGAAGTTGTGGACATTATCTACAAGATCTCGCAAGCCAATGAGTTGACATCTCAGAGTTCTCCGTGGACTGGCTACCTGAGTGTCCACCCAACTTCATGAAGAGACAACGAGAGCCATCTAGGAAGTCCAGAAGGAAAATTTGGGAGAAACTTATGCGTCAAGACCTCCAGTCCCTATGATTGATTCACCAAGTAAGTCTCTGCCTCCTTCTTACTCTGTCAATTTAAAAGCAAATTGCTTCTTCTCTTCCCCAAACCACACCTATCTACACCCACTCTGAAACCCCTCCCTCTACTACTAAAACCTATGATACTCCAACCTCTAATCCACCATCTCCCCCATTTCAAAAATTTAACCTCTCCACCACAACCCTACGAGTTTCTATAGCTGAAATGCTTAACGAACCTATTTCACCAATCTCCTCCACACCTTCATATCCACCCTACTATGTCTTATCATCTGACTCATTACCTTGGTACCCTAAATCCCTCACACTAGCTCAGCTTCAGGAATGTGCCTTTGCCTCTCAACAATGACCTGAACCAGAAGCTACCACTCCACCACCTGCACAACCAATTCCACCACCATCTAAACAACCTCAAACACCACCATATGAACAACCACCAAATCCACCACCTGAATAACCCACACCACCACCCTCTGATACTCCCACCATACCACCCTCTGAAGACATCATCATCCCTACCCCTCAGTCCCCAGTTGACACCACCCAAACACCACTATCATCCCCCAACCCTGAACCAGAACATACCCTCCTCGCCTTAAAAGAAGAAATCACTTTATTTGCTGAGTCTTTAGTGGAGAAGATCAAGTCTCTATCTATAAACTCTGGTATCAATGATGATCCCTCTACAGTGAGGATTCACTGGAACATAGTGATCAGATGGATGGCCTCTAAAGCCTTCAAACTCAACGGCCTCTCTGAACAAGTCTGCAACGACTTTGTCAAAGACGGTAGAGAAAGGCTACAGGCATGTTTGGCCAGAGAGGATGATGAAAAGGCCAAAAGAGAAGAAGAAGAGAAATCTCTCCTGGAAGAGGAGCAACGGGTTATAGAAGCTAAAGAGAAGGTTGTTGTTGAAGCTGAGGCAAAAGCGAAAGCCAACGCTAAAGAAGCAGCACACATTGTTGTGGAAGAAGTTGCAAAGGCTAGCGCTGATGCTCTAACTCAGGGGGAGAAATCAAATTCTGGCTTCGCCCCTTTGGTCCTGAAAACTCTGGAAGAACTGCTAAAGGAGCAACAAATTGTGCGAGCCAGATTGGATCACCAAGACTCTGTCAACAACAATATTCATAACCTGCTGACTCAACTGCTCCAAAGGATGCCTCCGCCTCAAAACCCTTAGGCACTTAGGCTTCTTTTGTTGTTTTCTTCTTATGTTTTCCTTATGTTTTGTGCTCTCTTTCTGAATTTCTGCTTATATGTACCTGTTTTTCTCATATATATGAACTTTTTTCTCACATTATTTTCTATGTCTTTTTTAGTCTGACAAAAAGGGGGAGAACTAATACAACTCTGATGAAAATATATTCAAGCCTATTGCTACAATGTGCACATTAAAAGACTTATGAGAACTAAAATTTATGTAGGATAACAACTAAGGTACAAACTAGCTGTCACACAAGGAAAGTCTAGTAAGAACTTCTGAGAAATCTGATGATCCATCTCAGGGGGAGTCATCTTTCATCTGACTCTGAGATATTATTTTGATTATATGACTGTTTCATCATCACTCTGAAATTTTTTTGTCATCATCAAAAAGGGGGAGATTGTAAGAACAAATCTAGTATCTACAATGTATCTCTAATATTTTGATGATAACAAAGGATGAAACAAAAATGGTACCCTAACAAAATTTATCTAAGTATGCAGGACTCTAATCAAAACAGTCAGATAGACATTCATCCGATACAGATAGAAGCTCTGAGATACCACTTAGAAGATATGCAGGTAGCAGCTCTGACTCTGATCAATGGAAGCGTAAACTAAACAAGAGACATCAGACACACTAAAGCGGACGAACGCCTCTAGGATCTGAAGCCTCGCGCTCTAATGCAATCAAGTGAAAGAAGCTCTGAAGACAATCAGCGACAAGCATCTATCAGAAGATACTTTTGCTGAATAAAGACTCTGATGTTCGAACCGTTTGATTCATAATACTTAGCTATGAAGAAATTCACCTTTGGAAGGAATCTATTTCAGGAAGAATTTTATGGCACCCCAAAAATTGCTTTGGAAAGAACACAGAGATTAATGACATTAATCATCCATCATTGCCAAAGATTCTGACATTCAAACCTTCAACGGTCTTCTCATCACTCCTATATAAAGGATGAAACGCATCACTAAGAAGACTACGAGAATACAACACTTCTTTCATATACATTATTCATTCTCTTCTCACATGAGCTGTTATTCTTAAGTGTGAACAATTCTCTTGCTTTTACCTTGTGTAATTTTTGCTTACCTAAGAAGCACTACGCATTACTGTAATTCTATTTATTTGCTGAAACTCTCCTCAAGTGACTTATTAAGTCTGTAAACATGAGAGGGCTAAGATATCTTTATCCTCTTAGACAATCGTTTGTGTAATCTTTCAAGATTAGTGGATTAAGTCCTTTTTGAAGGCAAAATCACCTTGGCCGGGTGGACTGGAGTAGCATTGAATTTCAAATGAGACCAGTATAAAGTTCAGTGTTGATATTATTTGTTTCTGTATGTGTCTCATTTCCAAAAGTTTTTATTATTGCAAAAACAATTCAAACCCCCCTTTCTTGTTTTTCTCTACCTTCAACCTATACCTAGATGGTGATGTGCTTTATAAGAGAAACTTCGATATGGTTTTGCTCAGATGCGTGGATAGACACGAAGCATACCTATTGATTACTGAAGTCCGTGAAGGTTCCTTTGGTACTCATTCTAATGGACATGCTATGGAAAAGAAGATATTAAGAGCAGGTTACTATTTGCTGACAATGGAATCTGATAATTGCAAGTTTGTGAAGAAATGCAACAAGTGTCAAATTTATGTAGATAAAATTCATGTTCCTCCGACACTGTTGAACATCATTTCCACCCCATGGCCCTTCTCCATGTGGGGAATTGATATGATTGGCATGATTGAGCCCAAAGATTGAACTGGACATCGTTTCATTTTGGTGGCTATTGACTACTTCATAAAGTGGGTTGAAGCGGCGTCGTATGCGAATGTGATCAAGCAGGTTGTTGTATGGTTTATCAAGAATCAGATTATATGTCGTTATGGTGTACCATGTAAGATCATTACTGATAATGGATCTAACTTGAATAATAATATGGAGGAAGCTCTTTGCAAAGACTTCAAGATTGGATATCATAATTCTTCTCCCTACAGACCTAAGATGAATGGGGATGTTGAAGCTGCAAACAAGAATATTAAGAAGATCATTCAGAAGATGGTTGTAACATACAATGATTGGTATGAGATGATCCATTTGCTTTGCATGGGTATCGTACATCCATCCATACTTTAATAGGGGAAACTCCTTTCTCTCTTGTCTATGGCATGGAAGCTATGCTCCCTGTAGAAGTTGAGATCCCATCATTATGTGTCTTGATGGAAGCCAAGTTGAAAGAGGTGGAATGGTGTCAGACCAGATATGACCAACTGAATTTGATTGAAGAGAAGAGGTGATTGCCATGTGTCATGTTCAGTTATATCAACAGAGAATGAAGAAAGCATTTGATAAGAAGGTCAAGCCTCATGTATTCAGAGAAGGTGACCTCGTGCTCAATAAGATTATATCTTTCAAACCTAATGCTAGGGGCAAATGGACTCCTAGTTATGAAGGCCCATATGTTGTGAAGAGAGCCTTTTCAGGAGGTGTCTTGATTCTTACAACTATGGATGGTGAAGAGTTCACACGTCCTGTGAATGCCGATGCAGTAAAGAAATACTTTGCCTAAAAAATAAAAGAACAGTTTGCTAAGTTGAAAACCTGAAAGGACGACTTAGGCAAAAATGAGCGTCTCGGTGGATCGAATACCCGAAAGGGAGATCGAGGAAAAACTTAGAGACATAAAATAGAAAATTTATCCCAGTAGATTGAGTACCCCGCCTTGGGGAAATATAGAAAAAATAAGGGATTATGGCAAGTAACTGCATCCGGTTGTTCCTAATCTTTGAGGCAGTTCTGAGCAGTCATTTGGTTTTGATTCAACATTCTCAACTAAACACAAGTACAATGGGTTTTGAAGTTCGTAGGGAGAGTAGTGATCATTGTATTCAATGTAGCCCTTTTCCAGGTAAATTACCATTTTTCAAACTTTGTAAAGATCCATGGAGTCCCGTCATTTGTGGACTACCATTCTATAAAATAAAGTTGAGCTTTTATCCAATTATTTCTACTCTTATTTGTTTCTATTTTAAAATTGAATTTTATGATGATAATTTTGAAATAAATCAATGAATAATTATTTTTCTTAAAATAATAAAAACATTCACTTTAAGAATATCGATTTCAGCAAGGAATATCAACAACAATCTAAGAACAGGTAAGTATTAAAGTGTGAAGCATTGTTGGTTTTCCCCAAGCAGTTGGTTTGGTAACTTTCTCCTCCCCAACAGTTCATTGTTCATTCCCAGCTTGGTTAATAAGTTGCTCCCCAAGCAACCTATTATTCCCGATTGAGCTGATGATTGGTCCCCTTTGCAATTCATCTTTCCCAACTGAGGTGTTCGTATTCTGCATCCCCCAGTTTGCGACTTGATGATTGGACCCCGGATATCTCGGAACCTTTATTTGGTCTACAGATCCCCATTTGCATTTGTTTGTGTTGCATAACCTCAACAGTTTCTCCCTCGTATGAGTCTGATCCAGTTATCTTTTCCTCGGAATTGGTTTATTTTGCAATTTCAAAGAAGAATCTAATGTTTATTGAAGAATTTGATGGTCTTTGGTTTGTTCCAATAAGTCACAGCATCCCCAACAATTTGCTTGATTCCCCATTCAGAGTCTTATCTCTTGTATTCCTCGGCGGAGTTCATCTTCTGATAGAAGTTCCCTCACTCCTGATAGTGTTTGGTTTTGAGCAGTATTGATTTTTGTCCCCTGTATGGTTGTCTCCCATTTGACACACTGTAGACTTAAAATTCCACACATCATTGACTTATTTGTATCCTTAGCAAATTCTTCTTTATCCTTGGCATGTTTGGTTGATTATCCTTCGACAATTCTCTCTTCCCCTGTGGAGTTTACCATGTTTGATCGGAATCATGTTCTTCATGTCTTTCCCCAACCAGAGTTGATTTATTCGGATCTAGATGATTTATTTTCATCCCTAGCAGATTCTTTAGTTGGTGTTTCCATCTTGTTGAGATTAGCTGAGTGTTTTGTAGTGATGATTCAAATCTTCGTTATTTGTATTATTTGTACTGTTTTGCCAGCATAATCATAATTACATGCATACATATTCATGCATAAATCACATCATCATATATTTCACTGTGCATTTTATCGCATTGATGTTTCTTATGATCCCCTGCTTTGGTGATATTATTTCCCCATGTAGATTTGATGTGTCTGTCCTCCTTCAATTGTAGAGTGTCAACCCCTTAAGCAGAGAGAGTTTATCCTTTCTCATTCCCCACTGAGTTATTTCCTCGTGGATGATGATTATTTCAGTTTCCTCCCTAGTTTATTAATTGGATGGAACCACTCCCCCTGAGTTATATCCTCATTAGGTTGAGTCTTTGATTGATCATTTCTTTCTATTTATTTCCTAGATAGATCTTTTGGTCTCCAAGAGTCTATCACCCAGTAACTGGTAAAATTCTTCTTGATGTTGAGTACATTACCTTTACCCAATACCCGGTAAAATTTAACCTACTTCCTTCATTTTCTCCAGTGGATCTGTTTTCACGTTTCCCCGGTAAGTTTATTGTTGATATGTTCATCCTAACCGGTGATGGATATTCTTCCTTTTTGGTCTTCTACGTAGTAAAAAGGTAGTTGTAATCCCTATTTTATTCCCCAGAGAGTTTATCCTTGATATATTCACTTTAATCTGTGACGGATTTTCTCCTCTTTGCGGTCTTATACTCAGTAAATGATAGATATAAATCCTATCTTTCCCCTCAGAGTTTATACTTGATATGTTCATCCTAATTAGGTGATGAATATACTCTATTTGTGGTCTTCTTCCCAGTAACCAATAGTTGTAAATCCCATTTTTCCTGTTGAGTCTATCCTTGATATGTTCATCTTAACCGGTGACGAAATCTCTATTTTTGGTCTTCTACCCACTATCCGGTAGTTGTAATTCCTATTTTTTCCGGCAGTCTATCCTTGATATGTTTACCCTAACCGGTAACGGATATTCTTCCTCATTCCCCAGGTAGGATATCCTTGATATGTTCATCTTAACCGATGACGGATATTCTTCCTTTGAGTTTATCCTTGATATGTTCACTTTAATTAGTGACGAATACTCTCTTTGGTATGCGTGAGTAGGTCATTCTTACCTAGTAACCGGTAATGAATACGCCTCATTTTTCTTAGCGAGTCATCCTTGATATGTTTACCCTAACCGATAACGGACGTCCCTCTGTCCGAGTATATCATCTTCCTACCCAGTACCTGATAATAGATAATATATCTCTTTTACTCCTCTAGTGAAGTTTTCTATTTTACTCCCAAATTGAGTTTGAATGCGTATTTCCCCAGTGAAGTTGCCGATCCCCTATTTGGTTTAAGTATTTTAGCTTTGTTCTGGTCTATTCTCATCCCCTACAGACAACCGTATCCCCCAACTGAGTCCTTCCATTGATTTATTTCCATGGACATTCCCCTCGCGTATTTCAACAGTTTTTAAGTTATAGCCTAGCTTACGTACAACTTTTATTCCCTAGAGTCTCTATCTCCTTAGTGAGTTTTCCTTACGGAATGCATTATGCTCCTTTGGATTTTCATTCTCTCCAGATTCTTTTCCTTTGCGGCAATATGTTCCCCACAAAGATTATTTTAACATAACATTCATATACATCATGATGTCTCTTAGGGACCAAAATTAGTTTCTAGGTAATGTTATTTAAGTCCATTCTACTGAGTTAATACAAATATTTTAACCTTCACATCCTTAGTTAGAATGTCCTTAAATAGGGGCAGCTGTAAGACCCCAATTTTGACCCTAAGATCCCTCATGTTATTTCCTCATTTACATTCGCTTTGGGATCACACCTTGGTATCCTCCTTACCCCTCATTCATTGGGTTTGCATTGGGAGAGATCCCCAAGCACATTTGATTGTATCATACTTTCTTTTTCTTTTTTAACTAGCCAAAATACCAAAAGTATGTACATGTATAGCTTTGTTTCTTTTGTAGGTAGTGTGTGCATCCACCTATGCCCTATCAAGCTCACAACTAGGGTTTAAGACCCTCATGACAAGAGACCAATAAATGAATGGTTCACAATGGTTATAAACATCATATATGGATCCCCATTTTCTTCATTTATCATTTCGATCAAGAATTCATCAAGAATTTGAAGCTTGTTTACCTTGAAAGCCCTAATTCACCTGGGCATATTCTATGACTTCCTCAGCAAGTTTCTTCAACAAATGATCAAATATATCAAGGGATACTTCATTATACATCTCATTATGCATATATGATCCTCCATGAGTCCCAAATATCAAGATAACTTCATGTTTCCAAGTTAGTTCAAAGAGGTTGACTAGGGAAAGTCAATTGGTCAAAACTAGGGTTCCCTAGACCCTATCTCTTACAATTTTTGTCATATGAAAATGATTCCAAGAGCACAGTTACTACTAATGACATTACAAACAACTTTATATGTCATTTTGTTTATGCCCTAGTAAGGAGGTCAACTTCCATGGACCATAACTTGCTCAATTTTTATGATATGAATGTTATCCAAGTTTCATGATCAAATTCAATATGTCTTCTCCAACTTTTATTCTTTGAGAAACTTTAAATTCAACTTGCAAGGACATATGCCAAGAGGAAACATTATAGGTAATTTTGGGCCATCACCATTGAACAAACAATTTTCCTTAACTTCTAAAATGCATAACCCCCTCATGCCAAATCCAAATGATGTGAAAATTGTTACCAAATTGAATAGGGATGAAATAGCTAGAACTTTGATGCAGTAACCATTTTCATTTGAAGCTCATAGCAAAAGTTATTTAAGGTGGAACAAGTGGTTATTCAACTTTGTACTTGGAAACTTTTCAACCATGTTTGATTTCTCCAACTTCTACCTAAAAACTTCATCATGATACAAGCTCCAAATGGAAAAGTATTCAACATCAAAGTTGTTCCCCTTCATGTCATTTTTCCAAATCATCCAAGATCACTTTATTTGGACAAGAATTGAGGGACTTGCGCATGGTTCCATTCATAGGTTTGTTTTGGCAAGTTGTTAATTTCAAATAATCATTTCATATTGTGCATGAATTGGAGTTGAACTCCATCATGAATTCGGCCCAAATCAATGCCCATGCATCCATGCACAAATGTTACTAATTTTTGCAATTTTTCAAAGGTTACAAAAATGAATCCCATCGCCTATATAAACAAGTCCATTGCTTCAGAAATAAGACACACACATTGCCCATGCTTTGCCAAGAGATCCCAGAACCCTACACCATAGAATACCTTGAGGATTTCATTGAAATCGAGTTTGAATTTCACCTTCTATTTTGAGGTTCAAACTCCAAGGATTTATTTCCTTTCTCATCTCAATTGGTCATTGCAAGCAAGAGGAGGAAGAACCAAGTGAATTCAAATCAAGACCAAGCTAATTTGAAGCTACCCGGAGGTGATTTTCCTAAAACTTTGAGCCTTTGATTCTCTCTCAATTCTTCACCATTCTCTTTGACTTTTGGTTGGCTGAAGTCCTAGCAATGTAGGAAATAAGATTGAGTTGCTTTGAGGTCAAATCGTAGCATCTCAAATCATGAACCTCAAATTTCAAATCCATGTATCTTTCAATATATTTGAAATTAGATTAAATGGAGGTTAGATTCGAGCTCCTGAGCATTTTTCCTTTAAAACCATGTCCTTACTTTTCATTTTAGTGATGGTTTCTAGTGGACCAGCCCGGTGAGGTCCATCGGAGAAGATGACTGGAGCTAGGGCTCCAACGATGTGTTGGCAAGGTTCCATCCATATGATCTCACATCTACGTTATAATATCAACCATGTGATCTGATTACCTTTGGGGTGGCGCATTGACTGAAGTCTTTGGTGGAACGCGCGTGCTTGGCCATCAGATCTGCCACCTCAATTAATAAGGGAGATCTGATGGCCCTTGTCCAAAAATTGTTTTAAAATACTTCTGAATTTCTAAAAATTGTGAATTTTTTTGTCAAAGGTCCTTTGACCTTGTTTGAATTAGGATAAATCCCTTGGCTATTTATTTGGTGTTTTGAAGGGATTTGAGGTTTTGTCCAAATTAAAATGCATTTTAATTCATTTTTAATGTGATTTTTAATTGATTAAATGTTTAAAAATTATGTTGAGTCATTTTTATGGTCTTGTGATGTTTGACTTTTTGTTTGGGCCTTGGTCATGGTTGATTTGACTTTTGTTTCATTAAAACCATTGGATTTAGGGGATTGATGAAATGTACATTTCATCTCCTAAGATGAATGGAAGATATTGATCAGATGAAATTCCTCTCATGATCAATTTGTGTTTCTATTTCCCCCTCCCTCTTCATCTTCATCCCTATTCATCCTCATTCCCTCATTGACCAATGCAATCTCTTTATGTCTAAATGATAATTGATTCATGAATACAAGTCTGATTGAGATAGGTCTTTCCTATTTTTTTAGTATGTGGTATATTTTAGGAGTTTGGTTCTTGGTACCTTTATGCACTTTAAATTTCAGTACCTTTACCATTCATTTCCATTTAAATTTCATGCAATTTGTTTATGTTTCAAGTCATTTTTCACGTTGCTCACTTGAGCCATATCTTGTGATTGTATATATTGTTTGATTTCCTTTGTTTTGTTTATGGCCTTAGGACCTTAAAACATTTAATAACAAAAAAACCCTAAAAAACATTTGGTGGACTGCTGGACTTGATCTGAGCTTTTGGACTTAGAACTAGGCAACATTTCCTATACTAAAGGACTTGGCTAATCCCAACATTTGAGACTGAGCTATCTTTGATTGTGCCTTCATCTGATGCAAGACCTTGAGTTCCCTTGATTTCATTTGCTACTCTGTCTCTGTGCTTAATTGTTATTTTGTTATTATTGTCTACGTCTGATGTTTTGTTCTAAGATGATCAAGGAATATTTCATCTGATACATGGGAAAACACTGAAGATTGCTAGCTATTGGAGTGCTTACTTGGACATGATGTATGGATATAGCTCATTGCTTATTGTTTATTGCTTGATTAAAGTCCAAAGGAAAATGGGTTTCTATATGACATTCTTGTCTGTTGGATTGCGTCCTATTAGTAAGATCTTTTCAACTCTTAACTTTTAAATTTTGCTTAGGATAGTCTCTTCATCTCCTCCCACTTCTTTAATTTTAAAATCTCTCCCTCTTTTCAAAAACCTTCTTTGTCTTATGACATTCTTTGTATTTTTGAACTTCTTTTCTCAAATCAAATTTGTAAATAAACTTAATCATATTGACTTAAAATTCAAAAGACAAAAAGAACTAACAACCACATTCAAATCTTTGGCCTTTTGTTGCCTTTTCATTAAGATCTTTGTTAAAATTAATTCACCAACTTCTTTGAAATTTTTACCACGAACTATAGGGTTTTGATCCCTCATTTTTATGTTGGTAAGTAGGCATAGGACCGAAGGTCTTGTCAAACATAAAAATATAATTAATTAATTCTTTTTCTCATCCCCACACTCTGTATTTTATCAAACATCTTTTATACCAAAAACATATGCACACAAAAAGGGCTCCCTAGGAGTACCTAGGACACTTTGGGTGCTAACACCTTCCCTCTGTGTAACCAACCCCCTTAAGTGTAATCTCTGGAATTTTATTAGTTTTGATTTGAAAACTTATTATCTTTGGGTTTTGTTAGTAGTTTTCCCTTTTCCTTTGGAAACAATAAAAGCATAGTGGCGACTCTGGTTTTAATGACGTCAAGTTTATCCATAACATGATGGTCATGAATTTACCGCTACAGTATGTATGAACATGTCTTGATTATTTGGGTATGGTTTGTTGTATTGCTATTAAAGTTATTGGATCGTTATGAATTCAAATTCTAATGTGCATTGCTGATACATTGAATGCAGAACTTTCTTGTGATGTGTAGGGTTGGTTCTATGCTTGGAGTTTTTCCATGATCTCAAGATACTTGGAATGACTTGAAGAAACTTATAGATAAAGAAGTAATCTTGTCCATGGAGATGGATTATGAAGAGTCCAAGTGAAAATTAACATTAGGTTTAAGGATTAGGTGAGTTGACTGGGTCATCTGGTAACCAAAAAGTCAACAGTTGACCAAAGCCAACTGTAGGTCAATCTCAAGTTTTTTAAAATAATTTTTTGTATGAATTTTTTGTAAATGGTATTTGTAAATGATGTTAACAAATTTGAATTAAAAATAGTCCTCTATGTCAATGCAAAATGCTTAGTTTTCAAATTGCAACTTTTCCCTCTAAAATCAAGTTTGAATTCCCCTAAAATCACGAACTTTGAGTGGACTATGAAATTTGAAAAAATTGACTATGAATGCACCATAAATCAAGAACCAATGGACTATGAATGTACTGTGAAACATGAGACAATGAATGCACTATGAAGATTTAAATGGACCATGATACTTGAATGAAACTTGATGTAAATATGATTGATTGTAAATACCAATAGAAAACTTGATGAATGATTCTAATGGAAATGGCATGATACAAACCAAAATGACCAACTAACCCCTTTCCATGAATTATGGTTTTAACCACAAGATCGATAGACAAGCCATATTGTCCACAAATGTCAAGCACACATGATTAGAGTTTCATACTCAATGTAAATCACATAAACCAAGATCGCAAACCAGCTAACGAGACTTTGCAAACACATGCAAATCAAAAGGTCCACAATTACCAAGAATAAACAACTAGGGTTTCGTGCCATGATTCAAAGCCTATGCTTTCCACATTGATTGTAACACCACAATCCCTAGGGCTTGATTCTTGTGCCAACCTTAGCCCTTGTTAGGCATAAATAACCACAACCTTTGAATCTATGATGTATGTTAATATAATGGATGCATTAAATGCATTTGACATGAAATGAGTGTAGATGAATCTCAAACCAAATGTCAAATAAAAGATGAAAAAGGGGAGGGAAATTTTTTGGGTATGACAACTGCCCCTATTTAATCTTCTTGAACTTGAATGAAAATTTTAATGGTGTTCAAGGTAGAAGAGGATTAAATACAAGAATATTCGAAAATTTTCCCGTTGAGAATGGTTGTGATGTGAGGAGAATAAATGTTTTGGGAATATGGAATGGAAGGTAAAATTTTGTAGGTTCATCTGCTGGGGATTGACTGAGATATTCTATTAGGGAAAAAGATTAGTCGCAAAGGAAAAGCATTAATATGCATGCTACATGCAATGCATGGTTTTTCCATGATGCATGACGTTATATATACTATGTACCCATATGGGTTATTTTGTGGCATATGAAGGATATTCATGATAACATGAAATAGTATCACATTCTAGGACTCAATTTAATTAAATTATATTATTATTTACTTCAATTTATTTCATTTTATTAGATATTACGCAGTATTTTCTTTCTATTTATCTCAGGTGGTTTATTTGAAGCACAAGTAAAAAAGGAAGAAAAAGAGGTGCGAAAAGGAATGAAAAGAAGCAAATACCAAAGGCCAAAGCCCAGCCCAAAAAGCACAGGCGCTATGCCTGTGACGAGCGTCACAAAGGTTGTGACGAACGTCACACCTTACACACTTGTGTGACGAGCGTCACACATGGTGTGACGGACGTCACACCATTCCCCTATATTTTTGGCACCAGGAACGCAACAGACCACGTTGAAGCTACTTTCACGCTTGACCCTTGGAACGTGAAGACCATGTACACGGAAAACCCTTGGAAGCAGTTACAAAGAGTAGCAGTATAAATAGTAGCTTTTTGGAAAGCTCTCGGTTCCATGTTTTTTCCACACTTCTTCGCCGTTTTCTCTTTTTTGCATTTTTCTCTTCCAGCAGTACAAGCACATTTTTACAGCATTGCTTTTACGATTTTTATATTGTTTCCTTTGCAATTTCTATTTTCTTTTCCAGCAATTAAGTAATTTTTCGCACAGTAGTTTCTACACTGGAAACTATTGTGTACCTTTCACCGGATCTAACCTTACGTTAGAATCTAGTTTTTATTTTTATTCCTTCGCTTTTATTTTTCTGTTTGATTGAAGAATTCAAGAACAAATCCAACCGGCCTGTGGTGGAGTGTTCAAGACTGCTATTTAATTTCTCAGGTTCTTTAATTATTGTTTGAAATTATATATGCCCTGCTTTACTGTTTATTTATATTATTTGCCTGAGATGAATCTGTTTATGCATGATAATCATTTAGATCTGTTTAGCATGTCTGGCTAATTTATTTAGGTATCGGTATGTAAAGTAAGCGGAATGAAGGAATCAAAACCAAATTGGTTTAATTAAGTTTAAAATTAAAATCACTCTTTTTACGGTCCCAATTTACAGGTTTAGTAACAAGGTTTTTGTACGAAAGTAAAAGACATAAAGAAGTTAAAAGCAACAGAGCGAGAGTTTGAGTTTTTGACTGGACAGTGTAAATTGGACATTAATTCTAGATCAGGGCGAGAGCAATTTTTAGAGTTAATTAAATTCTAACCTTTTTCAAAAGGTATTTTCAAAGATTGAATGTGAGGACGAGAGTTAAGCATTTGAATTTAATTATATAACCTAAGTCAACAGAGCGAGAGTTTGAGATAAGGGTTTTTAAACGATTAGTGTTTTCTTAAAAAGAGTTTCTACGGATCCTATTGTTTTCAAAAAGTGGTTTTTGACTTAACTATAAGTGACAGCTACGTTAATATAAAATCATAGTTTATTCAACAGAGCGAGAGTTTGAGATAAGACTTTTAATCAATAGCGTCAACTGAAAAGATTTATTTTAAAACCAAGAAACCAACAAAGAATTGATTCCCTAATTACGACGAACTACATACCGATATCCGCTTATTAGATATTTATTTCAGATCTTATTTTAGTTTTAGCTTTTCCCCCAAACAATCAAAGCATTACCTGCCTTAGCTTTACGAAGTAACCTTAGATAACGGTATATCGATTCATAAGTCCCCGTGGGATCGATATCTTTTAGAACTACGCGATAGAAATGTGCACTTGCAGTTTGTACCCCAAATTCGACTCATAAAGTCGCGATCAAGTTTTTGGCGCCGTTGCCGGGGACTTTATTTAGTCGATATCGTAACTCTTCTGTTACGCTGTAGAGACTAAGGAAAATTTTTTTTCTCTATCACTATGTATCACCCAAACTTTCTCTACGATTATCACTCCCAGTATTTTGAGGAATCGCATGATTCCTATAAATCCAACCTGGAAATATTAATGGAGGATTTCATTGAGACGCAAACTCACTCAAGGATAGAATCTATGATGGAACGCTTTGTGGCTACACAAACTCTTCAGAATGAAGAATTTAGAAAACAAAGTCTATATACCAATGAAACCCTTACGCAACTGAACATTGTGGTCGAGTCCCTCGTCACTCACAACGAGGCATTGGAGACTCAAATCTCCCTACTTGCGCAGACACCTCTAGGACCTTTCCCTGAGAAACATGCGGATATGGTAACAACCACGAGTGAAAGATTTACCTAAAATCCTAAGGATAGTGATGAGGAGGAGGGTTCAGGTGAGAAAAAAGTAGAGATTGAGAAAGTTCCACAAACACCACCCGAAAGGGAGGTTGTCAAAAAGGTAGAGAAGGAAGAGCTATGTGTTGTCCCTCCTCCCTATAAATCACCAATTCCTTTCCCGCAAAGGTCTGTGGAAGTTAAGGTAGACCCCAAATCTGAAAGAAATGAGGAGCTATCAGAAAATATCCACACCAATGCACCTTTATTTGCCACCCTGAACAAGAAGAGAGAATTTGAAGCCCATGAAATTAGGGAACTAACTAGTATAAAAAGGGGCAAACCAGACTTTGAGGTGGTGTTTTCAAAAATTGAACCTAAACCTGAAAAGCTAGCTCTCAGAATAGAGCCAGAACCACCACCACAGGTTCAGAAGGATAAACTACCTCGCAGAAGAAAAAGAAGAAAAAGTGATGGATATGAGAGATGGATTGATAAGTGGCCATGGAAATCAAGGATAATTAAAAGTTTGACTGAGGATTCATCCTCGAAAGAACCACCATGAGTACTTACACTCCTTAGTCGCCGCGCTATCGACGTAAAACATAGCGAATATTTCCAGTTCTATTAATGTCAATTTTTCTCTCTATCCATTTTTTTTTCTTCCCTTTTATAAAGTCAATCCGTATTTTTCTTTAATAACCATTACTGACTTAATGCCAGTATCTACTTGAATTCATCGAGCTACTGACTTTCATCATGCAACCAGTAAATACCATTTTCAGAGGCAGTGTTCAGAGAAGGCAGTATGATTATCTAGCCCAGAAGGATATGGCACTGGCCATATATTATGGACCGACCATGGATAAATTAGGCATCTGAGATATCATTCCTGTTTATGTTTAACCAGCTTGGGTAGGAAAACGCAACCATTAAGAGACAGTTTGTCACGTACCTTGAGCTAACCTTAGAATTCCTGATTTCCCTTGTATACATCCCTGAACATGGTTACGGACTTAACAAAGGGTTAATATCCTTTAGGTTATTTAGCATGGACTTCACTAACACCCGTCGAGACCTTGATGACCTCTTAGGATTCCCTAGCGGCCCTTTCGTCTTTAATACCCGCCAGGAGGACCTTATTGATGACATTGATCTCGATGACTTCTGGGGTTGCATATCCGGAGAACCCAACCCAAACCCGAATGAGATGCACTCACAAAAGATCCATAACCCTGCTATCCGATATTTTCATAAAATACTAGCCCACACCTTATTTGGTAAGGAAGAGAATAACACCTTAGTGGCCAGACAATTTACCTTGCCTAACCATGAGAGAACGAGTGTTCACAACCACAATAGCTGACTTTATGACTTAGATGAACACCCTATTGATCCACCTCCATCCTCCCGACATCATCGCAGAAGGAGGCCAGCAACTAATGAGGATATCATGGACGCCATTGATACCAAGCAGGCGCAGAATGTCGAAGTGATGCAACTGATGCGCCAGATGCAACAACAACAGGAAGCAAGGAATGCAATAACCGACCAGCGGTTCACTGAGTTGCTTAGCAGGTTTGACGACTTAGGAGAACGTCAACGATCACCAGGTCCCAGAACACGAGGCGGAAGGCAGCATTGACTTTTTCTTTTCTTTTTCTATTCATTTTCTTTTGTTTTTCTTTTGAACCATTAGGGACAATGTTTCATCTAGGTATGGGGGAGGGAAAACTTTGTTGCAGTTATTATTATTCCTCCTTCAATGTTTCTTTTTCAAGAATGTTATTTTCCCTTCATTGTTATTTCCCTTTCATAATTTAAATATATATATATATATATATATATATATATATATATATATATATAAATATATATATATATATATATATATATATATATATATATATATATATATATATATATATATATATATATATATATTTATATATATATATATATATATATATATATATATATATATATATATATATATATATATATATAAATATATAAAATATATATATATATATATATATATATATATATATATATATATATATATATATATATATATATATATATATATATATATATATATATATATATATATATATATATATATATAAAATAATTTATTTTAAGTCAAGTCCCGAGTGTGAAAATTTCGTATTATCTATTCCCCTCAATTTTCTTGAGCCATAAATTTTTTTTTAACACACCCAATAAGTATAAAGGTCGCTTATTTTATAAAACTTGAGTGAAATCAAGACAAAAATTATTACCATAACAACGCTCTAAGAACCTCAACATGTTAGATCAAGATAAGTACCTATTATACCAATCCCTTGAACTTTTAGTTTTATAGTAACCCCGAGTAGTTTATACGAGAAGTCAGCACCATCTCAATAGCAAACTACGTGGAGAGCCGATGAATATAAGTGAATGATTCCCAAAGTAACATAATATATATATATATATATATATATATATATATATATCAGGAAATGCACTAATTAAGTTAGGTGATCCTTACCAGATCATTTAATCTAAAGGTTGCAGATCATACAAAAGCATAATATGAAAGATCCATTATGAGTTGGTTCAACAGGTATCTGGTACTGAACTTGGTAGGGCGGACTACGGTCCGATCCCCCGCAATTTGCATGGACTGAATAACGAAGTTATCCGACTTATGTATCAGAACTTCTAGCTAAAAGGGGATCAGAATCACTAACCGGTTACTCCACTATGTGCGCGAAAAGATAAAGGGCTTAATGTGATTTCGCTAGAATGAAAACGGGTGAAATAAGAGTAAAGGAACTAGGATAGCTATAATGGCATTACTCGAACTGGTTTGCATAAGGTGAGGTTATCTGAGGTTGTGACGGTGGTTGTTGATGTCAAGCTTTAAAACCAAGTTACTTCTAAACAAGGTTTACATGCAACCTAGTACGAATTGATGTGTGTTTCGAAATTTCATCTGGCTAAAATTTTTAAAACAAGTTCTATACTGTATTTTGCTTGAGGACAAGCAAAGATCTAAGTATGAGGGAGTTTGATAACATGAAATAGTATCACATTCTAGGACTCAATTTAATTAGATTATATTATTATTTACTTCAATTTATTTCATTTTATTAGATATTACGCAATATTTTCTTTCTATTTATCTCAGGTGGTTTACTTGAAGAACAAGTAAAAAAGGAAGAAAAGGAGGTGCGAAAAGGAATGAAAAGAAGCAAATACCAAAGGCCAAAGCCCAGCCCAAAAAGCACAGGCGCTATGCCTGTGACGAGCGTCACAAAGGCTGTGACGAACGTCACACCTTACACACTTGTGTGACGAGCCTCACACATGGTGTGACGGACGTCACACCATTCCCCTATATTTTTGGCACCAGGAACGCAACAGACCACGTTGAAGCTACTTTCACGCTTGACCCTTGGAACGTGAAGACCATGTACACGGAAAACCCTTGGAAGCAGTTACAAAGAGTAGCAGTATAAATAGTAGCTTTTACGATTTTTATATTGTTTCCTTTGCAATTTCTATTTTCTTTTCCAGCAATTAAGTAATTTTTCGCACAGTAGTTTCTACACCGGAAACTATTGTGTACCTTTCACCGGATCTAACCTTACGTTAGAATCTAGTTTTTATTTTTATTCCTTCGCTTTTATTTTTCTGTTTGATTGAAGAATTCAAGAACAAATCCAACTGGCCTGTGGTGGAGTGTTCAAGACCGCTATTTAATTTCTCAGGTTCTTTAATTATTGTTTGAATTTATATATGCCCTGCTTTACTGTTTATTTATATTATTTGCCTGAGATGAATCTGTTTATGCATGATAATCATTTAGATCTGTTTAGCATGTCTGGCTAATTTATTTAGGTATCGGTATGTAAAGTAAGCGGAATGAAGGAATCAAAACCAAATTGGTTTAATTAAGTTTAAAATTAAAATCACTCTTTTTACGGTCCCAATTTACAGGTTTAATAACAAGGTTTTTGTACGAAAGTAAAAGACATAAAGAAGTTAAAAGCAACAGAGCGATAGTTTGAGTTTTTGACTGGACAGTGTAAATTGGACATTAATTCTAGATCAGGGCGAGAGCAATTTTTAGAGTTAATTAAATTCTAACCTTTTTCAAAAAGTATTTTTAAAGATTGAATGTGAGGACGAGAGTTAAGCATTTGAATTTAATTATATAACCTAAGTCAACAGAGCGAGAGTTTGAGATACGGGTGTTTAAACGATTAGTGTTTTCTTAAAAAGAGTTTCTACGGATCCTATTGTTTTCAAAAAGTGGTTTTTGACTTAACTATAAGTGACAGCTACGTTAATATAAAATCATAGTTTATTCAACAGAGCGAGAGTTTGAGATAAGACTTTTAATCAATAGCGTCAACTGAAAAGATTTATTTTAAAACCAAGAAACCAACAAAGAATTGATTCCCTAATTACGACGAACTACATACCGATATCCGCTTATTAGATATTTATTTTAGATCTTATTTTAGTTTTAGCTTTTCCCCCAAACAATCAAAGCATTACCTGCCTTAGCTTTACGAAGTAACCTTAGATAACGGTATATCGATTCATAAGTCCCTGTGGGATCGATATCTTTTAAAACTACGCGATAGAACTGTGCACTTGCAGTTTGTACCCCAAATTCGACTCATAATGTCGCGATCAATTCACAAGGGTAATATGTTTATGGTGTAGTGTAGACTTAGACTCGCCGATATCTACAATAAAGAACTTGTAATTAAGAAATGCTTCATATTACCACAACTGATGGAGATTTTAAGTTGATCCTGCTGGGGAGGAAAGGATATGTGATATGACCAGGCAGTCATTGAGATGCTTCCGATATCCCTTTGGAACTTTTCCAGTGATTAAAGCATAAAATTTCCCTTTAATTTTAGCTTTTATTATTTTTGATGTTTTATGGAATTATGTGATCAAAATAAATAGTTATTTTGCAAACAAAATACTAGAAATGATAATTAAAAGCAATTGATAAAAGAAAAAATGAATTTTATTGATTGTGGAAAATTTGTACATATGGCGTGTGTACAAGGATGCAAAGATCCTTAAAGAGGAAATTTCCAAAATGGAAAAACAAAAGTAAATGGCAATTGGAAATTTGTGTGATTTTCCATTGGTTATAACATTGGCTACCATCCATTCTAAGATCTAGGTTCCAACACTTTGCTTCAGTTGACGATGATTCGATCGATTTTTGGCCATCTGAGATCAAGTTGTGATGAAATAGGATCAAGGGTTGCAATCAAATGCCTTTATCCCTAACTTGTCCAGGACATTTCCTTTTTTTTTTCGTCCACCAAGATGCCCATTTTGGCCTAAGTCTCCCTTTCAGTTTTCAACTTAGTGGGCTTTTGTATTTTTTGATTCGATCCCTAACTTTTGCATGGACATTTCCTTTTTTGGTCCATTGGGATACCCCTTTTTGCCTATATTGTCCTTGCAGGTGTCATTCTAGCGGGCTCTTTCATCATTTTTTTCAAGCATAATATTTTTTGAAGGCATTGGAGTTCACTGGAAGAGGCAAATTTCCCCCATCCATGGTGGTGAGGATAAGGGCTCTGCTTGAGAAGTCCTTCTGGATGATAAAGGGTCATTCATTGTTGGGAGTCCACTTGCCTTGTGGATTCGAGTGTATAGGAGAGTATTTCTTGAGAACTAGTTCACCTTCATGGTACACACGAGGGAAAACCTTTTTGTTAAAATCCATCTTGAGGTGTCTCTGGTACAGCTGACCATGGCAAACAACCGTTAAACTCTTTTCTTCAATGAGATTCAATTGATCATATCTGGATTGAACCCATTCGACTTCATCAAGGTCAGCTTCCATGATAACCCTTAACAAAGGAATTGCAACCTCAATTGGTAAGACAACCTCCATCCCATATACAATTGAGAATGAAGTTTCCCTAGTAGAAGTACATAATGAAGTTCTATAGCCATGCAGAGAAAAACGGAGTATCTCATGCCAATCCTTATAAGTCTTGACCATTTTCTAGACAATCTTCTTGATGTTTTTGTTTGCTGCTTCTACGACGCCATTCATCTTGGGTTGGTATGGTGAAGAGTTACGGTTCTTGATCTTGAATTCTTGACACAACTCTCTCATTATCTTGTTGTTGAGGTTACTGGCATTGTCAGTGATAATCTTGCTAGGAACACCATAGCGATATATTACCTCTTTCTTAATGAATCTGGTAACCACTTGTCGTGTGACATTTGGATACGAAGCAACTTCGACCCACTTAGTGAAGTAATCAATAGCAACCAAAATGAAGCGATAACCGTTGGAAGCTTTCAGCTCAATCATTTCAATCATATCAATACCCCACATATAGAAGGGTCAAGGAGAAGTCAAAACGTTCAATGGAGTTTGTGGCGCATCGATCTTGTCACCATATATTTGGCACTTGTGACTTCAATAGTAACCAACTCGAAGGATATTTGTTTCCATGGTAGGCCCTTTAGCATGTTCTACTTTGCAACCCTCATGTATAATTTTATGATTGTGTTTGCTTCGTGTCTATCCATGCATCTTAGCAAAACAGAATCATCATTCTTCTTGTATAACACATCCCCATTCAAGAAGAACTTAGCACAAAGCCTTCTCAGAGCCTTCTTATTAGTGATGGACACATTCTCAGGATATTCTTACTTTTCCAAATATCTTTTAAGGTTGTAGAACCAAGGTTTATTGTCAGATTATGCCTCAATTGCTAGACAATGTGCTGGTTCATCCAACTGGTCAATGTGAATAGCGAGTGCTTCATTTTTCCACTTGACCTTGAACATGGATGCCAGGGTGGTTAGAGCATCTACTAGCTGATTCTATTCCCTGGGGATATGATGGAAAGTGATTTCATTAAAATTGGGAATCAACTTCATGATATGCTCTTTATAAGGAATTAACTTGCCATCCCAAGTCTCCTAAACTCCTTTGACATGACTGATCACCACAACAGAGTCTCCCTATACTTCAAGAATTTTAATTCTCAGATCAATGGTTACTTTAATTCTATAGATACATGCCTCATATTCTGCTATGTTGTTGGTGCAATCAAAGCATAATCTAGAAGTGAATGGAAGATGAAATCCAGTTGGAGAAGTAATAATTGCCCATATTCCATGACCTCGAGCATTAGAAGCACCGTTGAACACGTGCGTCCATCGTGATCCTGGGTCAAGTCCTTCGTCAGGGCCTGGAATATTGCAATCTTTGATAAACATGATGTCCTCATTGGGAAAGTCAAACCTTATTGGTTGATAACCCTCCACAGGTTGATGAGCAAGGTAGTCAGACAATACACTCCCTTTAATAGCTTTATGGGTCACATACTGGATTTCATACTCAACTAACATCATTTGCCACCGAGTAATTCTTCTAGTGATAGTAGGCCTCTTAAATATATACTTTATTATATCCATTTTGGATATCAACAAAGTAGTATGAAAAACCATATATTGTCTCATGCGTCAAGCAAACCAAGCTAGAGCATAACACATTTTCTCCAAGAGGGAGTATCAAGTCTCATACTCAGTGAACTTCTTGCTCAAATAGTAAATGGTATGTTCTTTTCTACCTGTGTCGTTGTGTTGACCCAGTACACAACCAATAGATTCATCTAGCATAATGAAATAAAGGATAAGTGGCCTACCAGGGACAAGTGGTATTATGATCAGTGGTTCTTGCAATTACTTTTTTATTTTGTCAAATTCCTCTTGACAATCATTATTCCACCTGATCGATTGATTCTTTATCAATAATTGGAAAATCGGTTCACAGGTAGCCTTCAAATGAGAGATGAACCATGAGATGTAATTAAGTCAACCAAGGAAACCTTTGACTTATTTTTTAGTTTTGGGAGGTGGCATGTCTTGAATCGCTCGAACTTTGTCGAGATCAACTTCAATGTCTTTCTGACTAATAATGAAACCCAATAGTTTACCGGCTCGGACCCCAAAGGTATGTTTTGCTGGATTCAACCGCATCTTAAACTTTCGGAGTCTGGAAAATAACTTCCTCAGATGGTCTAAATGAACGTCTTTGATCTTGAACTTAGCAATCACATCGTCCATGTAAACCTCAATCTCTTTATGAATCATGTCGTGAAAGAGGGTTACCCTACATTGTTCAAACCAAAGGACATGACTTTATAGCAGTAAATTCCCAAAGGCTTGATGAAAGTTGTCTTTTCCATATCATATGAAGACATCTTTATCTGATTATACCTCTAGAAACCATCCATGAATGAAAAGACTAAGAACTAAGCAGTATTATCGACCAAGACATCAATATGAGGCAACGGAAAATCATCCTTTGGGCTCGATTTATTGAGATCTCGATAATACACACACATTCTGACCTTCCCATCTTTCTTTAGATTTGGGACGATGTTTTCAACCCACTGAGGATACTTAAAAATGGTCATTATGAGCTTCTGCTTGACAGGAGGACATTCAGGGTTGAAGGGCAAGTGATGCTCGACAATGTTGGGGTCCAACCCAGGCATATCTTGATAAGACCAGGAAAAGACGTCAACGTATTCTTGAATTAATTTAATAACTTGGTGCACACACGCTCTGCGAGGGATGCCCATATTTTGACTTCTTTCCCGACTACATCAGAACCCAGGTTGATAACTTCTATTGGCTCTTTATGTGTCTGTATCTCTTTTTCCTTGAAGGAGCCTTGATAGTTCACCTGAAAATTTACAATCTTCCTCGCTGTCGTCTTCGGCTTGGTTAATTGGAATCCCAAATTTATAATGGATCTTTGTCGTGTTGTAACCAATGGATTTATTTACTCTGCATGTTTATGAGATTATTTTAGAATGTATTTTTTTAAGTGTAAAAGTAAAAGAAACTTTTTCCATTTTATTTTTAGTGAAAAAGTAAATAACAGAAAGGAAAGGAACATGATTTTGAATGAAAAAAACTTTCATTTATTGATCACATAATATTTCAAAATCAAGGAGGTCGTTGCAAGTTATCCTCAAAGACAAGGGATTAGGAAAGCAAAATACATTATGTTTTTTCACAAAAAATCGTAGGGACCACATAAGTCTTCTATTTGTTTAGCTTGAATTCAGGTAGACACTTGTGCACGAAACTGGAAACTTCTTTTCTGCTATAACTTGCATCATCGACAATTGCCATAATGTGATCACTCTAAAAGCCTGCAATGATGAATCTGATAGGATTTAACTTCTTTTGTTTCATTGAACCTAATTGACGTGCCGAAGGGTGATAATCAATGCCAAAATGATCATGCTTCTTAGCTACCTTAACAATTTGACCCAAACTAGAGAGATGACCCTTCTCAAGGATTCCTATGGAATTTCTTACTAATGAAAAAACCATTTTTGATGACTGCTCATGATTGGAGGTAGCGGAACTAACGTCTTCAAATTATAAACAATGGAGTGGGACCTTAACTATCCCTTCCTTTGTCTTGACATATCTGAAAGACGATAATTCAACTACTAACAAATCTTCCTCGCCACACACAATAACTAGCTTATCCTAGAACCTAAACTTAATCATCTGGTGCAATATGGAAGTTACTGCCCTAATGGCATGAATCCATGGCCTTCCCAATAATAAACTATGGACTGGATTTATATTCATAATCTGGAAAGTAATGGTAAACTTATGCAGCCCAACACAGATGGGTAGATTAACCTCGCCAATGACTTGAATCCTAGAGCCATCAAAGGCTCTCATAACCAACACACTGGCTCTCATCTAAAATCACTCTATTTACAATTGACTTAATGAATTTTTAGGCATTACATTAAATGAAGAGCCCGTATCCACTAGGACTCAAGAGATCAAGGCGTCCATGCATGTGAAGGATATATGCAAAGCTTTATTATAGGCATTCCCTTCAGCAAGTAGCTCAACCTCATTGAATCCCAAATATATGCTAGCTGTGATGTTGGCCCCCACATCATCAAACTGATCAGCGGTGATACCGAGCATCACATGTGCAATATTTAGAAACTTCAATAAATCTTTCTTGTGAGCCTTAAAACTCAGCAATAAAGACAAGATTGAAATTTTAGATGGGGTTTACCCCAACTGGTCTACTATTTTGAAGTCACTTTTCTTTATCACCTTGAGGAATTCCTGACCTTCCTCTACAGTTATACGCTTCTCGTGACCTTTAACCTGCTCTTGCTCATTCACCACCTCTTAGCCTTTGGAAGTTACAGCCTCTGCTGACTTGCGTGTGGTACCCTTTATTACAGATGGAACAATTGTCACAATCGGAGTGGTAGGAACAGATGTTGATGCCCCTTTCTATGGAGAAGGAGTAGGAACAACCTTCTCATTAGGAGGAATAACTGTTGTTGATAGAACTACTTTTGGAGTGTATTTGGGAGAAAATATACGACCACTACGGGTCATGACTCATGATACAAACATGTTTAATATCTCAGCCTCAGAGAATTGTATGGCCTTGCTGCCCACATATGTTGTGATATCATATCTCCAAGGCACTACCTTGGTGTTCTAATAAGGGAAAGGACGAGGGATGCAAATGTTGATTGGCTGGATATTCTTTATTGAGACTTCAATCTGTTTTTTCCTGTATATGATTGTTATAGGTTAGATAACAGAGACCTCTTCAACAACTTTCGACTTCGTGAATTGAACAACCCCTTGATCCATTAAGTCTTATACATAACTTTTCAGTCCAACATATTTGTCAGGTTTTGCTTCATAGACTGTACAATTACCATGAAAACCTTCTTGAAAACTATATTTTTGCAGCCACTCCAAAACCAATTCGATACGAGTCTTTACCTCAACAACCTTTATGACTAATTATGTGCATTCTTCCTCGATACCTATGTTTACTGGCAACCCTTTATGAGTGGGCAAATGATTTGTTCTCATGTTAGGTTTTTTCTTGGAGAAGGACAAAATCTTCTGGTCGATGAGCTCTTGTACCTTGTTCTTAAAGACCATATAATCCTTAGTGGAATATCCTATGTCTCTAGCATGGAACGCACAAGTTACATTGCGATTATGCTTTGGAGAGTAAGGGAAAACAACAGGTGGAATTTCTTTCAACACAATTGCCCCCACATGGATAAGATAGGGCAATATATGAGTATAAGGCATTAGTATTTTATCAAATTGAGGACACCTTCTATCATTTTGATTATAGTTCCCACGTCGATTTTGGCCTTGACCCTGGTTTCTATTATTTTAAGACGGTTGCCGATTATGAGAAAATTAAGCATGTGGAGGTTGCTGGTATTGAGGGAATTGAGCATGGGAAGACGATTGGACCCGATGTTGGGGTTGATACTGGAATAGTTATTGTTCATACTGAGCTAAAACAATATACTGATATGAATAATATGGCACGGGGGATGATCGGTCACCATTTGCACTTAATTTTTGTCATCCATCCAGCATGCATCTTCAAGAATTGGTAACATTATGTTCTTTATTTTAGTTGATTTCTTAAGTTTATCACATTTTATAAATTTCTGCTTGTTTTATGTTGCATTAGTAGTTCATCTCTGTAGATGTCTTTGATTGGCTGCATTTTGTGTTAAAACACTAACTGTACTCTGATGTCTTGACTGATGTCATGACATGCTTGAGTAGTATGCTGCAGGATTAGCTATTACATGATTTACTGAATGTCAAACTGGATGTTATGACATTCATCCATGACAGCAGATACTGAACTATAGAATAGTTGGTTTTTCTATTACAGTTCAATATTTATTTCAGTCTGTTTTTCAGGAGAATAACAGACCTAGCATATGGCCTATGTTCTGGACGTCAAACTGAATGTTATGACATTATTTCCTGACAGCATATGCTAAAGTGTAAGCTAGTTAGTTTTTCTGTTTCAGTATTTTTCTCAGGCTATTTTTCAGGAATCTAACAGCTGAGCTAAAATCCAGGAAACTAACAACTGAGCTACAATTAATAGACCTAATAAATAGCCTATTTGTTAGCACCCTAATATGTGGAAATTAGGCTAACTTGCTTAACCTTAATTTTAGGAAATACAAGTACAGGGCCCAAGTGCTGCATTATAAAAGGATGGTAATCCTACTTTCAGCAACTACCATCATATTTCACTACTGTATTTTATTTGTGTCTTGTATTAGGTTTTACTTGTGAGCCAAGCAACTATCACCTAGATGATTGCATTGGACTAGGGTGTTCATTGAGTTGTAATTGTTGTGTCACTCTAAACTTTTAAGTGTGAGTGTTGTGTTTCTTGATTAAAGCTGTGAAGCATAATCAAGAGTTGTTTGAAGTATAACTTCGCCATTGACTTTAAACTAATTAAAGGTTGTAATCACTATGGTGATTAAGGGGGAGTGAGTAGGAACTCTGGTCTTAGTTTAAGATTGAAATTGCATTGGGTAGGTCTTAAGTGATAGGATTAAACAGTTGGTTTAAGTCCTGAATTAATACTGCTGATAGTGGATTTCCTCCGTGGCTTGGTAGCCCCCAGACGTAGGTGTTCTTGTCACCGAACTAAGTAAACAATTGTCTGTGTTATTTACTGTCCTCTACATTTACGTTCTACATCATTCTTGTCTGCGCAGAATTGGATGTCATAACATCCAATGTGACATCGATAGACTGTTACTAGAATTTCAATTGGCATCAGAGCAGGAACCCTTCCTGTTAATTTCTAGGTGAGATCTAGGGACGTTACTTTCTAGTACCATGGACAAGGATGTAGGATTCTCAAATAGACCACCCATGCTGGATGGTTCTAACTATGATGACTGGAAACCTCGTATGATAGCCTTCTTGAGGTCTCTGGATAGCAAGGTCTGGAGAGCTGTCAACAAAGGATGGGAACATCCAACGAAGACAGGCAAAGATGGAATCATTATGCAAATTCCTGAAGAAGTGTGGGACAAAGAACAAGATGCATTAGCCCTTGGAAACTCTAAGGCCTTGAATGCACTGTTCAATGGGATAAATAAGAACATCTTCAGACCGGTGCATCACTGTGAGCTGGCTAAAGAAGTTTGGGATACTATCAAAACAACTCATGAAGGTACCTCCAAGGTGAGGATGTCGAAACTTCAGATGCTGACCACCAAGTTTGAAAATCTGAGGATGAAAGAGGATGAGACTATTCATGACTTCCACATGAATATTCTTGAAATTGCCAACACTTCTGGTGGCTTAGGAGAGAAAATGTCTGAAGAAAAACATGTAAGAAAGATTCTCAGATCATTGCTAAAGAGATTTGCCATGAAGGTCACTGCTATAGAAGAGGCTCAAGATATCTGCAATATGAAGGTTGATGAGCTTATTGGCTCTCTCCAAACTTTTGAAGTGGGCTTGTGTGACAATGTTGAAAAGAAAAACAAAAGCATATCTTTTGTATCAAATACAGAAGAGGATTCAGAAGAAGGAAATATTAGAGGTGATGAAAGCATATCAGAAGCTATAGCCATGCTTGGAAGACAGTTCAACAAGTTCATAAAGAAGATTGATCAGAAAGGTAGACCAAATGTCAAGAACATTTTGTCAGACATCAGTAAAAGATCAACATCTGAAGAAAAGTTCAACCAAGGAAAAGGGAATCCAGTGTCATGGATGTGAAGGTTTTAGACACATTAGAGCTTAATGCCCTACGTTTCTCAAGATGCAAAAGAAGGGACTATCTGTCACCTGGTCTGAAGGAGACTCTGAGAGTGAATCTGAAGGAGAATCTGCTAAACATGTCACTGCACTAACTAGTGTATGTGCCTCTGATGATGACTCAAGTGGAGATGAACTTACAATTGATGAACTTGATGCTTCATATAAAGAGCTATGTGTCAAAAGTGCAGAAGTGTGTATACAAGGAGAAAAGCAGAAGAAACTCATCAGGGAGCTGGAAGCTGAGAATGAGAAGCATCTGACAGTCATAGATGGTCTAAATGGTGAGATAACCGTGCTGACTTCTAAGCTAGATCAAATGACTAAATCCATCAGAATGCTGAATAAAGGAACTGACACTTTGGAAGAGATTCTAAAGGTGGGACAGAAATCAGGAACCATGTCTGGTTTAGGCTTTATTAAGAAATCCTCAACTGAACGCAAAAGCCCAAAGGCTGAAGTTTAGAAAATCAGGCAGAAGTCACAACCAATGTCACAACATCAGGGAAACAGGAAGAGCAACCATCAGAAGAAGAAATTTCAAAGATGGAGATGTCACTACTGTGGTAGATTTGGTCACATAAAACCCTTCTGTTACAGGTTGCATGGTTATCCTAACCAGACCCCTCAAGTCAGACCTAAGAAGAAGGCATCTAAGCATAATGTCCACATCAAGAAACAACAATGGGTTGCTAGATTAGCTCACACAGCACTAAGGGCATCTACCAGAGAAGACTAGTATTTTGATAGTGGTTGCTCAAGACATATGACTGGTATGGAGAACTTATTGGTGGATATACAACCTCATACTACCAGTTATGTGACCTTTGGTGATGGAGCTAAAGGAAAAACCAAAGGCGTTGGTAAGCTGGACAGTCCTAGAGTTCTAGAACTGAATAAAGTGCTGTTAGTAAAAGGACTAACTACTAATCTCATCAGCATAAGCCAACTATGTGATCAAGGTTTCAATGTTCAGTTCACTAAGGAAGTATGTGTTATGATGAATGAAGATAATCAGGAAGTTATGAGAGGATCCAGATCCAAAGATAACTGCTATCTATGGGAACCTAGAGTCTCAAACTACTCCTCAATGTGCTCCTTAGCCAAGGAAGATCAGGAGGTGAGGTTGTGGCATAGACGACTTAGACATCTTCATTTAAGAGGAATGAAGAAGATCATATCCAAGGAAGCAGTTAGAGGAATCCCAAAGCTGCTTATTGATGAAGGAAGAGTCTGTGGAGAGTGCCAGGTTGGCAAGCAAACCAAGATGTCACATCCTAAGCTGGGACATTCTACAACATCCAAAACTTTGAAACTCTTGCACATGGACTTAATAGGACCTATGCAGGTTGAAAGTCTTGATGGGAAGAGATATGTGTATGTGGTTGTTGATGACCATTCCAGATACACATGGATAAGCTTCATCAGAGAAAAATCAGATGCATTTGATGTCTTCAAAGATCTGTGCATCAGACTCCAAAGGGAAAAGGATAGTTGTGTTGTCACAATAAGGAGTGACCATGGGAAGGAGTTGAAAAACTCCAAGTTTGATGATTTCTGCTCATCTGAAGGAATAAGTCATGAGTTTTCCTCACCTATCACTCCTCAGCAAAATGGAATAGTTGAAAGGAAAAACATAACTATTCAAGAATCCGTAAGAGCTATGATTCATGCAAAGAAGCTTCCTATGCACTTTTGGGCTGAAGCTATGAATACAGCTTGTTATGTTCACAATAGAGTTACCTTGAGAAAAGGAACCTCCTCCACTCTGTATGAAATATGGAAAGGCAGAAAACCTACGGTGAAGTACTTTCATATCTTTGGAAGCAAATGTTGCATCCAACAAGGTGCCTTCTATCAGGATTCAGAAGGACCACCCTAAGGATCTTATCATAGGGGATCCCAATAGTGGTGTGACTACCCGATCAAGGGAGAATAGCTCAAATTCCTATTTTGTATCCAAGGTTGAACCAAAAAAATGTGAAAGAAGCCCTGACTAACGAATATTGGATCAATGCTATGCAAGATGAACTAGAGTAGTTCAAAAGGATCGAAGTATGGGAGTTAGTTCCACGACCTAAAGGGATTAACATCATTTTGGTACCAAGTGGATTTATAGGAACAAGTCTGATGAGAAAGGAGTAATCACTAGGAATAAAGCAAAACTAGTGGCAGAAGGGTATACTCAAGTTGAAGGGGTTGACTTTGATGAGACTTTTGCACCTGTTGCAAGGCTTGAGTCAATAAGATTGCTGTTAGGTGTTGCCTGCATTCTGAAGTTCAAATTGTTCCAAATGGATGTGAAGAGTGCCTTTTTAAATGGCTACTTGAATGAAGAAGTCTATGTGGAACAACCTAAAGGGTTCTGTGATCCTAACCTGCCAAAACATGTGTACAAGTTGAGGAAAGCTTTGTATGGGTTGAAGCAAGCTCCTAGAGCTTGGTATGAGAGGTTGACTGAATTTCTGACCTCTAATGGGTACAGAAAAGGAGGGATAGATAAGACATTGTTTGTGAAGGATGAAGATGGCAAAATCATGATTGCCCAAATTTATGTGGATGATATTGTCTTTGGTGGAATGTCAGATAAAATGGTGAAACATTTTGTTAACCAGATGCAATCTGAATTTGAAATGAGTTTGGTTGGGGAATTGACTTATTTTCTTGGACTGCAATTTAACCAAATGGAGGATTCTATGTTTCTCTCCCAAAGCAAATATGCCAAGAACATAGTTAAGAAGTTTGGTATGGATAATGCTAGTCACAAAAGAACTCCTGCACCTACTCATTTAAAATTAACTAAAGATGAAGGAGGTTCTAGTGTTGATCAATGCTTGTATAGAAGCATGATAGGTAGTCTACTATATCTAACTGCCAGTAGACCTGATATTGCCTATGCAGTTGGTGTGTGTGCTAGATACCAAGCAGAATCCAAAGTGAGTCACTTAAATCAAGTCAAGAGAATTCTCAAGTATATCAATGGGACTTGTGATTATGGTATGCTATACTCTCATGGCTCTGAGCCTGTCTTATCTGGGTATTGTGATGCTGATTGGGCTGGGAGTGCTGATGACAGAAAAAGCACATCAGGAGGATGTTTCTTCTTGGGAAACAGTCTCATATCGTGGTTCAGCAAGAAACAGAACTGTGTATCATTGTCCACTGCAGAAGATGAGTACATAGCAGCTGGAAGCAGTTGTTCCCAACTGGTATGGATGAAACAGATGCTGATTGAATACAATGTCTCTCAGAATGTCATGACATTGTTCTATGATAATCTCAGTGCCATCAATATTTCAAAGAATCCCATCCAACACAACAGGACCAAACATATTGACATTAGACATCACTTCATCAGAGATCTGGTGGAAGAGAAAGTGATTACCTTGGAACATGTAGCTACTAAACTACAACTTGCTGACATATTTACAAAGGCTTTGGATGCTACTCAGTTTAAAAATTTAAGGGGAAAAGTGGGAATATGCCTTTATGAGGAATTATAGAAACTAAGGATGTTAGGAATGTATTGTTTAATATTTCAAACTATTAAACAATTGATAGTGTGCTCTGATTGGTCAACATATCGTAGATGTTTCACTTGCAATAAGTGTGTTCACAAGATGTTAAGGGGATATCTTAGCATGAGACACCCTATGTACCTGCTGGAGTTCAAGAACATGTTCATGCAGGAGTGTTTCAAGATGTCATACACAAAGTCAAGGCATCTGATGTGGGTGTACCTGCTGTGAAGCAAGAATGTGTGTCTACTTGATCAAAGCTGTGAAGCAAGATCAAAAGTGTGCCTTCTTGATTGAAACTATGAAGTAAAATCAAGATTGTGTTTTTTTGCTGATTGTTTGTGTTGGTCTATAATATTAAGTGTTGCTTTGGCAACATTTTTGACAAAAAGGGGGAGTAACACCTGTACCCCAGGACAACAAATTTGTTTGAACAGCTTTATTTGAAGTTGAAGGTCATCTACCAGAGGTTATGCTGTTGTTTGAAGTTTTTAACTTCTATGTGTGTTGAGTGTGTTGATGTTCAACTTAGATGTGTGCTGAGTGTATTAGCTAATTTAATTCTCTGCTTGGATGTGTGTTTTCCGCTGCTGTGAACTCTGTTGTGATGCCAAGTTGTTTTAGCCAAAAATTTGCCAAAGGAGGAGTTTGTAGATGTTTTTGATTGGCTGCATTTTGTGTTAAAACACTAACTGTACTCTGATGTCTTGACTAATGTCATGACATGCTTGAGTAGTATGCTGCAGGATTAGCTAATACAGGATTTGCTGAATGTCAAACTGGATGTTATGACATTCATCCATGACAGCAGATACTGAACTATATAATAGTTGGTTTTTCTGTTACAATATTTTTCTCAGGCTATTTTTCAGGAATCTAACAGCTGAATGTTATGACATTCATTCCTAACAGCATATGCTAAAGTGTAGGCTAGTTAGTTTTTCTGTTTTAGTATTTTTCTCAGGCTATTTTTCAGGAATCTAACAGCTGAGCTAAAATCCAGGAAACTAACAACTGAGCTACAATTAATAGACCTAACAAATAGCCTATTTTTTAGCACCCTAATATGTGGAAATTAGGTTAACTTGCTTAACCTTAATTTTAGGAAATACAAGTACAGGGCCCATGTGCTGCATTATAAAAGGATGGCAATCCTACTTTCAACAACTCAGGGGTTTGAAGCGTGAAGAATTTATTATACCATCATATTTCACTGTTGTATTTTATTTGTGTCTTGTATTAGGTTTTACTTGTGAGCCAAGAAATTATCACCTAGATGATTGCATTGGACTAGGGTGTTCATTGAGTTGTAATTGTTGTGTCACTCTAAACTTTTAAGTGTGAATGTTATGTTTCTTGATTAAAGTTGTGAAGCACAATCAAGAGTTGTTTGAAGTATAACTTCGCCATTGACTTTAAACTAATTAAAGGTTGTAATCACTGTGGTGATTGAGGGGGAGTGAGTAGGAACTCTGGTCTTAGTTTAAGATTGAAATTGCATTGGATAGGTCTTAAGTGATAGGATTAAACAGTTAGTTTAAGTCCTGAATTAATACTGCTGATAGTGGATTTCCTCCCTGGCTTGGTAACCCCCAAACGTAGGTGTGTTTGTCACCGAACTAGGTAAACAATTGTATGTGTTATTTACTGTCCTCTACATTTACGTTCTGCATCATTCTTGTCTGCGCAGAATTGGATGTCATAACATCCAGTGTGACATTGATAAACTGTTACTAGAATTTCAATCTTTTTTTGTCGCATTTTATGCGTTTCTGTGTAGTACTGTTTGGTTTCCAGGTCCAACAACAAGTACGAAAGGTGCGTACCGGAAGAATGGAAGTCAATGACATCATGCAAAGCGAAAAAAGACAAAAACAGGGGGCTGACACGGGCGCCCGTGTCAGCATGTGCAGAAAAAAGATGGTGGAATCAAGAATCCAGGGGGCTGACAAAGGTTTTTAGAACTCGGCATTCATGTTGTTGTTTTTCTTTGTGCACAAATTATTTTAAGGTGTGTTGTCCAACTTGACTCTTTTTTTTCACTCAATTTTTGTTTTCTTTTGAGGATCACATTACTGCATGAGTCTTTGACCTATGCAAGTGCTTATACTTCATTTCTATTTTTCATTTTTTTTCTCTTCTTCGGTAGAATCAGATGTTTCTACATAGTTTTTCTTTTCTTTTTGTTGCACTTGCCCCTCTTTGCATAAATTTTATACTACAACAGTCATGCCGAGCGAGGGTAGGAAGTGTTCGGCTTATGGTTAACATGACGGTTTACACAAACAAGGGGGTACAAGCTCAACGGGGTTAACAACGGATAAATACAACATTATGGATGGTTGGAAAGGCTAAAAGGGTGAAAACAAACAACGTGCCTCAGTGTGCTTCTTTGTATTGTGCTGTATCAGTAGAACTTACACAAAATTAGAGAGATAAAGTCATACCTAAATACGCTCTTTTGTGTTTGGTTATGTTGAAATCTCACCATGTTGGATAAGCTTGCAGGCTCCAAACCACTCTTTATGACATACAACTTCATTTTTAGCTTGGGCTTACCTTCCCCTCTTTCGGTCTAGAGTTTCCAAGTTGCGTCCAACATTTTGTTTCTCAACTGTATCACCTTCCAGGTTGCCTCGCGAGCAAATTCGGGGTTGCGTCTTTCCCTCACTGGTCACTAGTCCATCATTTATCCAGCTGAATCCACTTTTATCTGTAACTTAAAGAAATAGAACAGCCATACAACGACAATCAAAGTAACAAAACAGACAGACACAACTAAAAATAAAATACAAAAAAATTAAAATCCCCCCCCACACTTGAACCAAACATTGTCCGCAATGTTTATTGTCATGATAAGAGGGGTACTCACAATGTTTACTAAGGAGGTGGGGACGGGTACGGATAATGCAACATCATGCGTTGCATCATCGCATTCATCTCATCCAAAACCGTCCCTTGACGGCGTTGTTCATCTCCGAACCTGGTGAGCTCCTCACCTTGCCAAGATTGCTCCGTGCGAAGGTGACCGATCTCATCCTGAACCCAACCCCATTGGTCTTGTGGCATGGAGTAGGACCCTGAAGCTTGAGTCGGTTGTTGGTAAAACGGCTCCTCGGTGCACCTACCATATGTTCATCTGCATGCAAAGAGTCAAGAAAATCTTCGTCCCCCTCATCCAGGTCGGGACAGTCATAAAGCCAGTTGGCTATGTTAGTAATACTGATGAAATCATAAGCTGGTAAAGAGAGAACATGGACTTTTTGGCAAATAAGAGAATAATAATCTTTTTTTACCGCAATCATGCCTTGTTGGATCAACACACACATGTCCAGTTTATTTTTACCCGGCACATGTGGAGACTCAGCAAGTGCAGCATCAAATCCAAAATGATCGGCAATCTGTGTGATCATGCCGCCAACTGAAATGTCGCCTGAAGTAGCGCGACAAACTCTACCTAGGTAGTCAACTGCAAATGCTGCTACATTGATAGGAGTTTGTACTGCCATACTGTACAGAAAGAACAGCTCCCTTTGGGTGGCGACACCGGTGCTATCTCCGCGACCAAACATGGTGTACGCCAAAGCCTTTTGCGCGTACCTGAAACACGGGTTATGGATACCCGATGCTTTTTCCCCTTTGGAAACATATTTAGCGTTACCTGTTATAGCGGTCCAAAATTCCGCCGGGACAAAAGTATCGGGCACCGTTCCAGGGCCTATGATTGGGAGTTTCAGGATACTCCCTAACTCATCCACAGAAAATTCCATATCAGTATTAAATAATCGAAAATGCAACGTACCGTAGTATTCCTTTTTCGTTCCATTCCACCTATTTTCCAGCTTAAATTCAACGGTACTCAAGAATTTAAGAGTAATGTGTGCGAAAGTTGGCGCTTCTAACTGCATGAATTCCAACATTCCTAAGGTGTGGAGCATACGGTGAACCTCAGCTTGCAATCCCAATTCCTGCAAAGTGCCATTACACATGTACCTGGTGGGGGTTAATTTTCTTTTATGACGAACCGCATACCTCTTTTGGTGCTCTAAGTTTTCTAACACAATGTCGTGCTCATTCGGGGTTCTTCTCGCCCTTTGACGTGGCCGGGATGATTTCGCCACAATTTTGCTTTTGTCTACTCGGCGAGACATGTTCTTACCTGCACACAACAAAAAGAAACTAGAAATTGAAAAGAGAGATTAGGAAAAAATATTACCGTAGGAAGGTTAAGGATGGAAAATGGAAGAACTTTTGTGAAGACAGATGGAGATATGATTGAGGTATGAGGTGAAACTATGGAGCTTTAAGTGAGAAAAATGGAGGTTTTTAGGTTTTTTTGAGAGAAAGAGAGATGGAGGTGAGAGAATAGGTAGGAGAAGAGGTTAATGAGGATAGAATGGGTGGTAAAGTGGATTTAGTGGGGGAAATTTGGTGGTGGGACGAAGTGCCAATATTCAAAAAAATTTGAAAAAAATCACATTGCGCTTGCTGACACGGCCGTGTCAGCTAACACGGGCAACCGTGTCAGCGCGTAAGACCTCCTTAACACGGGTCGTGTCCTTCCAACTTGCAGCTTCTCCACGCAGGGGTTGACACGGGCCGTGTCCTTTCAATTTCCTGACATGGCTGTTTCACCTGACACGGGCACCCGTGTCAGGCCCCTGATTTTTCAATTTCCTTCTTTGCTTTCTAGAGTTGTGCCAGGCTTCTGCTTCTGAATTTTCCAGAGACTTTTTAGGCACACGATTATTAACTCCTCCAACAAACATTGTTCACACCTACAAGTAAATAACACACAACCAAACAAAGAAAATAATTAGACACAAAAGCGTAGGTTGCCTCCCACGTAGTGCTTCGTTTAACGTCGCTTGGCTCAACGGTTGTGCATCTTATCAAACAAGATGAACAACATCAATTTGGCCAACTTCTTGCTCCACATTGTAATGCTTCAATCTTTGGCCATTCACTTTAAAAATGTCCCCATTGGATGGATTTTTTATTTCGATTGCTCCATGGGGATATACCTTGTGTACCATAAACAGACCCGACCATTTCGATCTCAGTTTTCCAGAGAACAACTTCATCCTTGAATTAAACAATAGTACCATTTGTCCTTCCCAAAATTCCTTCCTTTGGATTCTTCTATCATGCCATTTATTTGCTTGATCTTTCTAGATTTTTGCATTTTCATATGCCCAGTTCCTAAATTCTTCTAACTCATGGAGTTGAAGGATTCAGGATTCTCCTGCTTTCACAAGATCCAAGTTAAGGAATTTTGAAGCCCATAAAGCTTTGTGTTCAAGTTCTAAGGGTAAGTGACATGCCTTACCATATACCAATTGATAAGGGGACATACCAATCGGTGTTTTGAAAGCAGTTCGGTATGCCAATAGCGCATCATCAAGCTTACTTGCCCAATCCTTGCGAGTAGCGTTAACCGTCTTCTCCAGGATTTGTTTTAGCTGCCTATTCGACACTTCAACTTGACCACTTGTTTGCGGGTGGTATGGAGTGGCTATCCGATGTTTTACATTATACTTAAAGAGTAGCTTCTCTATTAGGTGATTTAAGAAGTGAGTTCCTTCATCACTTATTAGAGCTCTTGGCACTCCAAACCTGAAAAATATGTTTTCTTTCAGAAACTTGACTACCACTTTTGCATCATTTGTTGGTAGAGCAACTACTTCTACCCACTTGGATACATAATCCACCGCCACCAAAATGTAATTATTTCCAAATGAAGGTGGAAACGGTCCCATAAATTCAATACCCCAAACATCGAAGAGTTCAACTTCCAACATGGGGTTTTGCGGCATCTAATTCGTTTGACACTTATCGCATTGTTTGACTACTTGCTGAGCATCTTTGAAAAGTGTCGGCCAGTATAAGTCTGACTGGAGGACTTTGGCATCGGTTCTATCACCACTAAAGTGTCCACCATAGTCAGAATCATGACATGCTTTCAGGACATCTCTCTGTTCTTCTTCGGGAACACATCTTCTGACCAACCCGTCTACTCCTTTCTTGTAACAGAATGGGTCATCCCACAAGTAAAACCTGCAATCATGCACAAACTTTTTCTTTCGGTTAGAGTCAAATTCGCTAGGGATCACCCCACCAACGAGATAGTTCGCGTATTCTGCGAACCATGGCATTCCAATAACCGCAAGGATGTGTTCGTTAGCAAACTCATCCTTTATTGGACGTTTTTCCTCATTCTCCTCTATGGGGGACATCCGAGAGAGGTGATCTGCCACAGTATTTTCACACCCTTTTTTGTCTTGAATTTCCACATCAAACTCTTGGAGGAGTAGGATCCATCTCAACAGTCTTGGCTTAGAGTCCTGCTTAGCAAATAAATACTTCAAAGCAGCATGGTAAGTATAAATAATGACTCTAGAACCCAACAGATATTGCCTGAATCTATCAAAGGCATAGCCATAGCTAGCAACTCTTTCTTGGTAGTCGCATAGTTCACCTGTGCAGGGTTCAAAACATGACTAGCATAATATATGACATGCAACAGTTTATCTCTATGTTGCCCAAGAACTTCTCCCACTGCAATGTCACTCGCATCACACATGATCTCAAAAGGTAGAGACCAATTTGGGGCAATGACAATTGGAGCCGTCACCAATTTATTTTTTATAGTTTCAAATGCAACGGCACACTCTGTATCAAAGTGAAAGCCTTGTCCTTAACCAACAGGGTAGTTAAAGGTTTAGCTATCTAGGAAAAATCTCTTATGAACCCGCGGTAGAAACCCGCATGCCCTAAGAAACTTCTTATACCTTTTTCATTCATAGGAGGGGGTAGCTTTTCTATTACCTCGATCTTGGCTTCGTCCACTTCTATCCCTTTGTGAGAAATTTTATGACCCAAGACTATGCCTTCTCGCACCATGAAGTGACACTTCTCCCAATTGAGAATAAGATTGTTTGTTGACATCTTTCTAACATAAGGGAAAGGTTAGTTAAACAATTATCAAAAGAAAAACCAAATACCGAGAAGTCATCCATGAAGACCTTCATATGCTTTTCGAGCATGTCCGTAAAAATGGAAGTCATGCATCTTTGAAATGTGGCTGGTGCATTACATAACCCGAATGCCATTCTTCTGTAAGCAAAAATACCATAGGGGCAAGTAAAAGGTGTCTTCTCTTGATCTTTTGGTGAAACCGTTATCTGATTATATCCAGAGTATCCATCAAGGAAACAATAGTACTCATGACCTGCCAACCTTTCCAACATATGATCAATGAATGGTAAAGGAAAATGATCCTTTCTTGTCGCCAAATTCAACCTCCTATAATCGATGCAAACATGCCACCCCGTGACCGTCCTTGTATGGAGTAACTCATTTTTCTCATTCCTTATAACTGTAGTCCCTCCTTTCTTCGGGACCACATGAACAGGACTCACCCAAGAGCTATTGGATATGGGATAAATTAACTCAACATCTAATAGTTTAACAACCTCTTTCCTAACCACTTCCTTTATTGCGGGATTTATTCTTCTTTGGGGTTGCACCACTGGTTTCTGACCATCCTCCATGAGAATTTTATGCATACAAACCGTATGGCTAATCCCCTTCAAGTCTTCTATCGCCCATCCCATTGCACTTTTGTGCTTCTTCAGAACCTTGACGAGCTTGTCTTCTTAAGAAACTTCTATATTAGAGCTTATAATAGTCGGGCATTTCCTTTCGGGATCTGGAAAAACATACTTGAGATTTTCAGGCAATTGTTTCAGCTCAGCCACTTTCTTGGTCTCATCTTTCTTTTCCTCAACTTGAGGTTCCCTCAAGTTTTCCCATCAGAGTGATTGGGATCCCTTAAAGGGTGGTTGTGTTGCCATCATGGTTAACACTTCCCTCTCCTTTTCATCAACTTCTTGAGTGTTTTCATAAATTGACAGACTTAGAACTCTCTCCAAGGGCAAATTTTGTACACCTAAAGAATTTTCTTTCAGAACCATTTAATCAATCACCTCTATGTGTTGACTGGTGGCCACATCATCTTTGCATTTCATGGTGTTACGCACAGCAATTTTTAACTCTTCGTCGTAAACTTTTAGAGTCATGGTGCCCTCTTCTATATCTATAGAACATCTTCCGGTATCCAAAAATGGTCTACCAAGAATGAGCGGTATCTCTTCATCTTCCGGCATTTCTAAGATGACAAAGTCCACTGAAAATACAAACTTATCAATCTTCACAAGAAAATCTTCTACTACTCCATAAGGTCTCTTCACAGAGTGGTCAGCAAATTGAAGTGTCATTCTGGTATCTTGCACTTTTCCAATCCCCAACCTCTTGTAAATGGATAAGGGCATGAGACTCACACTTGCCCCCAAGTCTATAAGGGCCTTTTTGAAAGATCTATCCCCGATAGTGCAAGGGATAGTTACCGAGCCTCGATATTTCTTCTTTATCGGAATCTTCATACCCTGTAAAATTGCACTACATGTTTCGGTTAGTACAATAGAGTCGGTGCCAGTGCTCCTCTTTTTTGAAATAATATCCTTCATAAATTTAGCATAAGAGGGCATTTGCTCAAGTGCCTCCAAGAACGGAATGTTAATCTCATGTTTTTTGAACATCTCCAAGAATTTCTCAAAGTTCTTCTCATGTTGCTCTTTCTTCTTATTTCTTGTGGGGAAAGGGAGTTTGACAACCGGCTTTGATTCACTAACTTTTTCTTTAACCACCAGTTTAGGTACCACCATCTCTTCACTCACAACATCATTTTCTTTTATTTCCAACTCAACTTCAAGCAATTGGTCTTCTTGGTTCTCATCTTTCTCAGGGACTTCTTTCGCTTTACCACTCCTTGTGGTTGCAACACTCACATTATTATGCTCTCGTGGATTTGTAACTGTAGCACTCGGTAATGCACTCGGTGTTTGCGAACCCGCGAGTTGTTGAGCAATCTTGAAATTGTGAACTTTGAGCTGCCATTTTTTCATGGCAATTTCCCAATCTCCTTTTCTTGGAACCTGTTGTTGAAATTGTTGTTGGGATTGGTGAAACTGCTGCTGGTAAGGTTGTTGTTGATGTGGTTGGCTTTGATATTCGGTGGGCGCTTGCTTCTGAGCATTTCCTTACTGGTCCTTCCAGGAAAAATTTGGATGATTTTTCCATCCAGGACTATACGTATTAGAGTAAGGATTGTTCTGCTTCAGAAAATTAATCTCTTCTACCTGTTGTGCAGTTGCCACACAATGCATGGCGAAGTGAGGTCCTCCACAAATTTCACAACTAACTGCTTGAATAGGTTGAACCGGTTGCACTTGTGCCACCGTTTGAGTATCAAGAGTCATTTTCTTGATTCTTCTCTCTGCTTCAGCTGTTATTTGATCTTCCATCTCCACAACTTGATTTGCTAGCTTGAGATCAATGATACCTTCAGGTTGACTTACACTGCGGTCATAGAGCTCCAGATGCTCATTTGCTGCAGTGGCTTCAATAATTTTCTTTATTCCAATGGCTGTTGTAAAATTTGTTGAGCCACCGGCAGTTGTGTCTATGAGTTTCTTAGTCTTCATTCTAAGGCCATTCACAAAATTTTGCATCTGTTCAGTTGCATCCATGTTATGAGTAGGACATGCAACGAACATTCGCTTGAACCTCTTATAAGCGTCTCCGAGTGACTCTCCTTCCTTTTGTTTTAAATTAACAATATCATATCTCTTCCGGATATACACAAAAGCATGGAAGTACTCATTCAAAAATGTTGTCTCCATTTGTTGCCAAGTTGTCATGCTTCCTGCGGGTAAAGAGTAAAACCACTCTTCGGCATCTTCTGATAGTGTAAACGGAAACATCACCAATTTTTTAGCTTCCTCTGAGTGTCCCTCAATTTTTAACGATGTCGTCATGGTCAGAAATCTTTGTAAATGCTTGTTGGCATCTTCATTGATTTTTCCGGAGATTGGTCTCCTTTCGAGTTGACGAATCGTTGAAGGGTGTAGCTGAAAATGATCAACATTTACCGGTTGGTTCACAATTGTTAACCTTCTAGTAGGAGCATTTGCACTTCCATAGTCACCCAGAAGTCTTTCCCTGGGAGGTGGAGCTTCAGCCATTGGTTCAGAAACAGCTTCGGATTCTTCCGAATGAACTGAAACAGCTTCTTCTTTTTTCAGACTAAGAAGCAATGGGGGTTGCTTCTGAATGCTCCAGCCTAGCTTTTCGTCGTCTTGCACGCAATAATCTTTCTGGTTCTGTGTCAAAAAAAAATCAGCTGAGGCCTTACCTCGCATACACAGATTAGATAATTATTAGAATAAACAATAGTACAGAAAAATTTTGGCTGCAGAGCAACAAAATTCCAATTGAATTATTTTTCAACTTATACTTTGGCACTCCCCGACAACAGCGCCAAAAACTTCCCGTGGCAGCATACACAACCCGTGTCAGCAAGGGCTGAAGCTTTGAAACTTACAGAGAGCCAACACGGGCAGCCGTGTCACCTGACACGACCCGTGTTGGCCAATTCGCCTCGTTTGCTGATTTTTAGTGTGCTAACCCCTGTGTACTTCCGAAGGGCAGCCTGGGTATTTTGCGATGTTTTTAGTTGATTGGAAGCTATTCAGTCTGGATTGTGGCATAGAGAGGGGGACTTTTTGATCGTAGAAGAAGATAGACAGAAAGGGGAAGCGAGCTTGCAAGGTGTTTAGAGGATAAGAGATCTTCAAGATCGGAAGAGATTAAAGATCAACCTTCATCAATAACAAATTGTAATGTCTCTAATTTGTAATTTACTGTCTTTGAATATTATGAGAAGCTAAACCCCCCAATGCTAGGGGGGTGTCCCTGAATTGCTACTGTATGAATACTTTTTCTATGTTTTTATGATCATCGATGTTGTCTTTATTCAAATTATTACACAACGTTCTTAATGCTTTATTTTATCAGACAAATGAAATTCTAACCTCTGGTTAAGGTTTAGGTCGGACAAACCGCCTTATCGCTTGTTGTATAATAAAACTTCGGTTTAATCACTTAGGAATAAGGATCAAACCGTAGTAGCCGTTAATTCTTGATCAATTACATATTTTGTAACGTCAATTTAAATAACTAAGGAATTAGGATTAAAATTGACTGTTAATGGTTTTCGTCTAAGGAATTAGAGAAAACAATTCTTGAGAATTGGTTTTGAATAATTACAACGTAGATGTTATATAATATGGAAGAAGTGTATTACAAAGCAATTCACACATTTGGCCCTAGCATGCTTTCTCATATCGGTTAAATAGTTTTTATACGCTTAATATAATTATTTCTCGTTCTTATTATTTTTGAAAACACTCATCAAACCCCCTATGATCTTTTGTTCAATAGAATTATTATAAAGATTGGTACTTATTACGCAGTCCTCGAGATCGATACTCGGGATAACTCCCATTTTATTACTACAATGGTGCAAATAGTACACTTGCTATTTTACTGATCAGGGGCCATAAGAGCTAATAATTTAGGGTGGACATTTTCCATCACATCACTTGCATCCCCTTTCTTTTCCTTAGCAAAGCCACCTTGTGGTTTCTTGGCCACTGTCTGTTGATTAGCAGCACCAGCAATTTTCCCAGATTTCAGCCAACTTTCAATGTGTTCTACAATAGTCACAACATCAAGAAAGTTGGAGGATGAACTACCGACCATCTTTTCAAAGTACAAACCCTTAAGAGTACCCATGAATATGCCAATCAATTATGTGTCTGGCAGTGCAGGTCGAACACCGAAGCCATTTGACACCAACTTTGAGTGTATTCTTTGAATGTTGCATTAGTTCTCTGAGCTTGATTTTGTAATTGTATCCTAGTGGGAGTCGTTTCCAGGTTATATTTATATTGCTTCTAAAATTCCACAGACTAGTCTTTCCTGGATCTGATTTTGCTGCGTTCAAGATCCATATACCCATTAAGGGAAGCCCCAAACAGGCTATCCTGAAAGAAATGGATGAGCAGATCATTGTTATAAATATAGGAAGACATCTTCCTACAATACATTGTAACATGGCTTTTCGGACAACTCAACCCCTTCTATTGTGGTAGATCTGGCACCTTGAATTTCTGAGGTAGAACATTATTCGGTACCAAACACAAATCATTTTCCTCTATGTCATAGGCGGAGAAACCTTTAGTTTCTTTGATTCTTTCATATAACAACTGATAATCTGGAGGCTTAGTTTGACTTGTACCAGGAATAATCTTATTGGCATATTCATTTTGGAGATAAGTCAGAGGATTTGTAAATTGAACAGCTTGTGCAATTGTCTGAGTAGGCACTGACGGAGAAATAAATTGGAGAAACATTTGTAGCGGGTACATTAAACTAGGATTAACTGTATGAGAATAAGGATTATCATTTTGAGAATGTTGAATCCCAGACTGAACATTAGGAGCATAGGGTTCCCCAAAATGAACTAGCTAGAGTGCAGTGTTGGTAGGCATTTTTGGCACCAGATTAGTAGAAGATGCCCCATGGTAGGCATTAGGCATCCTAGAGTAGACATTTTGAACAACTTAATAAGGATTCTGATCAGTAGGTTGAACATCTTGAGGAGGAATCTTAAAAATGAATGTGAGGACCTCTATTATGACCTTGAGAAATATAATGGTTGTCAGCATCAACTACCTGAGGCGAGAGATACGTAGGCATGCCCCAAGGATAGGCAACATAATTCCCATTGGCAGAAGGCACATCAAATAGTTGACATTGAATAAAAGAACTTCTATTAGCCATCTAGGGATTATAATTCGGAGGCATTCCCCATGTGTAGGCAACATCATGCCTACTTGAACCAGGATAAGAGCTCAACTGGTTAGAAATAGGTTGAATCACAACTTCGATTGGGGTCTCAATAACAACAATAGTAGTATCAACATTAGTAGTAGCAACAATAGTATCATTGGTAGCAACAACAATAGTAGTGTTGGCAGTAGTAGTAGCCTTCTGAGTGCGAATGTACTCCATGATTGCATCCATATTTCCTTGGAACAAATCTATCTTTCCATGTAACTGGGCCAAGGTCTCCTTGTAGGTCGTTCTTTCCTGTTCAACATCTTCCATAATCTTCTATTTGTTTTCTCTAGTGAAGTAGTTATGGTGAGTCGTCTTCTTTTCTACTAGGAGGAAGATGGCGTAAGAATTTTGTTTTTGGATAAAGATGCATGAATGCATGAAAAATATTTTCATTTGACCTTTTTTTTCCTTTCTTTTTATTATACTTTTTTTCCCAAAAAAGAAAATTTTCCAAGGAATCCTTGAGTTTTTGTTTGTTTTCATGAGTAAACATAAAACATAGAAGTAAAGGCAGATGATAAAGACATTAACAAAGAATACTCTTTTATTCATATCGAGAAAAAGAAGTACAATTTATTACAAATCACATGTCTGCCCGATGGGTTACAACAAGCTTAACCTTAAGCCTCTGAATTACCACCCTACAAACAAATATAAAATGAAAAACAACCTAAGGAATATTGTGCGGGAACACGGTAGCAAAAGCTTCTTTCAATAAGCCCGAGAGATCTTTCATAGCATGATCAACAAATTGGGTCACACGTGCATGCCTTTACCTCCAATATTGTGCATCTTTGAGGATGTTGTGCAATAAGGTATGATTAAGTCAACATAGGAGGCCTTGCAAAAATGAATCCTTATGATCCAGGAGGAGTTGAAGATGATAGTTGTGTCTCTCCCAATGAGTGGTCTCTTGCTTGAATTGATTAGCATCTTCTAGGCTCTTGTGCACTTGATCCTCCAACTCTCAAATTTCTTCAAACCCTTTGTCAAGTTCACTCTTGTGTTGAAAGAGAGAAACTCCCTGCTATTTAACACGACCTTGTTCTTCCTTCAACTCTTTCTTGCAACTTTCAAACTGGTCTTGAAGTATTTTGAGTTGGTTTTTACAATTGATCTCCATCTTTCTAGCTTGATATTGAGTTTCAGAGAGTTGTTTCTTCTTGGCAGGAAGGATATCATAGGTTTGTTTCAAATCTTCACCCACTTTCCTTCTCTTGTTCTACTCTACTTGAACCTCTTCAATCACTTTAAGCGCTTGTTCCCTCTTCTGATTAAGGTTGAGCTTCAAGTTTTCCTTCTCTAGTGTGAGCTTACTAAGGTCAGATCAAAGATCACCATTCTCCTTTTCAAACACCTTAATAGGCTCTTTAAGTTTGTCAAATTCAGAGGTAGGAACAACAACGACTTCAGGAAGCTTGATACTCATAGAAGGTTCAGGTGGTAATGGCTACAAAACTTCCTTGACCCTTTTTTTGAACCATTGTGTGTAGGTTTATTTATTTAAACAGATCCTTTCCCCCAAATTCAGCCTTTCCTTGAAGGAGAATCTTTCCCCAAGCTCTGAATATCTTATTCAGCAAATTTGGGTTGTCTCCCCACTAATGTAAGACAAAATCTTCCAATTGCTCACAGTATGGTTTGTCTAGCATCGGGTAGCCCAAGTGACGCAATGCCAATCTCGAATTGTAATTAATTCCACCTATTGTACCTTTAAGGGGAACATTAGGGAAATTATCACAATTAAGAATCATATTGAGATCGTGTCAGACCCCAATTTTGACTCTAAGATCCCCCATGCTATCTCATCATTTTCATTGGCTTTGGGATCACACCTTGGCATCCTCCTTACCCCTCATTCATTGGGTTTGAATTCGGAGAGATCACCAAGCACATTTGATTCTATCATACTTTTTCCCATTGTTTACTAACAAAATTCCAAAAATATGTCTATGTATAACTTTGTTTCTTTTGTAGGTAGTGTGTGCATCCACCCATGCCTCATCAAGCTCACAACTAGGGCTCGAGACCCTCAGTGCAAGAGATGAATCAAGAGATGGTTCACAATGATCATAGGCATCATATATGGATCCCCGTGATCTACATTTATCATTTTGATCAAGAATTCATCAAGAGTTTGAAGCTTGTTTGCCTTGGAAACCCTAATTCATCTGGGTATCTTGAGTGACTTCCACAATAATTTTCTTCCACATTTGATCAAATATATCAACGGATACTTCATCATACATCATCTTATGCATATATTATCTTCCATGATCTCTAAAGATCAAGAGAACTTCAAGTTTGCAAGTTGGTTCAAAGGGGTTGACCAGAAAAAGTCAACTAATCAAAACTGGGGTTCCTAAGACCCTATATCCTACAATATTTGTCATATGAAAATGATTACAAGAGAAATTTTACTCCTTATGACATTCCAAACAACTTTTCTGTTGACATAAAGAGCTAGTTTTTTTTGGAAAGTCATTTTTATGGTGAAAGATTATAGGTCATTTTGTTTGTGCCCTAGTTAGGAGGTTAACTTCCAAGCACCATAACTTGATCAATTTTTATGAGATGAAGGCCATCCAAGCTTCATGATCAATTTAAAGATTTCCTTTCCAACTTTTATTCTTTGAGAAATGTCAAATTCAAATTACAAGGGCATGCACCAAGAGAAAACATTATAGGTCATTTTGGGCCATTACCATTGAACAAGCAGTTTTCCTCAACTTCTAAAATGTATAACGCCATCATGCCAAATCCAAATGATGTCAAATTTGTGACCTAATTGAAGAGGTATGAAATAGCTACAACATTGATGAAGTAACTTTTTCCATTTGAATATCATAGCAAAATTTATTCAAGGTGGAAGAAGTGGTCATTTGGCTTGGTACTTCGAAAAATTTCAATCATGTTTGATTTCTCAAACTTCCACCTCAAAATTCATCATGACAACTTCAAATGGAAATGTGTTCAACATAAAAGTTGTTCCCCTTGATGTCACCTTTTCAAAATGTCCATGATCACCTCATTTGGACATGATTTGAAGGACTTGTGTATGGGTTATTTACAAGGCTTCATTTGGTCAGGTCTATGTTTAAAATTCATTTCCATAATGCATAACCATGTGATATCATTTCAGGTAGAAAGCATAGAATGTTAGATCATTTGGCATCATGAATTGGGCCTTGTACACACCCATGCATCCATGCAAGTAAAGTTGCTAAAATTGGCAAAAATTCAAAGTGTGTGAAAAGCAACTTGATACCCTATATATACATGACCTTGGTGATCAGGATGAGGATTCCTGCTTGCCCAAGCTTTGAACCATTGCCTCCCTAACCTCCATGAAAGGATAAACTTTAAGATTTCACTTGAAAAATCGAGTTTCAAATATCCTTCTATTTTGATATTGAAACTCCAAGAATCCAAGCCTCTCTTTGATCCATTTCACTTCCTGCAAGCTTCTAGAGTCAAGCCAAGCCAAATTGGAAGCAAGACCAAGCTGAATTGAAGCTACCCAAAGGTGAAATTTTAGAAACTTCTCTTCTTTGATTCTCCCTTATTTGCCAACAATTCTGATTGATTTTTAGTTTGCTGAATTCCTACCAATGTAGGCAACAAGATTGAGTTGCTTCGAGGTCAAATCCAAGCAAATAAGATCATGAACCTCAAAATTCAAATCCATGTATCTTTCAATATACTTGGAATTTTAAGAAATCGAAGTCATATTCGTGCTTCTAAGCATTTTTTCTTTAAAACCATGTCCTTACTTTTCATTTTTGTGGTGGACCTGTCCAGTGAGGTCCACCGGAGAAGAGGACCAGAGCTAGGGCTCCGGTGGTGCGTTGTCATCTTCCAAACAATCAGATCTCTTTTAAATGTTTTAATCCTGACCCTTCCTTTTTATTATCATGTGTGTGATGCTTTGACTGAGGTGTATCATGGATAGTGTGCGCGTGGCCATCAGATCTGCCACCTAAATTAATGAGGGAGATATGATGGCCCTTAAATTTTGGTATTGTCTGATTTTTCATTTAGTTGCCTTATTTCGTTTAATTCATAGTAAATCCATTTTTAATCCCAAAAGTATGGGACTTTCACCAAAAATATTTAAATATGTCTATGCATAGCTTTGTTTCTTTTGTAGGTAGTGTGTCCATCCACCCATGCCTCATCAAGCTCATAACTAGGGCTTGAGACCCTCAGTGCAATAGATCAATCAAGATGTGGTTCACAATGGTTCTAGACATCATATATGGATCCCAATGATCTTCATTTATCATTTTGATCAAGAATTCATCAAGAGTTTGAAGGTTGTTTTCCTTGGAAGCCCTAATTCATCTAGGTATCTTGTGTGACTTCCTCAGTAAGTTTCTTCAACATTTGATCAAATATATTAAGGCATACTTCATAACACATCATATTATGCATATATGACCTTCCATGAGCTCTAAATATCAAGATAACTTCAAGTTTACAAGTTGGTTCAAAGGGGTTGACCAGAGAAAGTCAACTCGTCAAAACTGGGGTTCCCAAGACCCTATCTCCTAAAATATATATCATATGAAAATGATTCCAAGATAAACTTTAGTCCTTATGACATTAAAAACAACTTTCATGTTGACATCAAGAGATAGTTTTTCTTGGAAAGTCATTTTTTATGGTGAAAGATTATAGGTCATTTTGTTTGTGCCCTAGTTAGGAGGTCAACTTCCAAGGACCATAACTTGCTCAATTTTTTTGAGATGAAGTTTATCCAAGTTTCATGATAAATATCAATATGTTGTTTCCAACTTTTATTCTTTGAGAAATTTAAAATTCAATTTGAAAGGGCATGTGCAAAGAGGAAACATTATAGGTCATTTTGGGTCATTACCATTAAACAAGCCATTTTACTCAACTTCTAAAATGCATAAATCCATCATGCCAAATCCAAATGAGGTCAAATTTGGGATAAAATTGAAGAGGGATGAAAGCGATACAATTTGATTAAGGAACTAATTCCATTTGAAGCTCATAGAAAAAGTTATTCAAGGTTGAAGAAGTGGTCATTTGACATGCTACTTAGAGAAATTTCAATTATGTTTGATTTCTCAAACTTCCACCTCAAAATTAATAATGATCCGAGCTTCAAATGGAAAAGTGTTCAACATAAAAGTTGTTCCACTTGATGTTAAATTTCGAAAAGATCGAGGATCACCTCATTTAGACAAGATTTGAAAGACTTGCGTATGGGTTCTTTATAAGGCTTCATTTGGTAAGATCTATGTTCAAAATTCATTTCCATAATGCATGATTGTGTGGTATCAATTCAGGTTGATTAGCATAGAATGTTGGGCCATTTGGCATCATGAATTAGACCTTATACACACCCACGTATCCATGCAAGCAAAGTTGCTAAAATTGGTAAAAATTCAAAGTGTGTGAAAAGCAACTTCATACCCTATATATACATGACATTGGTGATCAAAATGATGATCCCTCCTTGCCGAAGCTTTGAACCACTGCCTCCTTAACCTCCATTAAAGGATAAACTTGAATATTTCACTTGAAATCGAGTTTCAAATCTGCTTCTGTTTTGAGATTGAAACTCCAAGAATCCAAGCCTCTCTTTGATCCATTTCACTTCCTAAAAGCTACTAGAGTCAAGCCAAGCCATATTGGAAGCAATATTAAGTTGCTTTGAGGTCAAATCGAAGCAACTCAGATCATGAACCTCAAATTTCAAATCCATGTATCGTTCAATATACTTGGAATTGGAAGAAATGGAGGTCAGATTCTTGCTCCAGAGCATTTTTCCTTTAAAACCTTGTCCTTACTTATCATTTTCGTGGTAGTTTGTGGTGGGCCAGTCCTGTGAGGTCCACCGGAGAAGAAGGCCGGAGCTAGGGCTCCGGTGGTGCGTTGACATCTTCCAAACCATTAGATCCCTTTGAAATGTTTTAATCCTGGCCTTTCCTTTTGATTACCACGTGTGTGATGCTTTGACTGAGGTGTATCGTGGATAGCGTGCGCGTGACCATCAGATCTGCCACCTCAATTAATGAGGGAGATCTGATGGCCCTTGATTTTTGGTATTTTTTTATTTTTCATTTAATTGCCTTATTTTATTTAATTCATAATAAATCCATTTTTAATGCAAAAAATATGGGAGTTCACCAAAAACCTTTAAGTATTTTCTTCTTGTATATTCTGAATTGAAATTAATTTTTGGATTAATTTTGGTATTTTTTATGAATTAAATGTTTTTGTGCATATTTTTAATTGTTTTAAAATACCTCTGACTTTTTAAAAATCATGAAATTTTTTCTCTAATGTCCTTTGACCTTGTTTGACCTAGGATAAATCCCTTGGCCATTTATTTGTTGTTTTGAAGAGATTTGAGGTTTTGCCCAAATTAAAATGCATTTAAATTTATTTTGAAATTTATTTTTAATTAATTAAATGTTTAAAAATTATGTTGAGTCGTTTTTATGGTCTTGTGATGTTTGACTTTCTGTTTGGGCCTTGGTCATGGTTGATTTGACTTTTGTTGGATCAAAACCATTAGATTTAGGGGATTAATGAAATGTACATTTTATGTCCCAAAATGAATGGATGGTATTGATCAGATGAAAATAATCTCATGATCAATTTCTGTTTCTATTTCCCCTTCCCTCTTCATCTTCATCCCTATTCTTCCCCATTCCCTCATTTGATCAATGAAATCTCTAATGTCTAAATGCTGATTGATTCATCAATGACCTTGTGTTAGATGAATCAATACAAGTCTGACTGAGATAGGTCCCTCCCATCCTTTTTTAGTGTGTGGTATGTAATAGGAGTTTGGTTCTTTGTACCAAATCTTTAACATGCATTAAACCTATATTTTTATCGCCCGACCTCAGATAGTTGTGACTTCTACATAAGTCCAATTATGATTACTTAACATAGAGCTAAATTTGATCCTCAAGGTATATCATTCTAGTAAGTGAGATTGTTAGTCTCCCATTATTCATGACATTGTGTGGAAAGTTGACCTTTTTTCCTTATATGAGAGCTAGTGGAATACTTGTTGAATTATCCAAGTTGGAGCTCTTCTCATGGAAGGTGTCTTGGTTTAAGAATTCATACTTGTGAATGAATGGTGGGGTGTTCCCCAAAGAATGACTTAATCAATTAAAACTCAACACTAACATTTGACTAACTCTTATTAATATTGCTTTACTTTCAAGTAATTTACTTTATGCAATTTAAATTTCAGTCCTTTATCATTCATTATCATTTCCATTTCATATAACTTGTTTATGTTTCAAGGAATTTTCACTTTGCTCATTTGAGCGGTATCTTGTGATTCTATATATTGTTTGCTTGCTTTTGTTTTGTTTATGGTCTTAGGATCTTAAAACATTTAATAACAAGAAAAACCCTAAACAACATTTGGTGGACTATTGCAACTTGATCTGAATTTGGGATTTAGAATTAGGAAACATTCCTTGTGCTAAAGGACTTGGCCAATGCCAACATTTTGAGACTGAGCTATCTTTGTCTATGACTTTCATCTGATGCAAGACCTTGAGTTCCCATTGATTCATCTGCTACCCTGTCTTTGTGCTTAATTGCTTATTTTGTTATTTGTCTATGTATGACGTTTTGTTCTGAGTTGATCAAGGAATATTTCATCTGATACATTGGAAGACATTTGAAGACTGCTAGCTATTAGAGTGCTTGCTTGGATGTGGATATCTTTATTTGATTCCTTCATCTTGATGATGTATGGATATTGCTCATTTCTTATTTATCATTGCTTGCTTAAAGTCTAAAGGAAAATGGGTTTCCATATGACATTCTTTTCTGTTGGATTGCATCCCATTAGTCATATCTTTTCAACTCTTAACTTTTAAATTTGTGCTTAGGATAACCTCTTCATCTCCTCCCGTTTCTTAAATTTGAAAACCTCTCCCTCTTTTCAAAAACTTTCTTTGCTTGTGATTTCAAACTTTGACATGTTTTAACAATTCGAAACTTTGTCCTTATGCCATTGAATTTTCAAACCTTTTCTTAAATCAAATTTGTAAATAAACTTAATTATATTGACTTAAATTTTAAAATACAAAAAGAACTAACAACCTCATTTAAATGTTTGGCCTTTTTGTGCCCTCTTCTAAAACTTTTGTTAAAATCAATTCATCAACTCATTTGAAACTTTTACCACGAACTACAGGGTTTTGATCCCTCATTTTTATGTTGGTACATAGGCACAAGACCGAAGGTCTTGTCAAATACAAAAATATAATAAATGAAT